>NC_056627.2:114762147-115364369 GCF_002870075.4 Lactuca sativa
GTCTCAATCTTACCAAACATCCATTGACTCTTAAAAATATTCCCAAATTAAATCCCATAAATAAACTTTTAGTCCCTGGAGATTCAAATCTTGCCATTTGGCTTCTCGAAACCAACACCCCACTAATTATTATTTAATTTTTAGCTCTAAATATAATAATAAGAAGAATAATTGCTTCTCGAGGTTCCGTGTTCATTATTTTAATTGTTCTATTTAAAATGGGATGTTACAACTCTCCCCCACTTAAATTTGTTTTTGTCCTCGAAATCGTTTCTTATCATCCCTTACACGCCAGTCAACATGAACCTCATGGCCCCAATTACAAGCATACCCCAGCCTTTCCAAGGAAACTGTATGCAACCCTCTCAGGGTTCTGAAACCTGATGATACACGAATTCCTCACAATATGATCATCTTACTCAAGCCGAAATTTGTAGTCTCAAGACGGTTGGGCACTCTGACAGATTACCCATACTCGATCATTATTGTTGAATTTATTGCGCTTATCTCCCAACTGGCTACTCAACTACTAATAAACTAGGGTTCCCACCTGAAAATAGAATCATAAATCCCACACTGCTACCTATAACTCTCTTCTTGACAAGAGATTAGGTACTCCTTCAAGAGAAATTTGTTCTCATAACCAATTCCTAGCGATATAATGAACAACGAAATGTAAACTAGGAGATGAACCCTTTAGGATCATCACAATAATGTTCCCTTTGGTTCCTGAACCGCATACATATAATAACCGGCTCATATGCCCAAACATTCATACCTAGCCCAATTAGCCTCAGGCTGAATACCAGGCATGCCCACGATGGGTTCAGTCATCCTCTAGATGGAATACCCTCATATCATGCACATGTTTGGCCCAATCAACCCTCTGGTTGGCATACCAAACACATCAGGTCCAATCAATCATAAGGTCCGTTCATCCTTGGGATGGAATACCCTAGATCAGTATAGCACTATATACGAAACTCGAGTCTAAACTCATAACTTGAAGTTCAAGGACCTGCCCTTGAATTTCTCACAAAATCTTTTGATTCCTCTTGCCCAATCACGGAGCACCCGAATGTCAACAATATGTCCATTCCGAAAGCGTTCAAACAGAAGAATGTAGACTACTAAGATCACCAGGCCCACAGCCTATGACTGGAATACTGCTGATAAACTATCAACCTTGTGCAAAAGAAAAGCCCTAACCAACGTCCTTCATAACACCAACCAGCGCCACAATGCTGAAATCCCACTCTACTCGATCTACTTATAGAACACGTTGCTTATCCAAACAAATTCCTACAAACCATGGTCGCACACGACCCCAGAATAGAATCATAGCCGAACTCTAGATCAAAATTGTAGACTATAACCTAGATGCGATCACACGTAATCCGAACCAAATCTATTGCCACCTTAAATACCCACGGATACATGCGAAGAACCACTTCCATGCACGTAATTGGGAATCCCTAACTCCATACTTACTCACCACAATGTCCATACTTGCTCGAGACTGGTTCGATTCTATTAATACAAAACTAGTCCGAGAAGACTTCCATAATTATCCCGAAGGTTACAGAAACACGAGTCTGATACGAATCAAAATTCTATTTCACCATGAGGGGAAACATACCCCAAAGGCTTAGGAGAAATATAAGCACACTGTACAAGGAAATTGGTGACGCTTTCCTAGCTTCTCAACTTTCGCCTCTTGAAATCCTTCGGAGAATTCCCACTTCCTAAGAGGTTCACCAATTAACACCGGTCCAACCCTTCTTGAAAACCGGAATCTAAGCAGCAACAGACAAAACTTTCAATAGCTGACGCTTAACCTGAGAATTCCCAATTTCTGCTACCAAGCACCGAGAAGACGAGATTCATAAGATGAGGAGCTTTACCGAACTCCCAAATCACACAACCCTCAAACCAAATAGCCACTTGGGTTGTATTCCTTCCTGACAATGATGTGAAACTTATCCCATTTCCAAACCGCTCTTTCTTCTAAATCCCAGGATAATTCTCCCCCACTTAGATTCGACTAAGTCTTCACAATACATGAAATTTGGAGAATTCCCAATCCTTCTGACTTTCCAACGATCGATCTGATGACAACCAGACCTTTCAAACTATTCCTTTACTAGCCAACCCCACATGATCACATGCTTCTAATAACTAGATGAACACTTACTGAATCCTAGGGAAACCAATAATCCCTAATGCTCAAATGATCCCACACCCAAATCTTGAAGTACAAAGATAGATGCTCCAACTAATGCCTCAACGACGAGCTACTTCCCTTGGTGCCTTCCTCCGCAAATCATAAACGGTTACTAAAACCACTGAATCCTGACAATGTTGAATAACCATCTTATGGGACCTTGTCCACAGACTTCCCACATAATACCCTTCTTCCTAAAGTGCTCCAAACAAATCTCTCGCTCTCGAGCTTCTTGAAATCAAATCATTTAGGGTATCGCACCCTGATATCACTGACCAGCTCAATTGTCCACAACTGAACTGCGGTAGCTGAAGCAACCTCTGCCACAAACCGGGCTACAACTTCTCCCAAGACATAGTCTCCAATCCCGAAAGTGCAACTGATCGAACAATCAGTCCTTATCTCCTGATACGAGAGATCCAAGGCAAATCAGATCTTAGCTCCTATGCGTCGAAACGGTAATCGCGTACACTTCACGAAATACTCATACCACAACGACCCACCTGCGCTTATCAGCACTGAGATACTGTCGCCAACCCTTGCGACTAACTGACCCCAAGCTAGAATATAACTTGATCCTGGGGTCACAAGCCTATTCACTTCTCGAAGCCTGAAAACTGGAAGGGCATAATCCTTGCCCTAGAAAATGGCACTCCAATCCATCTATTACGCATTCTGCTTCCAGCTACAAAACTCTAACTGACCATAATCATCACTTCCTTCTGGAGTCCCTACGACTCGAATCCCGACCGCGATCAGACCCCCGAAGCCTTAAATCAGGAAACTCATATACCAGCTGATGGGTTTTGAGCATTCTAACACTTCCTAAGTGTACATGCAACCCTAATAAACCTTGGGACAAATCCGGCGTTGGATACGGGTTGATGAGTTGAGATGAGAGGAACGATGATGCTGCGGTGCAGTCTACGAGCCAGATATGTTCTCGAGCAGTGCAGGTGCTTAGTATTAGATCAGTATGGGATTTGGAACGATTAGAGGCAGCTGTGATGAGAAGTTCTTGGAGAGTTAGCTAGAGGATCAGAGTATAGGGGATTGAGTGACTTCATAAGGGGAGGGACTATCGGGTGTTGCACAGCACTTTTCTGGAGCAGGTACGACTTCGCTGGTGAAAGATAGTCGTGGGTTGATTGTATACCAATTGGTGTTGGCTCGAACTCTAGTGGGGGAGAACCGGGTGCAGTATGTAAGAAAGTAAGAATTGTCAGGAGTAGTAATAAGTGGAGTATAGAGATGCAGTAGGAGAGCATGAGATCATAGGTGTCGATGATCGAGTAAAAAGGGGTTACATCGGAGCTTGCGGGTCCGGTGGTACATGCCGCAAGTGCGGAAAGGAGAGGCACTGTGCGCGGGACTGTTGGCAGTCAGTGCCAATTCGGGATTTGAGGAGGACAGAATGAAGCGGAGCCCCAGAGGGCTCAGGGTCGTGTTTATCTGCGTGCGACAGAGGGAGACGGAGCAGTGTCGGAGGCAGCGGCAGGTATGATGCTTTCGGGATGTCTTAATTGTCTTGCATGGATGTGGCGTATTGTTTGTGCTGGTATCTTGTATGGATTTCGATGCGGTATTCGTTGTTTCGCGGGTCGGGCATGGTTATGGATTGGTGCTTCAGGTTTTCGCTTTGGCATTCGTTATTCCCTGATGGTTGGGTATGGTTGTAATTGGTATTTTAGTGTCTGTAGTCTTGTGCGGTTTTCGATGTGATGTTCATCCTTTGGGCAGATTGTGAGTTTGGTTATGGGTTGATGTCGAGGATTCCCTTGGTTATCGTTCGTGAGGGTTGTTAGGGGAGATGCGGCACTGGGTTGATTGTCGGGTAGTATCTGCAGTTGTGGAGTAGATAATTGAAGGATCAGATTCTTTTGAGCGGATTGATCAGGGAGGAGATGTGTTTTGCTGAGGGTTGTTTACGCTTGTGGGAAGCAGTCAGTGGGTAAATGTTCTCTTTGTGCAGGATGGTTCTGAAAGGTCGTTAATGACGATCGGTGGCAGTTAGTCAGTGCTTTAGTGGGGGAGAATTGTAAAATTCTCCGGGAGATCGATGAGTATGTGAGGGTGCTTAGCTGCCGGGATTCAGCAGTGTTTGTTAGCGCAAAGTATAGGCCGTCGAGAACGGGTGTTGAGCATGCGGGACGGGATACAGACCTAGGGTATTCGATTGTGGAGGCCTGGGAGGAGGCCGGAATCAAGCTTGAGTAAGTAATCGGAATTTTGCGATCAGAGTATTGGTACGTTTGAGGTACGTGATGGGTTGTACTGCATTAATTCCACGGGATTATGTTGTGCATGTTTCTAGAGCTGGAGCCGGAAGGTTCCAGAGTTAGAACCTGAGGGTTCGCAGAGTTGGGTGTACGGACCCACAGAGATATAGCCTCGAGTGGCTAGTATGTGTTATGAGAGTCGGTCCAGTCATGCTGGAGACTCTGTTGGTATTGCGGGATCAGTTTGAGATTGTGGATTGTGTACGTTGCAGTGTGATTGCATTGGAAGGTTTGGCCCCAGGTTAGCAATCTTGTTTAGCTGAGGCTGTGATTTTGACGAGTGGAGAGAGTACATGGGATTGAGAGCCCCTGCAATGAGAACCAGAGCATGGGGATAGTGGTTACGCAAAAAGGGTGGTGTCGCTTGGGGCGAGCACCGTGGCACCGGTTGGAGTGGCATTATGGCCAGGAGGGTTCCTTGGAAAAGGAAAAGAGGAAGGTGTGTAACTCCGAAGGGGTGCAAGTTCACGAAAGTGAAAGCTGCAGAGCAGAGTTATAGTTAGGGTATGTCGAGTATGGTTTTGAGCATCGTGTTCGCGGCAGTGGAGTAGGAACCCATCCGGTTGGGATGTTTGTTGAGGCTCAGAAGGGATGCATGGAGAGAGAAAATTTTAAATTTTCAGTGTGAATCTGATCAGAGTGTAGGGTGGATGTAGTGGTTCATCTTGGGAGATGTTCGAGGATATCATCAGTGTATCGGGTCTTCCAACCTACGAGTGTTGGGGCTAGTTCAGCATGTGTATATGATGGCAAGAGAAGAATTTGTGAGAGTTACTCTGGGAGTGGGAATGGATCTCTCAGTTGGTCTGGGATGGACAAAGTGGGCTTTGGATCGGGGATCCGGTGGTTCAGGGCTTCCTAACCCTCATTGTTCGAGTGATTGTTGGGGTTTAAGAGCAGAGTTGCATCTTGGGTGGTTCTCGGTTACAGAGAGTGATGAGCAGCTCAGAGTTCGTACTTTAGTTGACAGGGCAGACTCAGCAGGTTAAAGAGAGTTAGTGATCGTCTAGAGTTAGCAGAAAAGTTATGCAGGCAGACGCCGTTATGAGCATGTGATTCCGGTCGGCGATTTCGTATTTCTGGCGGGATGTTTCGATTTAGGATGAGGGGTAAATGGGGGGCCCCGGTATGTTGGGACTTTTCGTGAAGGTGCGAAGGTAGGAAGGGTGGCCTACCGTTTGGAGCTGTCAACGGGATTGGATCGGATCCATGACACTTGTATGTGTCGCAATTGAAGGGGTGTATAGCGGATGAGTCAGCAGTGGTTCTACTAGAGAACGGTTAGGTGAATGCGAGCCTGTGTTACGTTGAGAGGCCAGTGACCGTCGGAGATCGGAAGATCAAGGTTCTGAGGAACAAGGAGGTACCTCTGGTATTGGGTTCAGTAACGGCCTCGGAAGAGATCGGAAGTGTCTAGGGAAGCCGAAACGTGTGATGCGGGAGCAGCATCCAGAATTATTTCAGAGCGAGACTTCGAGGGCAAAGTCTAATTCTAGTGGGGGAGAATTGTAACAGCCCAAAATCTCAAGTATTGTTAAATTGCATTATAGGGTATTTTAAAGGAGGGACTCGGCGAGTTGGAGCCAGACTCGCCGAGTAGGGTCGCAGATTTGGTCGCGGGTTCGCGACTGGACTCGACGAGTCCAGGTATGGACTCGGCGAGTCGACGCTGTTCAGCAGAAAACCCTAGCCGTGTCGTATTGGGTCGTATTTAAGGGTTGCATGTCGTCATTTCACGTCTTTTGGCCGATTGTGGAGAACCCTAGACGACTGTGGCATTTGGAGCAAAACTTGAAGGCCATTATTGACTTTGAAGGAATTGTGGTGCAAGAAGAGGGAGGATTTTGGCCAAAGGAAGAGCAAGGGGTCGAGTTCTGAGGTTTGGGGACACAGAGAGTATGTTTTCAGGTAAGGTTTCGGATCATTCCTGTTATTTTGATGTGTACTTGAATTTAGGGTTTATGAAACCCATTTGGAGATTTGATGGAGTATTGTGTTGTTATACAAAGGTTTCTACCCTAGTAATAGGATGATTAGAGGTCCAGAAGTCCCCATGAGTGTGTATCTCGGGAAAAACGTACCTCAGGAAGCAGTTGGATCGACTGCATGGCGTGGACTCGCCGAGTCGGATGATCAGACTCGGCGAGTAGCTTGAAGATTCACTAGGACTCGCCGAGTTGTTCTTCAGACTCGGCGAGTAGCTTGAAGATCTACTGGAACTCGTCGAGTCGTTCTTCAGACTCGGCGAGTGGTGTCAGGATGCTTATACTCGTCGAGTTACCCTTTGCACTCGACGAGTCCAGTCAGGATTGACCGTTGACCTATATATATATTAGAGGGGTCAGTTGCCTTGTTTGATGAGATCATTAACTAAGGCTGTGGTATTATAGGAAACCTGCGGAACTAGCGGATTGTGTGCGAGTAGCTCGAAGAGGTTATAGCCTGCGTACTACGAGGTGAGTCTTCTCACTATACCTCACCCGGAAGGGTTTGATTGTGTGACCGGAAGGTCAAGTATGTTATGTGTTATGGTTATATGCTATGAATGGGAAGTTAGCTGCTATGTGTGATATACATGCTTATATATGGGCCGGAAGGCAAGGTATTATGTGACAGGAATGGTCAGGTATGATATATGATATATGTGCTTTATGTGTTAGAGTATTTGTATTATGTGTTATATGTGCGTATGAGCCGGAAGGCAATTATCTTGTGGACCGAAAGGTCCGGGCCGGAAGGCAACGTTACGTGGATCGAAAGGTCCGGGCCGGAAGGCAATGTTATGTGGATCGAAAGATCCGGGCCGGAAGGCGATATTATGTGGATCGAAAGATCCGGGCCGGAAGGCAATGTTATGTGGACCGAACGGTCCGGGCCGGATGGCGTATGTGCGTAAGGTATATTGGGGAACTCACTAAGCTTCGTGCTTACGTTGTTTATGTTACGTTGTTTCAGGTTCTTATAGTAACGCGGGATGGCAACGGTTCGATTGTACACACCGAAGAAAGAGTTGAGTTTTGGAGGATCCTGGTCTTCTTTTATAATGAAAATGAAACTACGTTTTGTAATTTGAATGTGAATAAGATTTTAAACAAGTGTTTTTAATATTAAAGTGGTTAAATAAATGAAAATTTTATTTTTGGAAATCTGGGTGTTACAAATTGGTATCAGAGCCTTGGTTTGAGGGATTCGGACGCGCCTACGGGTAAATCTGGACTCAAACTGAGGAAGTAAGAAAAAGTTTTCCAAATAAATGGTTTTCTAAAAGTTAATAAGAGTTCAAAGAGAAAGCAAGAAAGAGCAGTGTGTACAATCAGCCAGAGCCAGACGGTGATTTCCCAAAATACCCTTACTTTTGTATTATGAAATATCTATTATGCATTTTATGAGACATTATTGCATGCTAGAGACAGGCTAGGTATTTCACACCTTAGGACTAGAGTGGCCTGATTTGTGATGCCTTAGTCTAGGGTTGCTGTTATATGTGCGTTGTGCTCTTGTGTGTATGTGATGAGTGAGGGTATCTAGTTAGAACGCACGAGGGATAGAGCTACAGAGTACAGTAGCACATCCGAGGATGAGCCGAGAAGGTGGAGCTATCACAGCTAAGGAGTCCTATATATGCTTCGATGCTCGAATGCTGCTTGCTTCGTGCTTTGTGGAGTTCTCGATGATGGGAGACAGCTACTAAGTGAGTATGACGATACTCAGGAGGTAGATGTTTGGCATCATTAGGAGCTCTTCAGCAGCTGATAGCAAAGAAGTGGGAGGACGGCGGAATGGGCTAGAGATTAAACCTAGCCAAGATGGGTGCGCGGGTAGAGTAGAGGATTTCGCTGGGAAGTGAGTGTGCAAGATGGGATTGGTGAAAAAGAGTAGGTCGATCAGCTATTTAGGAACTCTGGGATGGTCCGTGTGGAAAGTATGGGTAGATGTGGCAGGTAGTATGGGCCCGTACTACTGAAAGCAGAGGACCCATACTTGATACAGGGAGCATCCTAAAGGTCCTAAGGAACAGATTGAGGGGTGATGTTATGGTTCGGATACCATACATCGGAGCGGATACAGAGTGATGTTATGGTCCGGGCACCATACATCGGAGCAGATTGAGGTAGATGTTGTAGTCCGAGTGGTATGTATTGGAGCAGATAGAGGAGTGGTGCTATGGTTCAGGTACCATACACTGAAGCATGTTGAGGAGGGATGTCATGGGATGAGTACCATGGTTCGTAGTGGATGATGCTTGTGGCTATCTGGTTATCCGGTTATCGATCGGACGAGCACGAGCGAGTGGGATGCGAGGATTCGCGAGATCCGGCGTGATGAGGTTGCTGCATTGTTGCGGGTTGAGTCGCCAGAATTGTTGGGTCGATCAGAACCACTATGATTGAAGTAGTTGGATGAGCGATATGCGGCTTTCGCAGAGACGGCTGCCGCGGCGGTTACAGCGGCCGTAGCAACGGCGAAGAAAGGGGCTAGTCGGGGTTTTCAGTATCGGGACTTCTATTATGCGAAGCCTCCCGCATTCGATGGAGTTCAGGACTCGATTGTTGCTATGAGATGGTTATCAAACATGGAGGGGTGTTCCTCCACGAGTTTATGCCCTGCTGATCAGAGGGTGGGGTGTGCTCTGAACCTGTTGAGGCTCGGGGCGAAGGATTGGTGGAGAGTGACCACGAGGTTGTTTTCCGATGCGTGGAGGGCTGCGGTTTCATGGGATCAATTCTGAGGGATGTTCAGTACTCGCTATGTTCCGCGGGATGAAAAGGAGAAAGTGGCTCGGAAGTTCTTTAAGCTGAGGCAGGATTTGGAGTCGGTGACTGAGAGCACCGGGGTGTTTATTGAGAGGGCGATGTTTTGCCCTGAGTTCGCTTCGGAGCAGGCTCAGATGTCCTGAAATCCGAGTATGCTCAAGAGGGGGAGTATCAGACAGTTCGTGTCTGCGCAGAGACGCGAGACCGTGTTGGTATCGCAGGAGGCCGCCATGTGGCGTGAGTTAGAGGTTGAGTTGCAGTAGCGTGAGATGAGGCAGGCCCCGATGCAGTTGCAGTCGGCGCCGAAACGGTCCATGACCGTAGACGTTGAATAGCAGGTTGGGTTATAGTGGTAGCAGTGAAGAGTTCATACGAGTTTTGCAGTGCGGAGAGTTATCGTCTGTATTGAGAGTAAGACCCTGTTCTTGGGACAAATCCGGCGTTGGATACGGGTTGATGAGTTGAGATGAGAGGAACGATGATGCTGCGGTGCAGTCTACGAGCCAGATATGTTCTCGAGCAGTGCAGGTGCTTAGTATTAGATCAGTATGGGATTTGGAACGATTAGAGGCAGCTGTGATGAGAAGTTCTTGGAGAGTTAGCTAGAGGATCAGAGTATAGGGGATTGAGTGACTTCATAAGGGGAGGGACTATCGGGTGTTGCACAGCACTTTTCTGGAGCAGGTACGACTTCGCTGGTGAAAGATAGTCGTGGGTTGATTGTATACCAATTGGTGTTGGCTCGAACTCTAGTGGGGGAGAACCGGGTGCAGTATGTAAGAAAGTAAGAATTGTCAGGAGTAGTAATAAGTGGAGTATAGAGATGCAGTAGGAGAGCATGAGATCATAGGTGTCGATGATCGAGTAAAAAGGGGTTACATCGGAGCTTGCGGGTCCGGTGGTACATGCCGCAAGTGCGGAAAGGAGAGGCACTGTGCGCGGGACTGTTGGCAGTCAGTGCCAATTCGGGATTTGAGGAGGACAGAATGAAGCGGAGCCCCAGAGGGCTCAGGGTCGTGTTTATCTGCGTGCGACAGAGGGAGACGGAGCAGTGTCGGAGGCAGCGGCAGGTATGATGCTTTCGGGATGTCTTAATTGTCTTGCATGGATGTGGCGTATTGTTTGTGCTGGTATCTTGTATGGATTTCGATGCGGTATTCGTTGTTTCGCGGGTCGGGCATGGTTATGGATTGGTGCTTCAGGTTTTCGCTTTGGCATTCGTTATTCCCTGATGGTTGGGTATGGTTGTAATTGGTATTTTAGTGTCTGTAGTCTTGTGCGGTTTTCGATGTGATGTTCATCCTTTGGGCAGATTGTGAGTTTGGTTATGGGTTGATGTCGAGGATTCCCTTGGTTATCGTTCGTGAGGGTTGTTAGGGGAGATGCGGCACTGGGTTGATTGTCGGGTAGTATCTGCAGTTGTGGAGTAGATAATTGAAGGATCAGATTCTTTTGAGCGGATTGATCAGGGAGGAGATGTGTTTTGCTGAGGGTTGTTTACGCTTGTGGGAAGCAGTCAGTGGGTAAATGTTCTCTTTGTGCAGGATGGTTCTGAAAGGTCGTTAATGACGATCGGTGGCAGTTAGTCAGTGCTTTAGTGGGGGAGAATTGTAAAATTCTCCGGGAGATCGATGAGTATGTGAGGGTGCTTAGCTGCCGGGATTCAGCAGTGTTTGTTAGCGCAAAGTATAGGCCGTCGAGAACGGGTGTTGAGCATGCGGGACGGGATACAGACCTAGGGTATTCGATTGTGGAGGCCTGGGAGGAGGCCGGAATCAAGCTTGAGTAAGTAATCGGAATTTTGCGATCAGAGTATTGGTACGTTTGAGGTACGTGATGGGTTGTACTGCATTAATTCCACGGGATTATGTTGTGCATGTTTCTAGAGCTGGAGCCGGAAGGTTCCAGAGTTAGAACCTGAGGGTTCGCAGAGTTGGGTGTACGGACCCACAGAGATATAGCCTCGAGTGGCTAGTATGTGTTATGAGAGTCGGTCCAGTCATGCTGGAGACTCTGTTGGTATTGCGGGATCAGTTTGAGATTGTGGATTGTGTACGTTGCAGTGTGATTGCATTGGAAGGTTTGGCCCCAGGTTAGCAATCTTGTTTAGCTGAGGCTGTGATTTTGACGAGTGGAGAGAGTACATGGGATTGAGAGCCCCTGCAATGAGAACCAGAGCATGGGGATAGTGGTTACGCAAAAAGGGTGGTGTCGCTTGGGGCGAGCACCGTGGCACCGGTTGGAGTGGCATTATGGCCAGGAGGGTTCCTTGGAAAAGGAAAAGAGGAAGGTGTGTAACTCCGAAGGGGTGCAAGTTCACGAAAGTGAAAGCTGCAGAGCAGAGTTATAGTTAGGGTATGTCGAGTATGGTTTTGAGCATCGTGTTCGCGGCAGTGGAGTAGGAACCCATCCGGTTGGGATGTTTGTTGAGGCTCAGAAGGGATGCATGGAGAGAGAAAATTTTAAATTTTCAGTGTGAATCTGATCAGAGTGTAGGGTGGATGTAGTGGTTCATCTTGGGAGATGTTCGAGGATATCATCAGTGTATCGGGTCTTCCAACCTACGAGTGTTGGGGCTAGTTCAGCATGTGTATATGATGGCAAGAGAAGAATTTGTGAGAGTTACTCTGGGAGTGGGAATGGATCTCTCAGTTGGTCTGGGATGGACAAAGTGGGCTTTGGATCGGGGATCCGGTGGTTCAGGGCTTCCTAACCCTCATTGTTCGAGTGATTGTTGGGGTTTAAGAGCAGAGTTGCATCTTGGGTGGTTCTCGGTTACAGAGAGTGATGAGCAGCTCAGAGTTCGTACTTTAGTTGACAGGGCAGACTCAGCAGGTTAAAGAGAGTTAGTGATCGTCTAGAGTTAGCAGAAAAGTTATGCAGGCAGACGCCGTTATGAGCATGTGATTCCGGTCGGCGATTTCGTATTTCTGGCGGGATGTTTCGATTTAGGATGAGGGGTAAATGGGGGGCCCCGGTATGTTGGGACTTTTCGTGAAGGTGCGAAGGTAGGAAGGGTGGCCTACCGTTTGGAGCTGTCAACGGGATTGGATCGGATCCATGACACTTGTATGTGTCGCAATTGAAGGGGTGTATAGCGGATGAGTCAGCAGTGGTTCTACTAGAGAACGGTTAGGTGAATGCGAGCCTGTGTTACGTTGAGAGGCCAGTGACCGTCGGAGATCGGAAGATCAAGGTTCTGAGGAACAAGGAGGTACCTCTGGTATTGGGTTCAGTAACGGCCTCGGAAGAGATCGGAAGTGTCTAGGGAAGCCGAAACGTGTGATGCGGGAGCAGCATCCAGAATTATTTCAGAGCGAGACTTCGAGGGCAAAGTCTAATTCTAGTGGGGGAGAATTGTAACAGCCCAAAATCTCAAGTATTGTTAAATTGCATTATAGGGTATTTTAAAGGAGGGACTCGGCGAGTTGGAGCCAGACTCGCCGAGTAGGGTCGCAGATTTGGTCGCGGGTTCGCGACTGGACTCGACGAGTCCAGGTATGGACTCGGCGAGTCGACGCTGTTCAGCAGAAAACCCTAGCCGTGTCGTATTGGGTCGTATTTAAGGGTTGCATGTCGTCATTTCACGTCTTTTGGCCGATTGTGGAGAACCCTAGACGACTGTGGCATTTGGAGCAAAACTTGAAGGCCATTATTGACTTTGAAGGAATTGTGGTGCAAGAAGAGGGAGGATTTTGGCCAAAGGAAGAGCAAGGGGTCGAGTTCTGAGGTTTGGGGACACAGAGAGTATGTTTTCAGGTAAGGTTTCGGATCATTCCTGTTATTTTGATGTGTACTTGAATTTAGGGTTTATGAAACCCATTTGGAGATTTGATGGAGTATTGTGTTGTTATACAAAGGTTTCTACCCTAGTAATAGGATGATTAGAGGTCCAGAAGTCCCCATGAGTGTGTATCTCGGGAAAAACGTACCTCAGGAAGCAGTTGGATCGACTGCATGGCGTGGACTCGCCGAGTCGGATGATCAGACTCGGCGAGTAGCTTGAAGATTCACTAGGACTCGCCGAGTTGTTCTTCAGACTCGGCGAGTAGCTTGAAGATCTACTGGAACTCGTCGAGTCGTTCTTCAGACTCGGCGAGTGGTGTCAGGATGCTTATACTCGTCGAGTTACCCTTTGCACTCGACGAGTCCAGTCAGGATTGACCGTTGACCTATATATATATTAGAGGGGTCAGTTGCCTTGTTTGATGAGATCATTAACTAAGGCTGTGGTATTATAGGAAACCTGCGGAACTAGCGGATTGTGTGCGAGTAGCTCGAAGAGGTTATAGCCTGCGTACTACGAGGTGAGTCTTCTCACTATACCTCACCCGGAAGGGTTTGATTGTGTGACCGGAAGGTCAAGTATGTTATGTGTTATGGTTATATGCTATGAATGGGAAGTTAGCTGCTATGTGTGATATACATGCTTATATATGGGCCGGAAGGCAAGGTATTATGTGACAGGAATGGTCAGGTATGATATATGATATATGTGCTTTATGTGTTAGAGTATTTGTATTATGTGTTATATGTGCGTATGAGCCGGAAGGCAATTATCTTGTGGACCGAAAGGTCCGGGCCGGAAGGCAACGTTACGTGGATCGAAAGGTCCGGGCCGGAAGGCAATGTTATGTGGATCGAAAGATCCGGGCCGGAAGGCGATATTATGTGGATCGAAAGATCCGGGCCGGAAGGCAATGTTATGTGGACCGAACGGTCCGGGCCGGATGGCGTATGTGCGTAAGGTATATTGGGGAACTCACTAAGCTTCGTGCTTACGTTGTTTATGTTACGTTGTTTCAGGTTCTTACAGTAACGCGGGATGGCAACGGTTCGATTGTACACACCGAAGAAAGAGTTGAGTTTTGGAGGATCCTGGTCTTCTTTTATAATGAAAATGAAACTACGTTTTGTAATTTGAATGTGAATAAGATTTTAAACAAGTGTTTTTAATATTAAAGTGGTTAAATAAATGAAAATTTTATTTTTGGAAATCTGGGTGTTACAAAAACGTTACACACAGGTCAACTCGGGTCAATGGCCATCTCGACTGGACTCGGCGAGTACCCTGGCGACTCGGCGAGTCTAGTCGTCCTCACCAATTCCTGCATGATCCCTTTCTACTCGTCGAGTATCCCTCTTGACTCGACGAGGTCCTCGTGGAAGAATCGCGGGGCCACCCCGACTCTACTCGCCGAGCCTGAAGAACAACTCGGCGAGTCCCAGTAAATCTTCAAGCTACTCGCCGAGTCTGATCATCCGACTCGGCGAGTCTACGCCATGCAGTCGATCGAACTGCTTCCTGAGATACATATATTCTCGAATATACAAACATGGGACCTTCTGGACCTCTAAGGGTCCTAATACAAGGTTATAAACGTTGAATAACAACACAACAATCCATCTAGACTCCAAATGGGTTCCATAAACCCTAAATCTATATACACATCAATCACAGGAGAATGTAATCCGAATTATTACCTGAATGATGTACCTTCCATGTCCCCAAACTTCAGAACTCGAACTCCCTGCAGTTCCTTTAGCTAAAACCCTTCTCCTCCTTGCACAACAATTCCTTCAAGGTCACCAATGGCCTTCAAGCTTGCTCTAGCCGCCCCAGTCGCCTAGGGTTCTTCCCAATCGATCAAAAGTCGTGAAATGACGGCATAATAACCCTTATATACAACCCAATACTGAACGGCTAGGGTTTCCGCTGAACAGCGTCGACTCGCCGAGTCCATATCTGGACTCGTCGAGTCCAGTCGTGAACCCGCGACCAAACCTGCGACCCTACTCGGCGAGTCTGGCTCCAACTCGTCGAGTCTCCCCTTTAAAACACCCCCAAAATGCAACTTAACAATACTTGAGATTTTGGGCTGTTACAATTCTCCCCCACTAGAATTAGACTTCGCCCTCGAAGTCTCACTCTGAAAATAGCTCTGGCTGCTGCTCCCGCATCTCACGTTTCGGCTTCCCTAGACACTACCGATCTCTCCCGAGGCCGCTACTGAACCAATACCAGAGGTACCTCCTTGTTCCTCAGAACCTTGATCTTCCGATCTCCGACGGCCACTGGCCTCTCGACGTAACACAGGCTCGCATCCACCTAATCGTTCTCTAGTAGAACCACTGTTGACTCATCCGCTATACACCTCTTCAATTTCGACACATACCAGTGTCATGGATCCGTCCCAATTCCGTTGACAGCTCCAAACGATAGGCCACCCTTCCTACCTTCGCACCTTCACGAAAAGACCCAACATACCGGGGCCCCCCATTTACCCCTCTTCCTAAATCGAAACACCCCGTCAGAAATACGAAGTCGCCGACCTGAATGACATGCTCGCAGCGGCGTCTGCCTGCATAACTTTCCTGTTAACTCTAGACGATCACTAACTCTCTTTAACCTGCTGAGTCTGCGTTGTCAACTAAAGTACGAACTCTGAACTGCTCATCACTCTCTGTAATCGGAAATTACCCAAGATGCACTCTGCTCCAAATCTCAACGATCACTCAACCCATAAGGGTTAGGAAACCCTGAGCCACCGGATCCCCGATCCAAAGCCCACTTTGCCCATTCCGGACCGACTGAGAGATCCGTTCTCCCTCTCAGATCAACTCTCACAAGTTCCCTCTTGCCATCACATACACACACTGAACTAGTCCCAACACTCGCAGGTTGAAAAACCCGATTCACTGATGATATCCTCGAACATCCCCCAAGACGAACCACTAATATCCGTCCTATACCCTGATCAGAATCACACTGAGAATTCAAGATTCTCTATTCCCTTGCATCCTTTCTGAGTCTCGTCAGTCATCCCAACCCGGATGGGTTCCTACTTCACTGCCGCAAACACGATGCTCGAAACCATTCTTGAAATACTCTAACCATAATTCTGCTCTGCAGCTTTCACTTTTGTGAACTTGCACCCCTTCGGAGTTACACACCTTCCTCTTTTCCTTTTTCCAAGGAACCCTCTTGGCCATAATGCCACTCCAACCGGTGCCACGGTGCTCGCCCCAAGCGACACCACCCTTTTTGCGTAACCGCTATCCGCATACTCTGGTTCTCATTGCAGGGGCTCTCAATCTCATGCACTCTCTCCACTCATCAAGATCACTGCCTCAGCTAAACAAGATCGCCAATCCCGGGGCCCGACCTTCCAATGCAATCACACTGCACATACACCATCCGTAGTCTCAAACTGATCCAGCAATACCAACAGAGTCTCCAGCATGACTGGACCGACTCTCATAACACATACTAGCCACTCGAGGCTATATCTCTGTGGGTCCGTACACCCAACTCTGCGAACCCTCAGGTTCGAACTCTGGGAACCTTCCGGTTCCAACTCTAGAAACATGCACAACATAAATCCCGTGGGATTAACGCAGTACCACCCATCACGTACCTCAAACATACCAATACTCTGATCACATAACCCCGGTTACTTACTCAAGCTTGATCCCGACCTTCTCTCAGGCCTCCACAATCGAATGCCCTAGGTCTGTATCCCGCCCCGCATACCCGACACTCGCTCTCGTCGGCCTATACTCTGCGCTGACAAACACTGCTGAATCCCGGCAGCTAAGCACCCTCATATCCTCATCGATCTCCCGGATAATTTTCTAATTCTCCCCCCACTAAAGCACTGACTAACTGCCACCGATCGTCATTAACGACCTTACAGAATAATCCTGTACAAAGAGAACAATTACACACTGACTGCTTCCCACAAGCACAAGCAATCCTCAGCAAAACACACATCCTCCCTGATCAACCCACTCACAAGAATCTAGTCCTTCAATCATCCACTCCACGACTGTAGATGTTACCCGACAATCAACCCAGTGCCGCATCTCCCCTAACAACCCCCACGAACGATAACCAAAGGAATCCTCGACAATAACCCATAACCAAACTCACAATCTGCCCAAAGGATGAACACCACATCGAAAACCGCACAAGACTACTGACACTAAAACACCAATTATAACCATACCCAACCATCAGGGAATAACGTATGCCAAAGCGAAAACCTGAAGCACCAATCCATAACCATGCCAGACCCGCGAAACAACGAATACCGCATCGAAATCCATACAAGATACCAGCACAAACAATACGCCAAATCAATGCAAGACAATTAAGACATCATGAAAGCATCATACCCGCAGCTGTCTCCGGCACTGCTCCGTCTCCCTCTGTCGCACGCAGATAAACACGACCCTGAGCCCTCTGGGGCTCCGCTCCATCCTGTCCTCCTCAAATCCCGAATTGGCACTGACTGCCAACAATCCCGTGCACAGTGCCCCTCCTTTCCGCACTTGCGGCATGCACCACCGGACCCGCAATCCCCGATGTAACCCCTTTTTACTCGATCATCGACACCTATGGTCTCATGATTTCCTACTGCATCTCTATACTCCACTTATTACTACTCTTGACAATTCTTGCTTTCTTACATACTGCACCCGGTTCTCCCCTACTAGGGTTCGAACCAACACCAATTAGTATACAAACAACCCACGACTATCTTTCACCAGCGAAATCGTACATGCCCCAGAAAAGTGCTGTGCAACACCCGATAGTCCCTCCCCTTATGAAGTCAATCAATCCCCTATACTCTGAACCTCTAGCTAACTCTCCAAGAACTTCTCATCACGGCTGCCTCTAATCGTTCCAAATCCCATACTGATCTAATACTAAGCACCTGCACTGCTCAATAACATATCTGGCTCGCAGACTGCACCGCAGCATCATCGTTCCTCTCATCTCATCTCATCAACCCGTATCCAACGCCGGATTTGTCCCAAGGACAGGGACTTACTCTCAACATAGACGACAACTCTCCGCACTGCAAAACTCGTCTGAACTCTTCACTGCTACCACTATAACCCAACCTGTTATTCTCAATTAGGTGTGGTGTGGTTCTCGACTACCTCAGCCCCAACTGACTGTCTGTTCACGGTAAATCTCTGTCTCGCGGTACACCCGCTACCTGATGCTCTGAGGGAAGTCATTATCGATAACTACCTGCAGGGTGTACTCCCAAATCCAGAACTGAAACACCAGACCTCTCGCGTCTTGCACACGAGTATAAATGACACTACCCACCCAAAAGGTGGCCTCTCCTCTGTCGTCTGATTGCTCGACTCAACTGAAATTCTCCCCTGTCTTTGACTCTTACCCAAATACTCTGATAGGCACTCGCCTTTCCCTTCGAGGAACGCCTCTCCGTACTCAATCATGGTCTACAGGCCTGAAACCCATAGCGTCCAATCTCTACCTCATCGGTCATAACCGGATAACAAGATAGCCACAAGCATCATCCACTACGAACCATGGTACTCATCCCATGACATCCCTCCTCAACATGCTTCAGTGTATGGTACCTGAACCATAGCACCACTCCTCAATCTGCTCCAATGTATAGTACTCGGACCACAACATCTATCTCAATCTGTTCCGATGTATGGTGCCCGGACCATAACATCACTCTGTATCCGCTCCGATGTATGGTATCCGAACCATATCATCACCCCTCAATCTGTTCCTTAGGACCTTCAGAATGCCCCCTGTATCAAGTATGGGTCCTCTGCTTTCAGTAGTACGGGCCCATACTACCTGCCACATCTACCCATACTTTCCACACGGACCATCCCCGAGTTCCTAAGTAGCTAATAAACCTGCTCTTTCACCCATCTCATCGCGCGTGCTCGCTTTCCAGCGAAATCCTCTACTCTACCAGCGCACTCATCTGGCTAGGTTTACTCCCTAGTCCCTTCCGCTGTCCTCCCACTTCTTTGCTATCAGCTGCTGAAGAGTTCCTAATGATGCCAGCCCTCTACCTCCTGAGTATCGTCATACTCACTTAGTAGCTGACTCCCATCATCGATAACTCCACAAAGCACAAAGCAAGCAGCATTCGAGCATTGAAGCATACATAGGACTCCCCACCTGTGGTAGCTCCACCTTCTCGGCTCATCCTCGGAAGTACCTCTGTACCCCGTAGCTTTACCCCTTGTGCGTTCTAACTAGATACTCTCACTCATCACATACACACAAAAGCATAACGCACATATAACAGCAAACCCTAGACTAAGGCATCACAAATCAGGCCACTCTAGTCCTAAGATGTGAAATACCTAGCCTGTCTCTAGCATGCAATAATGTCTCATAAAGTACATAATAGATATTTCATAATACAAAAGTAAGGGTATTTTGGGAAATCACCGTTTGGCTCTGGCTGATTGTACACACTGCTCTTTCTTGCTTTCTCTTTGAACTCTTATTCACTTTTAGAAAACTATTTATTGGAAAACCTTTTCTTAATTCCTCAGTTTGAGTCCAGACTCACCCGTAGGCGCGTCCGAATCCCTCAAACCAAGGCTCTGATACCAATTGTAACACCGTGGTTTTCAAAGCAAAATTTTTCATTTAAATAATCAATTTAATATTAAAACACTTGTTTAACATCTTGTTCATATTCGAATTACAAAACATAGTTCCATTTTCATTTGAATAGACAACCAGGATCCTCCAAAATACAACTCTTTCCTCGGTGTGTACAATCAAGCCGATGCCATTCCGCGTTACTGAAAGAACCTGAAACAACATAACATAAATACTGTAAGCACGAAGCTTAGTGAGTTCCCCAATATACACTTACGCACATACGCCTTTCCAGGCCCTGACCTTCCGGTCCTCATTATAACGCCTTCCGGCCCATAATATAATCGCCTTCCGGCCCATAACATATTGCCTTCTGGCCCACATAACATACATAGCACACATATAACAAATAACTTACCACATATAGCATACATATCACATATCATATCTGACCTTCCGGTCACACAGTCAAACCCTTCCGGGTACAGTATAGTGAGAAGACTCACCTCGCGGACACTGGAAGATAGCAACTCCTGAAATCTCTTGCACTTGATCCTCCGAGCTACAAGCTCCCTGTCTCCTTATATATCTCTTTTAATACTTCTATCTTCCACGTTAACTGACCCTAAAACGTTACACACAGGTCAACTCGGGTCAATGGCCATCTCGACTGGACTCGGCGAGTACCCTGGCGACTCGGCGAGTCTAGTCGTCCTCACCAATTCCTGCATGATCCCTTTCTACTCGTCGAGTATCCCTCTTGACTCGACGAGGTCCTCGTGGAAGAATCGCGGGGCCACCCCGACTCTACTCGCCGAGCCTGAAGAACAACTCGGCGAGTCCCAGTAAATCTTCAAGCTACTCGCCGAGTCTGATCATCCGACTCGGCGAGTCTACGCCATGCAGTCGATCGAACTGCTTCCTGAGATACATATATTCTCGAATATACAAACATGGGACCTTCTGGACCTCTAAGGGTCCTAATACAAGGTTATAAACGTTGAATAACAACACAACAATCCATCTAGACTCCAAATGGGTTCCATAAACCCTAAATCTATATACACATCAATCACAGGAGAATGTAATCCGAATTATTACCTGAATGATGTACCTTCCATGTCCCCAAACTTCAGAACTCGAACTCCCTGCAGTTCCTTTAGCTAAAACCCTTCTCCTCCTTGCACAACAATTCCTTCAAGGTCACCAATGGCCTTCAAGCTTGCTCTAGCCGCCCCAGTCGCCTAGGGTTCTTCCCAATCGATCAAAAGTCGTGAAATGACGGCATAATAACCCTTATATACAACCCAATACTGAACGGCTAGGGTTTCCGCTGAACAGCGTCGACTCGCCGAGTCCATATCTGGACTCGTCGAGTCCAGTCGTGAACCCGCGACCAAACCTGCGACCCTACTCGGCGAGTCTGGCTCCAACTCGTCGAGTCTCCCCTTTAAAACACCCCCAAAATGCAACTTAACAATACTTGAGATTTTGGGCTATTACACACCACAAACTTGGAACTTTGAGAGAATAGTCACAACTATCTTGAAATCGGCCCTCTTGCTTTACTCACCTCAACTAGTATGATTTCAAGAACCAAAGCCTCCTTTATATAGTGTGGTGGATTAGGGTTACATCCATGTAAACCCTAATACCCATGTCTCTTCATTTCCATGAGATCCATGGGTTAAAGCTCCATGGAGTATCCATGGACTTTCCATGTAAGCCAAGCCCATTCCAAATAAGCAATAGCCCACACTATATAAATATAGAAGCCCATATTTAATTAGTAATACTTTTGATCTCTAAATTAATCCTAGATTAATTATAGATCAATACTAATTAAATAATATGATCTTATATTGATATATTAGAACTTATAATATATTAATAAATCATAACTTATACTATTCTCCAAAGATTATCCATAAATTGTTCGGGTGAAGTGCAACCCAAATGGATCATGCCGGGTCGGGTCAAGTACATACCAAATATAGTTATGGACTTAGACACTATATCCAACAGTCTCCCACATGGATAAGTCTAATAACTATAGTTGCAAGTATGACTTCAGGAACCGATCACCAATCGTAGCTCTTTAAACTCTATTTAACTTGAACGTGCCATTTTAGATAAGTGATCATATAATCCTTTGTTCTAGATATAAACCAGACAAATACATGGAACATGGTCTTACTTATTGTCCGACATTTGTTTCCCGATTTCCGATTTTTTTGACTTAGAACTTAACTGAACACATCAATTTAGTTCTGACCGGGCCTAGTACATAGGTCAAAACAAAATCATCGAGGGGCCCAGATATCACTTCTAATCCTAGAAGGAACAGATAAACTTCGACTCATATGTTTGTTCTACCACTCATTCAATTATACAAAAAGGCACGTTTTATTACATCGAGTTACCAATGCGTTTTCGTACAATCAATGCATAAACAACTCGTAAGTAACAAATCATATCTCTAGGTTTAAAGACTAATATGATATTACCGTCTCACGATCACTCGAGATAAATTCCATGAAGTGATTCCTGTGAGCATGGGTTGAGTCCAATGCTCATAACTTATGAGCACACATGATTGTTGTAGCCATGTCCAACACCTTAGACCTCTGCAACCAATCATGACAGTCTTGATTCATACCTACTTCCGACGTATGACCGGCTGTGAAGGTTTGAATAATATGTTATACCAAACATAATTATTCTGGAAGTCAAAACATGCAAAAGAAATATAGTAAATGATTGACAAGTGATAGCAAGACTTTACTCATAAATAACAGCTTTTATTTATCATCAAATGTCAACTACATTTTACAAATTTCAAGATTATCTAACTACTAAAACTAATATCATCCTTCAGCCCTATGCTCCGAGCATGCTGGAGATGCTTAGCCCGAGTCAGTCCCTTCGTGAGGGGATCTGCTGGGTTCTCATCTGATGATACCCTCTTTTCCATGAGGATTCCTTCTTCTATTCGATGTCTAATGAAGTGATATTTTCTGTCAGTGTGTCTGGATCTCCCATGATCTCTTGGTTCCTTGGCTAAGGCAACCACACTATTGCTGTCACAGAAAATCTCCATTGGCTCCTTTATAGCTGGTACAACTCCAAGGTCTCCGATGAAGTTCTTTAAGCATATAGCCTCCTTTGCAGCCTCGCTTGCTGCTATATACTCTTATTCACAAGTGGAATCAGCCACTGTCTCCTGGTTGGAACTTTTCCAAGTAATTGCCCCTCTGTTTAGGGTAAAGACCCAGCCCGAATGAGAGAGGAAATTATCCCTGTCAGTCTGAAAGCTAGCATCATTGTACCTTACAACTCTCAAGTCATCACTCCCACCAAGGGTAAGGACCCTGTCCTTAGTCCTTCGCAGGTACTTGAGGATATTCTTTACCGCAGTCTAGTGTGCCTTGCCAGGGTTGACCTGATACCTGCTAACCATGCTCAAAGCAAAGGCTACATCAGGTCGAGTACACGTCATAGCATACATGATCGATCCTACAGCTGAAGCATAAGGTAGTCGACACATTTCTACTATCTCAGCCTCTGTACTAGGGCTTTGTGTCTTACTCAATCTGGTGTTACTCTGAATGGGTAACTCACCTTTCTTGGAGTTATGCATGTTGAATCTTTTCAACACTTTGTCCACATAGGTTCTTTGACTAAGTCCAATTAGTCTTTTACTCCTGTTTCTCAAAATCCTTATCCCTAGGATATAGGCAGCTTCACCAAGGTCCTTCATAGCGAAACACTTCCCAAGCAAGGACTTTACTTCCTGCAGGGTTGGGATGTCATTTCCTATGAGTAGTATGTCATCCACATACAGTACCAAAAAGCTGACTATGCTCCCACTAGCCTTGATATAGACACATGATTCATATTCACTCCTTGAAAAGCCAAATTCTTTGACTTTCTCATCAAAGCAAAGATTCCATCTGCGAGGTGCCTGTTTCAATCCATAAATGGATTTATCGAGTTTACACACTCTATTAGGGTACCCTGTACTTACAAAACCCTCTGGCTGAACCATGTAAACATCTTCAGCCAACTTTCCATTAAGGAAAGCGGTTTTGACATTCATTTGCCATATTTCATAGTCATGAAATGCAGCAATGGCTAACAGAACCCTAATAGACTTAATCTTGGCCACTGGTGAAAAGGTGTCATCATAATCAACTCCCGGAGTTTTAGAATAACCCTTTGCAACCAGTCGTGCCTTATAAGTGTGTACATTACCATCATGTCAGTCTTCTTCTTGAAGATCCATTTGCACCCAACTACCTTACGATCAGGTACATTGTCAACCAAGTTCCAAACTTGATTGTCATACATGGACTGTATCTCACTATCTATAGCCTCTTTCCATTTAGCAGCCTCAGGGCCTGCCATGGCTTCCGTGTAGCTGTTAGGCTCATCTAGATTTACCAGTGTGTTATCAATTATAAGTGTCTCACCTTCTGCAGTAATATGGAAACCATAATAATGCTCAGGTGCATTCCTAACTCTTGTGGAACGCCTCAGAGGTATAGATTCTTCAGTTGTCTTAACAGGAGTTTCTTCCTCAGGTTGAGGGCTAGGGTTTGAGGATCCTTCATCACTTGACTCTTGAAGTTCCTCAAGGTCAATTTTGCCTCCTACTGTCTCCTTGACTCATGAATTCTCTCTCTCTCGAAAGAATCCTCTTCTTGCTACAAAGACCACATTATCACCGGGTCTGTAGAAGATGTAGCCAAAGGATTTATGTGGATAGCCGATGAAAATACACCTTTCGCTTCCGGGTTCGAGCTTATCATGAGTCTCGCGTCTCACGAAAGCCTCACAACCCCAAACCTTGATATGGTCTAGATTGGGAACTTTTCCAGTCCACATCTCGTGAGGTGTTTTGGCAACCTTCTTTGTAGGGACTAGATTAAGGATATGGGCGGCAGTCTCTAAGGCATACCCCCAAAATGAGATTAGTAGCGAAGCTCGACTCATCATGGAACAAACCATGTCCAACAAGGTCCGATTGCGCCTCTCAGCTACACCATTCTTGAGATAATCCCACATTCCTTAAGATAGTCAAGGAACTCAGTAGTAAGATACTCACCACCACGATCGGATCGAAGCATCTTAATGTTCCTGCCCAACTGATTGTCCATTTCTTTCTTAAACTCTTTGAATTTCTCAAAGGTTTCTGACTTATGCTTGATTAAGTAGACATATCCATATCTACTAAAATCATCAGTGAAAGTCACATAGAACCGATTAGCATCTCTTGTGGCGGTTCTGAAGGGTCCATACACATCCATGTGTATGAGGTCCAACAAACCTTCACCCTAGCACAAGTGCCAGTAAAAGGTCACTTTGTCATTTTACCAAGCAAACAAGATTCACAACTATCATCTGACTTTAGGTCAAATGAGTCAAAGACTCCATCCTTTTGGAGTTAGCCTATGCATTTCTTGCTTACATTTCCAAGACAACAATGCCATAAAGATGCTTTATCTAAGCAAATGGAAGAGTCAATATACAATACATTATTTCCTAGATTATCTACAACAGATACAGTTTCATACACGCCATCACAAGGTAATGCTTTAAAATAATGAACATTATTAAAGAAAGCATCAATACTCTCATTATTATTATCAAAATGAAAGGTAAAACCTTATTTATACAATGCATGAAAGGAAATAACATTTCTTGCCATTTCTGGAAAATAATAACACTTATTCAAATCTAATGTAAACTGTGACAACCCGAAATTTCCATTCTGAACAAACCATATCAAGACAATAGAGCTTAGAACAGTTTCAGTGAAATTCCAGACTTCGGGTATAAGTTTGGCAGTTTTTTTCAGGATTTACACTTAAGTAGATATCAGGAGAGTGGTTGCACTAGGGTTTTGTGCAACACTGTTATTCCAACACTCAGTTATATTAGAAATCATTTCAGGAATAAAAATACTTTCTGCCAAAAATATCTCAGGACTATAAATAGAATTCTGAACCAAATTCATTCATTATTCGCATTTCCAACTAGAGAAAAGCCATTTTCTCTCTCACGGATCTTCGGGTTTTTATCCCAAATCGTGAGTACACTTCTCTAGTTGTCTTATAATGCTTATTATGTGCTTAATAACTTAGATTACATATCAAATCTGTGAGATTCGGGAGTTTACCGCCCAAGAACGTTCTTGGAGAGTAAACTCCTATATGTGGCTTAAATGCTACCTAGTCTTTTCCCCGTGTTAGGTAACAAACTTAGGCTTGTATATAAGTGTGTTTCAGAGTAGAAAACAAACAACACCCTAAGATTCGGGAGTTTACCGCCCAAGAACACTTGGGGAGTAAACTCCATTTTAAGGGCTAAAGGTGTCCCAAAGTCCCTCAAAGCCTCGGATCTCAAACTAGAAGCCTACATTACATGTTTAGACCACCAAATCCATTAATATTCAAGGGAGAAAGAGAGTTCACAGCCTAAAAGGTTCCAGGGCCGTGAACTCCAATAAATGGTGCCAAATGGTGCCATAATTCCTCCTAAAGCCTTGAACAATTGCCTAGAACATATCCTATGTGAGTATGGGACTTGAAAGCATCAAAAACATCATTCCAAGGGAGTTTACGGCCGTTAACTCCAAGGGAATATGGTCCCAGGGCCGTAAACTCCTAAAAGGAGTTATATTATGCCCTAAACTCTTCCATAGACCAAGCCATTAAGTAGAAATGCTTATTAGGGCCTTATAGAGCATCAAACATCAAATGGTAACCTAAGTGTGAGCTTACGGCTGTAAACTCATGATTTTACGACTATAAACTCACTTAGTAGGGTCATTAGGGTCGTGCACCTCATGGTGGAGTATTCCGTGAGCCCTACACACAATAGCTTCCCCTACAAACACTTAGATGCAATCCTAGAGGCTAATAACACTTGATAAAGGTGTCTAGCATGTCCTAGGGTGTCTTGACTTGTTTATTAGTTGTTTATAGACTAATTTGTTACATATATGTGAAATTATATGTTAACTAGGATCGTAAGTGTGTTCAAGACTTCACTTGACACCTAGCAGTCCTACCTCTTCAGTTCATCCGTATCACCTGCAACAGGTGAGTTCATACCCCTTAATCAATGTTTTAAATGATTTTAAACATTTTATTGGGGGGGGGGGGGGAATACAAGTAGAAAACAATATGTTATTAAATCAATCTTATGTATTTTGTAACTGTGTTTTCACTCAGTAGATTTCACATATTTCAAAAGGTGACACATGAAGTGGTTTTCTATCTTAAAATACCTTGATAACAAAAGTATTAGTTTTGAAATGTTTATTAAAATGACATCAAGTCATTCTTAATTATTGTTCAAAACTCCTAGATATCTTGCAAAACCATTATTTTACCTTCTTGAATCAAACTATACTTAGGCGCATATGTTCATTTATAAGTTAGAGATTATAGTTTTCATCCTTAGTTCAGTTTCCCACACCCTAGTGTATCGAGGGTGCATAAATCTACTTGAGCAATCACTTACTTTCCAGTTAATTATCATAGGGATAGTTATAAGATATCAAACATTATTACTACTACAAGGAATCACACAAGAGTCAGTTCATTCATGAGTCTATACCAATACCTTACATGATACATGAGTACACGTACTTAGGATTACATGATACATGAATATGTTTACATATAATTACCTGTTACATGAACACACTTACATGAATACCATACAGGAACACTTTTACATAGGTGCATTATCCTGTATTCACTTACCTGGATACTTGTACTTAGGACTACGAGGATGATTTATTAGTACTTACTGTGTAAATTATCTTTCCTATCTCGGTTCAATGGGATAGCTCGGCGGGACTTACCATTCCGAACCCCACTAATTAGCACCAGTGGTTGATGACCATCTATGGAGGTCTAAGGTTACTACTTATACTAGGTCGATCGATAACCGGGGCTACCCCCTCCACCCACCTGCTGCTGCTACAGAGGACAAGTGGACAATCTTTGATTGTTCATAAGGTTATACCTTTCGCTTATTGCGATGTTGTGTCACTCCTAGTACCCAGCGATGAGACTTACATTAATACTTGTTCTGGACAATCTTTGGATGTTCATTAGGTTACATATTTTACTTAATGCAATGTTGTGTTAGTCCTAGTACCCAGTGACAACACTTATAGTAGTACAACTTACATTAATACTTGTCCTGGACAACCTTCGGATGTTCATTAGGTTATACCTTTCGCTTAATGTGATGTTGTGTTAGTCCTAGTACCCAGTGACAACACTTACAGTAGTACATTTTCCTGTTTACTTTATTTTGTGATACCTTCACATAAACGATGAGTTAGACTAAGTACTTTAGTACTAAACAATTGAAGGAAAAACTATCATTTTACTTACAAAACATTCGCGTCTTGGTAGAAGACTACATTTCATACTTATAGAAAGCAAGGGATTTTCTAGGTTTTTTCATACTTACATCAACATTTTCATTAAAGGTTTACATGGCCTTCATAATAGATTTTCATAAGCCAGACAATGACACCTTAATTACTTATGAATTCACCAACTTTAAAGCTGATACTCGCTTTCAAAATAACTTGTATTCTCAGGTCATCAGTTAGACAGGTGCGATGGCCAGTTTTTGAGAAGATGGAGCACAGACAAGACTCGCCTTATTTTGATTATTCATTTTATTGTTGTACATTATGAAATGAAACACATGTATTAAAACTCTACTTATAATGCAATGGATGATGTTGTTGCTTGTTTATTATATTACACTGTTGTGATACTGTACATGACGTCCTCCACCCCTGAATGTTTCCGCCGTTCGTGGTTTTGGGGTGTGACATAAACCCACTATTTAGCCCTAAGGAATAAACTCCTATCTTGGTGACATGTGAAGCTTTCCTGGTTCCCATGATCAAGTTTATCTTTCCCTGCTCCACATTCACACTTCTTCTTAGTCCCTGCAAATCACAACATATGTGGATACCACAACCTGTGTCAAGGACCCAAGACGTAGAATGTGGTGAGTTATTAGACAATATAGTGTATATACCTGCATGGTTGGGTTTTGCTTTCCCATCCTTCAAATCTTGCTGGTACTTTGGGCAGTTTCGCTTCCAGTGCGACTTTTCATGACAATAGAAGCATTCAGCCTCATTAGGGTTAGCAGAAGGAGTGACAAAACCTTTCTTGGTCTTGCTTGAAAAGGAGCTTTCAAGGGTCTTACCCTTGGTACCCTTAGAAGGGATCTTTCTCTTCTTCCCTTTTCCATGCCCGATTGCCAAGACATTGGCCGCAGTAGGAGTAGGAGTAGGATTAGTAACAACTGACTTACCCTTTAGACCACCTTCAGCGGTCTTCAAGAGTCCCTAAAGTTTACTGAGGGTGACTTTTTCCTTGTTCATGTGATATGTCATGCGGAATTGATCATAACACGATGGTAAGGAGTGCAAAATGATGTCTATTGCTAACTTCTCGGGGAAGTTCACATTCAGCTTCAGTAAACGGTCCACATACCTTTGCATTTTCTGCATGTAGCCCGTGATGGGTTCACCATCATTCATTCGGGTTGTTATCAATGAGGAGATTATTTCATATCGCTCTTGACGTGCACTTTGATGGTAACGGTCCATCAAATCCTGGTGCATCTCAAAAGGATAATAGTCCTCATAGGACTTTTGGAGCTCGGCTGTCATGGTGGCCATCATGATGCATGCTACTTTTGTAGCATCCCTTTCATGTACCTCATATTCAGCAAACTCTTCAGGAGTAGCAGTTGGCTCGGGTACCTTTAGCTCCTTCTCGAGAACATATTCTTTGTTCTCAAACCGAGTGACCATCCTTATGTTCCTGATCCAATCAGTAAAGTTGGATCCATCGAAGATGACTCTCCCACAAAGATTCATGAGAGAGAAAGAGCTAGTACGGTTAGAGCCAGAAGCATTGTTATTGGAAGACATCTAAAAGGAAGAGGGAATAGATTAGATTAGATTTACAGATAGTCCTTAATAAAACACCCAAATGTAGTATTAAGGCTAGGACCCAACACAATATTTTATAACTTAGAAGAGGGATGCCGTAATCTAAGCTATATGATATTTGAATCTCGATTGTGCCCTTCAAGTTTTGTGACTGGGATGTCGAGGATCACAAAACAAGGTGTGAAGTAACCATGCAAATTACATGGTACCCTTAATCTATTACCCCTCAATCGATGTGTCGGTTAACCACACATGCTCCATCGATACTATGATAAACATTAAGTCACCCTTTACCTACCTTGTTAAGTTCAAGAACCAAAGCCTCCTTTATATAGTGTTGGGTTGAAGATTCGTTTAAGTATTGCGTCATTAGGCTCGGCTATTTGTCCAATTGTTTTGTACTCCGGTTTGGGCCTGTCCAACCGTGATCCTGTTAGGTTTACTATATATGTATATGCTTGCATGCATATTAGGTTAACGATCTAGAATACAATAGAGAAAATTACGATAGCTTTGATTTTCTTCATCGTTCGTGTAAACCTTCTAACCCTCTACAGTTGATGTTCTTGATCGAGCTCTTCTGAGGGTTGTTTTATAATCATTCGACACGTTTGATTCATTCTTGAGTTGTTCATTATTTTTGCGTTCTTGTTGTTTAATCTTTATTTACCTGTTTAAGATCTAATCGATCTTCAAGATTAAGTTTTAATCTCATCATATAGTGTGGTGGATTAGGGTTACATCCATGTAAACCCTAATACCCATGTCTCTTCATTTCCATGAGATCCATGGGTTAAAGCTCCATGGAGTATCCATGGACTTTCCATGTAAGCCTAGCCCATTCCAAATAAGCATTAGCCCACACTATATAAATATAGAAGCCCATATTTAATTAGTAATACTTTTGATCTCTAAATTAATCCTAGATTAATTATAGATCAATACTAATTAAATAATATGATCTTATATTAATATATTAGAACTTATAATATATTAATAAATCATAACTTATATTATTCTCCAAAGATTATCCATAAATTGTTGGGGTGAAGTGCAACCCAAATGGACCATGCCGGGTCGGGTCAAGTACATACCAAATATAGTTATGGACTTAGACACTATATCCAACACCAACTTCTCGCGCTCAGCCTGCGGAGTGCAACAAGTATGTAACATTTCCCTGATCCCATGTAACTGCAGCTTTCTGCTCATCAGAATACGTCCCAATAACAAGTCCCGATACTGGAAAGCTCGACCAGCTCCTCCCCCTGCAGTAGTTACAGCTACTATAGCTGCCGCGGAAACCGTCTCGACAATGGCTAGATACTCAACTATAGAAGTCTTAATAGACCCAAACATCTCAGTAAACTGTTCCCGGACAACCCCAATCACCTCTTCCCAGATGATCTCACTGACACAGTCCTTTGACAATGCTGACCTGTCCTGGTTGTCAGCTCCCGATCCTAACCTGGATCCGGTCTCAAGACGTCTCGTATCCACCATTTTGGTAATACACCAGAAAGATCTTGGATAACCCATATGCTAACAGGGAACCAACTCCCAACCAAACCCTAGGGGTTGTGACTTCCTTTCTATGCGTATGGGTCATGTGCTTTCAGTAGTACGGGCCCATACTACCTTCCACACCTACTCATATTTGTCTCAAGTATCACCACAACGCCCTAACTGAATACATAGACATAGAGAGCGCTCAATCCCCACTCTTAGAGGAATGCTAATCTACCTCATAACTGGCCTCCCGGCGTCTTACGATCCACCAGTGAAACTTCCACCAACCCTGCAGCACCAGTGTATGCTAACCATACATAACACTGGACCCTATAGACTTTCGAATACCTGATCCTACCCTAAGCCCTTCATCAAAAAAGAATAGGAAATAAGGCCAAACCAAACATTCTCAGGCTATAAGATCTTAATTACGTACGGCCGTGATGCATATACTAAGCAACTACAGTAATGATGTCAATTTCATAAAAAGAAAACCTGAGGCTATCAGGCATCATATAATCAGGAAATTCTATCATGCAATTTGTAAAGATCCTTAGCCTAGTACTAGCATGCTTGTCTAACATATCACAATATAAATAACTATATGGTATTTTGGGGTCTAGTTACTGGCTTCGGCTGATCGTACACCCTGCATCCTCCTTTGATATTTTGAAAACCTTTTTGAAAATCATTTTGATAACCTTTCTGAAGATCATCTCGAAAACCTTTCTCAAAATCATTTTGAAATCCTTTTCTTTAGTTTGAGACTGGATCCACAGAAGTGTTCCTCCAATTCACTCAAACCAAGGCTTTGATACCAACTTGTAACACCCATAAAAAATCAAGCCAATTTAAAACTTTTTCAAACATCCAAAAGTCATTAGTTATTACAAAGTGTTTTCAAAATAGTTTAATATCAGAGTATCCCAGAAACCATAAATCCAGAACACGAGGATGTGTACGGTCACGCCTTCGCCTTGCCATGTCATCTTAAGCACCTGAAATAATAACTGAAACTGTAAGCACAAAGCTTAGTGAGTTACCCTCAGAATACTGATACATATACAATCCACATAACAATAATAGCAATACATAGCATAATGAAATAATACAACATCCAACGGTACACAACTTTACAGACTGAATTACCCCTGGCCCACAGTGTGAGTCTGGATTGCCTTTCGAGCCCACATCTCACATCTGGATTGCCTCCGAGCCCACAATACGAGTCTGGCATACCTTACCCGGCCCTCAACTCGTATCTGGAATGCTCCCGAGTCCTCAGTATGAGTCTGGCATGCCTTGCCCCGACCCTCAGCTCATATCTGGAATACACTAGGGCTTGTTGGCTACCGCACGGAGCAGTACAACCTCAACCCAACCCACATAACATGTCAACATATAACATAACTAATGTACATATAGATAATCATACAGTATCATAGGTAGTCCTACAGATCTGCTAGACTAGCATATCAACTGGCATTAAACTCAACATATTAATAACTACTAGGATATCAAATCCAATGGGCCGGCCTTGGTGCCTTAGACCCCTTAGTATAGTGAGGATAACTCACCTGTCAATGCTGAAGTACCGTAGATAAAACTCCAGCTACTGGTTCCAAGCCCAAGGTCCAACACACACTACAAAAACCCAATAGTTAAGTAACGGGCCAAAGCCCAACACAAGGCTTAATTTTCCAAATTGGACCCTACCCTTCACATGGGCCTTACCCCTTATGCCCAACCATCTATCCTGGTCCAAACACTTGGTATACTAATAGGCCACTCTCTCATAATCATAAAGGCCCAGTTATGGCCCATGTATGGCCCAATTTTCCAAATTGGGCCCTAGGCTCTCACATAGGCCTCATCCAAAAACCCATACAATTATTTAGTCCATTTACTTATTCTTGGAGGGCCCATTAATAGTCCAATCACCAAAGCCCAATAGAAAGGCCCAAATCTAGGCCCAAGTGAAATTAGGGTTTCTACATAAAATGACGATTAGGGTTAAGTGTTTCTTACTTAACCAATTAAGGACTTAATCCATTAAGTCCAATATTGCCTTAAGTTAGTTTGCCAATAATTATTAATTAATATTTTAAGTTAAATAAATAATTCCTGTGCGGTCTCGTTAAATCCCAAACTTACGGTTTCAAGGCATTAGGGTTTCACTAGTCAGGTACCACCCACTACCACCTCGGGTAGTGGTGGTCAACAGCGGCTCACGGCGGTGGCCACCACCTACCAGTGGTGGTGATGGATTTTCGTTTATTATTCCGATCAATATAACACAATGATAAAACATACATACAAATTTACACTTCGAAACACACCTAAAGACACAATAAAACACACACCCACAGCCACCCTTATGGTGGTAGACGGTTACAGCCACCACCTCACGGTAGTGGTGGGTTTTTCTTCTTTGTTTTCCAGCCATACCTCACCATCATGCAAACAGAAACAACACCCGTACACTCATGCGAAAATTACATTCAACACAGTGGAACGCCAAACACTCACACACATAAACACAACCACTAACAACGGTGGCAACGACGTCAACGGAAACCAGAGGGCGGTCTCGGGGTGGCGACAGCAGAATGGTCATGGTGGTGCTTCGGTTGGTGACTTTGGCAATGGTAATGGGGCGGCAATGGTCGTCGGTTGATGCAGCGACCGTGTTCTCCGGCAAACACGTAGTCTCAAGTCGTCCTTGGTCTCGTCGGAACAAGGCCAGCAGCGGCAGAGTAGAGCACCGCGGTTCACGGGTCAAAGGAAGCGACTGAGTTTATCGGTCCTTACAGTTCAGCCTCGCTGGCAGCGGACCATGGCGGCAATGCACGACTCAGATGGAGGCTTTCAATGACGATAAGAAGGTGGCGCTGGCGGCTAATGGTTGGAGGGGTGATAGGGTGGTGTCGCCAGAGATCGGAGGAAGGAGGTGAGATGAATGGTGGCGGCTAGAATCGAGTATGGCGGCTGAAGAATTACGTTTAAGGTTTTGGTGTTCCGTGTGGTTATAGAGAATATATATATATATATATATATATATATATATATATATATATATATATATATATATATGGGGCTAACAGGGTGATAGGGAAGGTAACCGGGTTTAAGTCCTGCTTAAAATAACTTATATGCATTTTACATATCTGGCCCCTCCCCATGACATCTTTTTCAATTTAAATCCAAATTTTACAATTCAGCCCTCGGCATTTCAATATCCTTTCCATTTAAGTCTCAATCTTACTAAACAACCCTTGACTCTTAAAAATCATCCCAAATTAAATCCCAAAAATAAACTTTTAGCCCCTGGAGATTCAAATCTTGCGATTTGGCTTCTCGAAACCACATCCCACTAATTATTATTTAATTTTGAGCTCTAATAATATAAAAAAAATAATAATTGCTTCTCGAGGTTTCAGGTTTATTATTTTAATTATTCTATTTAAAACAGGATATTACAGATCCACTAGTGAATGCTACGGGCCACCCCGTAGTCTTATGGTACTTCTACACTAGCTGCCAACTAGTGAACGCTATGGGCCACCCTACAGTCATACAACACTTCCACTTTTCCACAACCAACGTCTATGATCTTACTACAAATCTAAAAATCCGAATACGTCCAGAGTCGAGCATGCACTCGACCAAACACCCAAGTTGAACTCGATTTATGATTGGAACCCCATCCTGGGCCCACCAAAGCCTGCTATATGACTCCAAGAAGGTGCGAACTAAATGTTGGGAAGTTTCCCGAACTCCCAACTCACTCAATCCTCAATCCAGACGGACACTTGGGCTGCCTTTCACCCTGACGGGGGTTCAAAAACCATCCTAGTTTCACGCCTAGTCCTGCTCCGAAATATCTGAATGGTACGACCCCACTTTGATTCGACTAAGCTCTTACGTCACACAATATTTGAAGGATTTCGCAATCCTTCTTACCCTCCGATGCTAGTGATCCATCACTAGCCAAACCCAAAAGACTAAACAACCCTTGAAAACCAAGATGAACACTCTCAAATCCCAGAAAAACTGATAAACCCAGAAGCTATAGTTACACTCAAATCCTGAAGTCCAAGGAACAGATGCTCAGACCAAAACCTCAACGATAAACCTCTTCCTTTGGCACCCCTGTGACAACCCGTAATTTCTATCTTGTAAAAGTCAAACTTGGTCAACTAAAGTCAAACATATCAATCAAAGGTCAAACTTATTTCTTTTATTATCTTAATATAGTTATATTAATGAGTTATAAGTGTATGGAATTTGTATATATAAGTGTTAGCGTTTTTGGAGGGAACTTATTTGGAACAAAGGACCGCAAACCTTGCATAGACCGTAAACGAGCCATTGGGCCGTGAACGAGCCTTCAGGCCGTGAACGAGCCTTCGGGCCATGAACAAGCCTTCGGGCTGTGAACGGACTTTGGACTGTGAACCCTCGGTTTGAGGTCGTGATCCCCCCTATATAAATAAGTGTTGACTGATTTTACCTCACTTATTCCCTTCTAATCGCAAACTCAAGGCTTTTCTCCCAAGGATCTTCAATCGAAAACACCTTCCTCTCAACTATCATCCTTTTCCTTTGAATCCTCTTAAGATATTGCTAGGGATCCTCAAGTGTTCTTAAATCTTCAAGATCCTTGGGTCGTAAACTCAAGAACATCAAGTGTTCTTGGGCCGCGAACCCTTGCATCCTCATCAATTTTCAAGAACATCAAGTCGTGAACTCAAGATCATCAAGATCTTTGGGCCGTGAACGCTTGCATCATCATCATTGCACCAAGAACACCAAGAACACACACTAGAGTGTGGGTCGTGAACCCCTTCCAGCCTCCCCTTTTCAACTCTATCACCCTATTTTGTAAGTTAAGCTTGCAACTCAATCCATTTCCTTGCTATATTGATGATTATGATCACTAAATGTATACATATATATGTCTTAATATGCTAAATAGGATTCGTTTTTGCTTCGGGACTTCACCCGTGAAACTTATCTTCATATATCAAATCTCAAGTTGAATCACCCACATAAGGTGAGTTCATACCCCTACAAATTAAAGCTTTATATGCTTTTAAATGCTTTTTAGGGGGAGAATACAAGTAGAACACAAGATAATTATGTTAATTAATTACATGTGAAAACATCAAACAAAAGAATTTCTTATACTCAAACACTTGTTAAAACCATTTTAAAACTATTCTTACATTTCTGTTTTTTTCATCAAAATAATATTCGTGTATCTACTTATGTATAAGTATGCTTTAACGGACTTAGGACTATTTCTAAATACCATAACTCCTGTTCCTTGTTTGGTTGTGGGCTTAGGGTAGGATCACTAGTCCGACTGTCAGCAAAATCATAGTTATACTTATTGAATACATACATGAATATTAAACCCTATTTTTAAGGAACATACTTAACTCAGTTGCTTCTGTTGAACAATTGAGTCTTTTCTAAAAATCAGTAAGAATTCAAACAAACATACTAGTAAACTACAATATGTATAGTTTAGAGGATCACTACATGCTATTTCTAGATCAAAGAAACATACATGAGTCAATACATACATACTATTACTATTCATTACAAAGTATACTATTCATTTACAAGAACAAGAAGGAACATACATACTATACCAAGAAGAAGAAGGAACTTACATACTATAACAAGAACAAGATAACTAAAATGTGAGATACTATTTCATGACATAGAAATATCCTTGTTATGTCATGTTTTATAACTAGAGTCTCATAGAGGGAGAGCGTGAGTTTGTGTATAAATTTATACGGGATTGACCATCCTACACCTTGCTACTAGCTACAGTGGGACCTGTAGGTCTACTGGTGACAAATGTCATACCATTTCGACGTGTGAAGAACGTTGTGTTTTATACTATCCTATTAAGTATGGTTATAACCTTATCACATTTTAACCTTAATTAATAGTTTGGTTTTAAGGTAGTTAATATATTAGTAGTGTATTTTATACAACACTACTATAAATCTTCATTTGCCATTACATTCATACAATGATATTCTCACATGAGAAATGCATACTATTTTTCGAGTAAAGATAGTTACGTATATGGAAAAACATCCATTTATACTATTTCAAGTACAAACATACATTTTACACAATTTTCAAGAGAACAGAGCATACAAAACAGTTGAGTCTTGGTAGAAGACTACTTTTCATTTAAGTAGAAAATATAGGATTTTCTGGGAAGATACAAACATTTTCACTATACATATACAAACGTTTTCATGAAACAAATGCAAAAACTTGACACAAAAATACTAATGAATTCACCAACTTAAATGTTGATACTCTCTTTCAAAATAACTTGTATTCTCAGGTCACTAGTAGACAAGGTTTGGAGAAGATGGATCATGTTCAAGACTCATCTTTTATTTTGATATATATACATTTTTGGTGTCATACAACTACTCACAGAACACACTTGTATAAACTATATTATTAATGCAATGGATGTTGTTGCTTGTTTTACTATTGTGCATTGTTATGATACTGTACATGACGTCCTCCATCCCCGAATGATTCTGCCATCTCGGTTTGGGGGTACGACAACCCCCAAGAGCCAACCAAGCACCATTGCTAAAACCACCAAATCCTGGCGATACTAGAGCACTAACCCGCTTAATCCGAACCATAAACCTTCCACCTAATGCCCCTGAATCTGTCTCGACCAACAACCAGAATAACAACCGAACACTTGGGAATCTGCTACACACGATACAACCCCTGACTAACCCATTAACGATTCATGGCATGCAAATGGCATATAACAATTCTTGAAAAGATAACCCAACATAAAATAGAATGAAACCAAATCTAGCATGCAATTCTCATAATCATATCATATAAAGGCATCTCTCCTATCATATAATATTGAGCAGATCCTTATCCCTAATCTAGCATGCGATTCTCATAATCATATCATATATCAGAATAAACATGTATTGGTATTCTGGGAACCACTTACTTGAGGTCGGCCGATTGCACACATCATACCCCTTTCTTCCATTAGAAATTCCATTTTAATTAAATGTTTGTTTTATAAAAAATTTCCCAAAACCCTCAGTTCGTATTCAGGCACACACGAGGGTGTGCCCGAATCCCTCAAACAAAGGCTCTAATACCAACTTGTAACATATCAAAGAATCAAGAGTAAAAGTTTCATTTTTATATATAAGTTCAAACATCCATTTATAGTTATTCAAACATTTAAAGTATTCCAGAACAAAACAATTATCAAAGTAAATCCCAAAATCATGAGTTGTGGAAAAAAAACAGATGTACACATTGTGATAAAGTCAGGCCCTTCCCTTTCGATCCGGAAGTACCAAAAAACATAAACCACAAATTGTAAGAACAAAGTTTAATGAGTTCCCCAAATACCACATATCATACGTATCAAACGAGCAATAAACATCATGCATATCCAATAATCAATAAAAAGTGTTATGTACCAACCATAGTCTTGCTAGTATGCCATGAGACGTATCATGGCCTTCCTTGCCAGGATTGGGTACAAAACCCTTGGTCTTACAGATAAGTGCCAGGAGCCACCTCCTGGTCTTCCGTGCAAGCATCATAAAGACAACTAGCATACAATCTACAACTACTTAACTAATTAACTGCCAAAGTTCAGACTCTGGTCTTGCATATAGATTGCTAGGAGCCGCCTCCTAGTCTTTCATACAAAGTGCCAAGGGTCACCCCCAGATCTTCCTATAACACATAAATCAAATGGGCTGACATTGTCGCCTTCGACCCATAAAACACTGAGGAGACTCATTGTAGCACCTAGTTCCTAGTACGTACTCCTTGTAATTTATATTTTAAATTAGTGCATTTTTGCCTTGGACTCGGCGAGTTGAAGGACCAAATCGCTGAGTAGGAGCGGGATAAGACGTGGGGTCTGAACTTGGGACTCGGCGAGTCGGCCCCCAGACTCGGCGAGTAGACCTTGTTTGGGCAAAAACCCTAATCCGGGTGTTTGCACCCTATTTAAACGCTCTAACTTGGCCTCCTTTGTCCTTAACACTCCCAGAGAGCTGTAGAAAGAAACCCTAGCCCCATATTGTTGTTGAGAGTGATTTTTGCCTTGTGAGGAAGGTTTGGGAGCTTAGAAGAAGAGGGAAGAGGTTGAAGTGTGCAAGGAGGGGAGGTAGACCCGGAATCTATACTATGAGAAGCTTCCATTCAGGTAGAAAAGTTCTTACCTTGATCACTAGTTCATTAGATCCCATTTTTGTCCCAAATTAGTGGTTTTCAAGCCCTAACACCTCAAACTCCATGGATTCATGCTCTATGTTCTGAAAGGACTTCAGATTGGGACCGTACAGACATCTTAGAAATGTAAAGTCTCTGTGGTTGGAGTTATTGAGGTCCCTATTGAGTGTATGACCTCTTAAAGAGCTTGGATTTGCCTTCTTGGGCTTGTAAGGCCATGCATGCACGTAAAGTTTGCAACTTTACATGATAAGCATGCCCTAGGAGCATAGATCTATGGTTTAGAAGCATTGCATGTCTCAGATTTGGTCTGTATGGGAAACGGTTCGAAGGGACTCGGCGAGTCCCAAAGTGAAACTCGGCGAGTTCTATGGAGATGGCCTTAGACTCGGCGAGTCCTATGAAGATTGCCTGGAACTCGACGAGTTGTTCTTCAAACTCGGCGAGTCATATGAACTGTCACTGAGTAAGAGGGGTTTAAGTGTTGAAGGTCCAACCCTTCGTATCTGCACGCGGAATTAGCAATTTAACATGTAGCAATGGTCTTAGAACCCCAAATCCTCTTAAGGGATGCTCTGGTGAGGATTTGGAAGCGAGTAGGAGATCTGCTCGTGAGAACTCGGCGAGTCGTTCTTGGACTCGGCGAGTCGGATCACGAGTCGGTTCTATAGTCCCGAGTAGTAAGTTAATTGTGACTCAGTGAGTGGGAAGAGGGGCTTGGCGAGCAGGACAGGGTTAGTAGGAGAAGGAATCGGCGAGTTTGTGCCACGACTCGGTGAGTCCAGTCAATTGGAAGTTGACTTTGACCAAGAAGTTGACCTTGGACCAGGGGCGGGTCAGTCAATTGACCTGAGGGTATTTATGAGTGGCTAATCTATGTTTATGGATTTGTAGCCGGAGGATTACCGGTACAGCCGCCAGACGTCTAGCAGTTAGCCTTTCGGTAGCTACGTTACGAGGTGAGTTTCCTTCCAGTAGTAACGGGTCTAAGGCACCAAGGCCGAACCGTATAGACGATATGTTAGTATCGGAGTGTGGGCAGGGCCCGTATCTCATAATTGAGGTTGATTATTATATATGCCAGTATGATCAAATTGTTTATACTTGTTGTCTGTGTGATACTTGTATGTTGTGGTAGCAGCTGAGTGTGGGCGAGGCTCGTATCTCTCTGATAGTGGAGTGTGGGCGAGGCCCGTATCTCTCAGATAGGGGAGTGTGGGCAAGGCCCGTATCTCCCATATAGCGGAGTGTGGGCGAGGCCCGTATCTCCCAGCTAGCGGAGTGTGGGCGAGGCATGTATCTTCATGAGTGTAGGCGAGGCCCGTATCTCCTAGCTGTTCATTGTATGTTTGTATGGTATGAGGTATTATGGGGGAACTCACTAAGCATCGTGCTTACGGTTTGCAGTTTTGTTTTCAGGTACCTCTTCTTCAAGAGGGAAGGAGCTGGCGCGGTAGCGGCACATCATACACGCACCTTGTTTTCCGCACCATGAGTCATTCTGGGATTTTGTACTCTGATAATTGATTGTTTTTCATGTTTCGGTTTTCAGAAACGATGTATGTTATGAAATGGTTTGACCAGATAATGTTTTAATTACATTCGTTTTCTAAAGTATTGATTTAAAAAGAAAATTTTTGGATGTGAAATTTGGGTCGTTACAAGTTGGTATCAGAGCCCTGGTTTGAGGGATTCGGACACACCCTCAAGGGTGTCTGAACTCAAATCGAGGGATTAAAAGGTTTTGGAAAAAGAAATGTTTTCTAAAAGTTAAAGAAAGGAGTTTTGAGAAAAGAACAAAGTGTGTGATGTGCGCGACCGGCCGAGCTCAAGTAAGTATTCCCCAAAGTACTCATACAAGTTTATGTTTCGTTTATCAGTTCTAGTAGAACAGCATGATAGAATATTAATAAGGATCTAAGAGTGATGCCTTATGTTCCTGCTTTATGTGCTTCAACTTATGAGAGTTGCATGCTAGTATTGAGTAGACAGTAGTAGGTTAGCCTGTTTAGGTTATGCCTGGTAGTATGAGCTTAGCATTGTATGCTAGTTCAGCTTCTCATTATGAGGACAGACTTGCTGGAGTAGTTCTCCTGCGTCCAAATGTTGCTTTCTATGTGCTCTGTGGGACTCTGAGTGATGAGAGTTAGTCATTAGGTGAATACGTCACATTACATGTGATCAGGGTGGATAAACTTAGAGTACTAGATTTGGCTCTATTGTGCAGCTCTTGTTTGAGTCTAACTGTTGTAGGGACGAGTCTGTTACTCGAAGAATTATCTGAGCGTCATCACACGTGATGGTATTTAGTTAATGGCTGATTGACATTACAAGGAGGCCTTCAGCAGCTGAGGACCAGGCAGGGTGGAGTCAGAAATTCCCTAGGGCAAACCTAGGACGAGTATAGCAGTGATTAGCAGTAGAGAAAGGGATCTGGTGGAGTCGAGGCAGTCCTTGAAGAAGGTACGGATAGATGTGGAAGGTAGTATGGGCCCGTACTACTGAAATCAGAGGATCCGTTCTCGAACTAAGGAAGGTTGAGACGAGACCAGGGAACTTGAAATAGATGTGATCCCTTAGAGGTATCAGTATCACTAATGGTTGCATGTGTGTATTTCAGAATGGTGGTACTACGCCAGAGGCTAGCTGGTGGCAGTTCTAGAGAGGGATCGGGTTCCGAGCCAGTAGATGAGAGGCTACGCGAGTTCATCGCGTCAGAGATCACCAGAGGCATCCTTGAGTCGACCCCCATCATTTTCGGGTCGATCAAGGAAGGGATAGTTGAGCTGATGGAGGGCCACCTCAGGGCGTTCAGGAGTGACATGGCATCTGGCTAGTCAGGATCTCGCACGCTGTCCTTTAAGGACTTCAGCGGCAGTGGTGCGCCGGATTTTCATGGGCTGAAGGACCTCATTGCTGCCAAACGACGGATTGTGGACATTGAGTTCGCACAGCTGACCAGCATCTGCCCCGAGGGGTCAAAGGTGAGATATGCAGCAGGATGTTTACGAGACTGAGCTAGAGATTGGTGGGAGTCCATCGATGACTCATTGGGGGCCTCGGCTGTTGAGGCTATGACCTGGTCAGAATTTGTGACCAGGTTCAGGGCAGAGTTTGCGCCGGCTGTCGAGCTTCAGCAGCTCGACAGGGAGTTTTTAGACATGAGACAGACTATGGAGATTGTGGCGGAGATCACCGCCAAGTTCCTGGAGAGGGCATTGCTGGTGCCCCAGTATGCAGGAGATGAGGATATGAGAAGGACCCGCTATCATGACATGCTACGGGCTGACATCCGGGAGCATGTAAGCTTTTCAGCTTGCCCTACCCTGGAATCCATGATTGTCAGGGCGAGGGAAAGGGAGATTGATTTGGAGCATATTCGGAAGAGGAAGGCAGAGACAGGGAAGGTGGTTGGGGCTTCGGGGAAGAAGCCCAAAGGATCAGATGGTAGGCCGAAAGGCCTAGGAGGGCCAGGCCACTATGGGAAATGTGGTAGTTCGCACGAGGGAACATGTAGATTAGGATCGTCAGGCTGCTACAAGTGCGGCAAGACAGGGCACTTTAGCAGGGATTGTACTGCTCCTGTCTCGGTTGTTCAGACATCTGAGTTGCTGTGTTTCCACTGCAACTAGAGGGGCCACAAGAGGGCCAATTGCCCCCAGTTGACAGCAACATCAGCGCCAATGAAGGCGCCAGCTCCAACGACTCTGAGGATCACAGATGGCCGGCAGGGCAAGTCAGAGGCTCCAGTGGTGAGGAGTCGGGCCTTTTAGTTGACTATAGAGGAGGCTCGCGCCACGCCCGATATGGTGACGGGTATGATTTCTTATTTATGCTTTATGTTATGCTGAGTAATTTTGATATGCTATATGCATGTGCTCTGTTTAGGATCATTCCATGTGAACGGTATCCCAGTTCAGGTGTTGTTTGATTCGGGGGCTACCGGATCATTTGTTTCTCTTGCGCTTAGCAAGAAGTTTCCTGAGTCTTCGGGCACGTTGGATTGCCCTTTAGAGGTGGAGATTGCCGATGATCGATCGGTACGAGCATCATCAGTGTTTAGGGATTGTGTTCTAAGGTTGTTTGAGGAGTGCTACCAGGTGGATTTGGTTCCCATTCCGTTGCGTGGGAACAAGGTGATTATAGGCATGGATTGGTTGAGCCCTAATGGGGCAGCGATAGATTGCGCACAGCAGCTGGTACGGATTAGGACCCCAAGTGGGGGAGAGTTGGTGATCCACGGTGAGAGGTCACAATGTGGACCCTCAGTGTGTTCAGCAGCGAGAGCTAGGAGCTACCTTCAGTAGGGTTGCGCGGGATATGTCGCGTATGTTATGGACACCCGGGAGGCGGGTAAGGCAACGATGAGCGAGGTTCCCGTGGTACGAGACTACGCTGATGTGTTCCCTGATGAGCTTCCAGGAATACCTCCGGAGCGACAAGTAGAGTTCGGGATCGACCTAGTCCCCGGTGCGGCTCCGATAGCCAAGGCACCATACCGGTTGGATCCTCCCGAGATGCAGGAGTTGTCTACACAGCTGCAGGAGATGTTAGACAAAGGATTCATTAGGTCGAGTAGTTCACCCCGGGGAGCCCCGATTCTGTTTGTGAAGAAGGACGGGTCGCATCAGATGTGTATAGACTATCGGGAACTGAATAAGGTAACGGTGAAGAACCGTTACCCACTCCCGAGGATTGATGACCTCTTTGACCAGTTACAAGGAGCATCGTGGTTCTCCGAGATCGATTTGTGTTCAGGCTATCATCAGATGAGGGTCAGGGAGGAGGATGTGCAGAAGACCGTGTTCCGGACGCGCTATGGCCATTATGAGTTTGTGGTGATGCCATTTGGGCTCACCAATGCCCCTGCCGCATTCATGGACCTCATGAACCGCGTGTGCAGACTGATGCTGGATCGGTCTATGATGGTTTTCATTGATGACATCTTGGTTTATTCCAAGACGCAGGAAGAACACGAGGAGCATCTGTGAGGGGTGTTGGAGACCCTGAGGAGGGAGAGCTTATATGCTAAGTTCTCAAAGTGTGAGTTCTAGTTGCGTGAGGTGCAATTTCTTGGGCACCTTGTCAACCAGAACGGGATTGCGATGGACCCGGCCAAGGTGGAGGCCGTGTTAAGGTGGGTGGTTCCAAAGTCTCCATCTGAGATTTAGAGTTTCCTGGGATTAGCAGGTTACTATCGGAGATTCATTCAGGACTTCTCCAAGATAGTCGTACCCCTGACACAGTTGACTAAGAAAGTCGTGGTCTTTCGATAGGGGCCTGAGCAGCAGGCAGCATTCGAAGTTCTGAGACAGAGATTGTGCGAGGCGCCAATCTTAGCTCTGCCAGAGGGCGTAGAGGATTTTGTGGTATATTGTGACGGGTCCATTTCAGGGTTGGGCGCGGTACTGATGAAGAGAGGGCATGTCATTGCCTACGCTTCGAGGCAGCTGAAGCCTCACGAGGCGAACTACCTAACGCATGATTTAGAGTTGGGGGCGGTGGTCTTCACACTCAAGATTTGGCGGCATTACCTTTATGGGGTTCGGTGTACCATCTACACGGACCACAAGAGTTTGAGGTACCTCATGGATCAGCCGAACCTGAACATGAGGCAGTGTCGGTGGCTCGATGTGGTGAAGGATTATGATTGTGAGATCCTTTACCACCCGGGGAAGGCCAATGTGGTGGCTAATGCGCTTAGCCACAAGGCAGCGCCGATCAGGGATATTTGCATGCAGATGACAGTGGTGACTCCGCTTTTGGAGCGGATCCGGGAGGCCCAGCAGGAGGCCATGAAGGTGGAACATCAGAAGAGTGAGCGCATAGTGGGTCAGGTTTCCTCCTTCGACTATGATAGCAGGGGATTATTGACATTACACCGCAGGGTGTGGGTGCCATACCTCGAAGGAGGTGCACAAATCTCGACTCTCCATTCATCCTGGGGCGACGAAGATGTATAGGGATCTTCGTCTCGACTATTGGTGGCCCTACATGAAGCGGGATGTGGCTTGGTACATCGAGCGGTGCTTGACCTACAGTAAGGTCAAGGCCAAGCATCAGAGACCGCACGACAAGATGCAACCGTTGGATATCCCGTTGTGGAAATGGGAAGATATTACGATGGATTTTATCACGAAGCTAGCCAGGACCGTGCGAGGAGTGGATTCTATATGGGTCATCATGGATCGATTGACCAAGAGCGCCCATTTTATCCCGATTCAGGAAAGCATCTCGGCCGAGAAGTTGGCCGACATTTATATCAGGGAGATAGTGGCATGGCACGGGGTGCCAGTATCAGTGATTTCAGACAGGGATGTGCGTTTTACTTCCAGGTTTTGGAAAAAGTTTCATGACGAGTTGGGTACTGTCTATATTTCAGCACCGCTTTTCACCCGCAGACGGATGGTCAGAGCGAGCGGACCATCCAAATGTTAGAGGATATGTCGCGGGCATGTGTTCTGGATTTCGAAGGTAGTTGGGATACCTACCTCCCATTGGCGGAGTTCTCATATAATAATAGTTTAATGCAAGCATCGACCGTCCACCTTTCGAGATGTTGTATGGGAGGAGGTGCAGGACCCCGATATGTTGGGGAGAGGTCGGCCAGAGGGTCATGGGGAGCACCGAAGTGGTGCTCTAGACGACAGAGAAGATCCAGCATGTCCGGAGCAGGCTTCAGACTGCTCAGAGTCAGCAGAAAAGTTATGCCAACAGGCGCTGTTCAGACTTAGAATTCCAAGTCGGGGACATGGTTCTCCTGAAGGTGTCACCATGGAAAGGCGTCATCCGATTCAGAAAGCGAGGCAAGTTGGGCCCAAGGTACATAGGGCCATTCAGGGTTGTAGCCAGGGTGGGCAAGGTGGCGTATAGGTTGGATCTACTAGCCGAACTCAGCCAGATCCACAACACTTTCCACGTCTCTCAATTGCGAAAGTGTTTGGTAGACGACTCAGCAGTCGTGCCTTTGGAGGATATTTAGGTCGATGACAACCTGTATTACATCGAGCGGCCTGTGGAAATCCTCGACAGGAAGTCGAAGGATCTAAGGAACAAGAGGGTGGAACTCGTGAAGCTACAATGGCAGCATCGGAAGGAGTCAGAGTGTACTTGGGAGCCGGTGGAAGAGATGATGGAGCACTACCCCGAGCTGTTTCAGGATCGAGCAGCAGACTTCGAGGACGAAGTTGTAGCACCAAGTTCCTGGTACGTACTCCATGTGATTTATATTTTAAATTAGTGCATTTTTGCCTTGGACTCGGCGAGTTGAAGGTCCAACTTGCCGAGTAGGAGCGGGATAAGACGCGGGCTCTGAACTTTGGACTCGGCGAGTCGGCCCTCGGACTCGGCGAGTAGACCCTGTTTGGGCAAAAACCCTAATCCAGGTGTTTGCACCCTATTTAAACGCTCTAACTTGGCCTCCTTTGTCCTTAACACTCCCAGAGAGCTGTAGAAAGAAACCCTAGCCCCCATATTGTTGTTGAGAGTGATTTTTGCCTTGTGAGGAAGGTTTGGGAGCTTAGAAGAAGAGGGAAGAGGTTGAAGTGTGCAAGGAGGGGAGGTAGATCCGGAATCTATACTGTGAGAAGCATCCATTCAGGTAGAAAAGTTCTTACGTTGATCACTAGTTCATTAGATCCCCTTTTTGTCCCATATTAGTGGTTTTCAAGCCCTAAAACCACAAACTCCATGGATTCATGCTCTATGTTCTGAAAGGACTTCAGATTGGGACCATATAGACATCTTAGAAGTGTAAAGTCTCTATGGTTGGAGTTATTAAGGTCCCTATTGAGTGTATGACCTCTTAAAGAGCTTGAATTTGCCTTCTTGGGCTTGTAAGGCCATGCATGCACGTAAAGTTTGTAACTTTAAGTGATAAGCATGCCCTAGGAGCATAGATCTATGGTTTAGAAGCATTGAATGTCTCAAATTTGGTATGTATGGGAAATGGGTCGACGGGACTTGGCGAGTTCTATGGATATGGCCTTAGACTCGGCGAGTTGGATGAACAACTCGGCGAGTCCTATGAAGATTTCCTGGAACTCAACGAGTTGTTCTTCAAACTCGGCGAGTCATATGAACTGTCACTGAGTAAGAGGGATTTAAGTGTTGAAGGTCCAACCCTTCGTATCTGCATGCAGAATTAGCAATTTAACGTGTAGCAATGGTCCCAGAACCCCAAATCCTCTTAAGGGATGCTCTGGTGAGGATTTGGAAGCGAGTAGGAGATTTGCTCGGGAGAACTCGGCGAGTCGTTCTTGGACTCGGCGAGTCGGATCACGAGTCGGTTCTATAGTCCCGAGTAGTAAGTTAATTGTGACTCAGTGAGTGGGAAGAGGGGCTTGGCGAGCAGGACCATGTTAGTGGGAGAAGGACTCGGCGAGTCTATGCCACGACTCGGCGAGTCCAGTCAACTGGAAGTTGAATTTGACCAAGGAGTTGACCTTGGACCAGGGGCGGGTCAGTCAATTGACCTAAGGGTATTTATGAGTGGCTAATCTATGTTTATGGATTTGTAGCCGGAGGATTACCGGAACAGCCGCCAGACGTCTAGCAGTCAGTCTTTCGGTAGCTACGTTACGAGGTGAGTTTCCTTCCAGTAGTAACGGGTCTAAGGCACCAAGGCCGACCCGTATAGACGATATGTTAGTACTGGAGTGTGGGCAGGGCCGGTATCTCATAGTTGAGGTTGACTATGATATATACCAGTATGATATAATTGTTTATACTCGTTGTCTGTGTGATACTTGTATGTTATGGTAGCAGCTGAGTGTGGGCGAGGCCCGTATCTTTCTGATAGTGGAGTGTGGGCGAGGCCCATATCTCTCAGATAGGGGAGTGTGGGCGAGGCCCGTATCTCCCAGATAGCGGAGTGTGGGCAAGGTCCATATCACCCAACTAGCGGAGTGTGGGCGAGGCCCGTATCTCCTAGCTGTTCATTGTATGTTTGTATGGTATGAGGTATTATGCGGGAGCTCACTAAGCATCGTGCTTACGGTTTACAGTTTTGTTTTCAGGTACCTCTTCTTCAAGAGGGAAGGAGCTGGCGCGGTAGCGGCACATCATACACGCACCTTGTTTTCCGCACCATGAGTCATTCTGGGATTTTGTACTCTGATAATTGATTGTTTTTCATGTTTCGGTTTTCAGACACGATGTATGTTATGAAATGGTTTGACCAGACATTGTTTTAATTACATCCGTTTTCTAAAGTATTGATTTAAAAAGAAAATGTTTGGACGTGAAATTTGGGTCGTTACACTCACCTCAATTGCTGAAGCTCACTGAATGAAATCCTTAGATATTGCATGGACGACTCCCCGAGCTATCAGAACAAAATCACACCCAATATGCAATTGAGTTCCAATCTATGGTCCATAATCCATACTTAGGGTAAAATGACCATTTTACTCCTGGCCCAACTTCAACCAAACTGAGGCCCAAAAGCAATAACCAAAAAGTCCTGAAACCAAAAGATCCACAAAGGCCACTAATGGTCCAATTTTCCAAATTGGGCCCAACCCCCGTATGGGCCTTATCCTAAAGCCCGGTAATTTCCTTAGTCACAAAAAGTTTATCTCAGATGGCCCAAAAGTCCCGAAGCAACAAGGTGGTCCAAAGATGCGAAGCCCAAAACATAACAAGCCCAAGCCCAGGTGAACGTCGTACGTTGGGCATACGTTCAACTACGTTGAGCGTACACGGTGAATCCAGATCTTAACCAAAAACAACGTACATTGGCTGTACCATCGGTTACCGGGAGGGGGGAGGGGGGGTAACTCAACTCATTCCACAACTGATTTTTTGACTTGACCACTTAAGCCCTTTGCACCCAAACTTCAGGGAACCTTAAAATAAAGCTCTTATTGCATAAAGTCGGCACCTTTATGCATTTGCATGACTTATTGGGACCCAACAACCATCTTAATCAATTAAGACCCATTATAATCCAACCAGAACATTCATGGACCATGAATAAACATCAAACAAGCATTTTTACGAACTAACAACATCAGAAGAGGCATGATCTATCACTCCAAGCTCCTGGAGTGGATCAAACTCACAAGGAGAACTTAATACACCATGAAAGTCCTTAATCTCACCCTAAACTCAAACTAGCATAAGAAGAAGTCAAGATACAAACTTTTTACCTCTTAAAGCTTCCCAAGAGTGTGAAGAATTTGGATCTATAACCCCAAGGCTACACCTAGCTTCATCACCAAGATCCACTTCCTTGAAATAACACTAAGAACCCTTCAAAATCACCTCCAAGCTCAAGAATGTACCACCAAGTGGATTAGCATTCAAAATGAGGCTCTAAGATCAGTGGAGGCTGAGAAATGAGAGAACTGTGACCACATAAGGGTGTTTAAATAGTGCCCAAACCCTAAAAATTAGGGTTTGGTACTCTGATCATTATGTCAGACGTACCCCCAGCTTATGTTGGGCGTACTCATGCAGAAACGTTCAACTCGACATGCACGCATGGGACTGATTCGCCAATCTTTCCCATTAGGGGCTATTTCTGCCAAATACTTCAAATTGACATAACTTCCTCATTGTAGATCTGTTTCCAACAAACTTTATATCCACGAAAAGGTGGTGAGAAGCCCTACGCTTCTAACAACACACCATAGCCTTAAAACTTCCCAAACAAAAACCCAAAATTCAAAAGGACCGAGTTATCAAATTATGACTATACCCTTGGACTCCGAATACACCATCAAACCCTTGGATCACTAAAACGCTAACCTCCACATCTGAGAAGGGCCAAACCCTTTCTTCCCTAAGGCCCTAACCCTCATGACAACTGATGATTGGGCCACAACCCCGAATAATGAAACAAATCCAAAACCGAGTGTTACAATAATGTATAATTATATATGATTCTACGTAGTAATATATAAGTAATAATATATTAGACTGTATAATCATACATGATTAATCATATGTGTTTATATATTGTAGTATATGATTAACCATATATATTAGATTGTATAATTATATATGATTATATGTTGTAATATATAAGAAATCATATATTAGACTATATAGCCATACATGATTAATCATATGTTTTAATACATTGCAATAAATGACTAATCATAAATTAGACTATATAATTGTATATAATTATACATTGTTATTTAAGTAAACATATATTAGGCTATATAATCATACATGATTAACTGTATGTGCTTATACTTTACAATATACAATTAATAGTATAACAGACTGTATAATTATATATTATTATACATTTTAATATATAGGTAATCATATGTTATATTATATAATCATACATGATGAATCATATGTATATATAATAATATATGATTAATCATATATTAGACTATATAATCATATATGATTATATGTTGTAATATATAAGTAATCATATATTAGACTGTGTAGTCAACATGATTACTCATATGCGTTTATACATTGTAATATATAATTAATCATATATATTAGACAATATAGTCATATATGATTATGCAATCTTATATATGATAAATTATATATTAGATTCTATAATAATACATGATTAATCTTTTGTGCTTTTACAATAAAATATATAATTTATCATATATTAAAATATGTAATCATATATGATTAATCATATGTGATTAGACAATCTAATAACAATTAATCATATATTGGATTCTATAATTAGATATGATTATAACGTTTGTTATATTATTAATCATAAATTAGACTTTATAATCACATATGATTAGTCATGTGTGCTTATACATTTTAATATGTAAGTAACCGTATATTATATTTTATAATCATACTTGATTAGCTATGTATTTTATAATTTTTAATTCGAAATCGCATAATACACATTATTTATGATCGAATAATAAAATCAAAATGAACCTTCTAAATTGTAATGTCATGCAGAATCTTATATGAATTAGTTTTACATTGAATTTCAATTTTATTATGAAGATCTTCATGCTGATTTTCACATGTTAAAGAATTAAAATCTATATGTTTATTATTAGACAAATTATGATATAGTTTAGTATTAGAAGGATACAAAGTGTAAATATATATATATATATATATATATATATATATATATATATATATATATATATATATATATCTTATGTAATCAATATTAACGTGATATAAAAAACACAATATTTACCAAGATTAACTTGGTATCAGAGCTCGATTCTCTGATCAAAAAACCTAATTGCCATAAACCTAATTCTTGATCACCCTCTTTGATCGAAAAATCTATCCTAGTAATTTCTTGCTTGCTCCGATCGTCTTCTTCTTCTTTGTTTGGCTAAATAATGGCCCTTATACCTGCTTTCACTATAGTTGAGAAAAACTCATACTATGGGAAAGCTTCACTCACTAACCTTCCTAATCCACTTAGTCGATTAACTATTGTTTCTTAGGTTCTCGCGTCCCTATGCCCAAAAGGATGGGTGAATTCTTTTGCCTAGGGGCTTCAGAACTCCTTACTATAGGTGAATAGGTATTAATTTGGTAATGGTTGGAGAAACAAACTTTCACACAAGTTTGGTTTTTCTCTATCTCCAACAAATTATGGTTTTTGGAAAATAATTATACATCCTTTTCTTGTTACAAATAATTTATTTGGCTATGTTGATGGTACTATTACGTGTCCTCCAACGATCAAGCGGTCTCTTCAAAGAAAGATCCTCCCACACCACCTCAACCGGACCCAGAATATGCGACATAGGTTGCTAATGATGCCCATGTCACGATGTTGATTATCTCCACAATCTTAGAAGTCGCCTTTACCTACGTTCAAGTTACCACCACTTCTCGTGAAGTCTGGCTGTCTCGAGAACGTGCGTATGCACCACATATATCTTCTAGTGAATACACTCTCAAAACTAAGTTATTGAAGATCCATATGAAAGGATACAAAACATCATCTGCCAATCTTAATCAGGAAAAAGAGTACACTATTTCCCATTCTAACATTGGTGAATCGTTCAAGGAAAAAGATCTCATCACACTTGTTATTGCAGATCTACGAGATGATTACAATGGGTTGAAGTCTATCTGTAACACCGTAAATTTCAAAATAATTTTTCACAATTTATAAAAACATTTCCCATTAACTTTTCATAAAAACATCAAGTTTAAATCTCAATTCACATCATACAAAATCCCAAGATCACAAGTATAGCAAAATCCCCTGTGTGTGTACAGATCAAGCCAACGCCTTCCCACGGTCATCGCTAGTACCTGAAACAACAACACTAACACTATAAGCACGAAGCTTAGTGAGTTCCCCAAAATACCACACATAAAACACATATTAGCCACTCGAGGCTATAACTCTATGGGTCCGTGCACCCAGACTCTGTGAACCCTCAGGTTCTAACTCTAGGAACCTTCCGGTTCCAACTCTGTAAACATGCACAGCATAAATCACATAGAAATAATGCAGTACAACATATAGCATACATAACATACAAATACTCTGTCACATAACTCTAGTTACCTACTCAAGGTAAAGTATAGTGAGAAGACTCACCTCGCGTATCTCGGTATCTCACGAATCCTGGAAATCCCTCGTGCTCGATCCTCCGAGCTCTAATCCTCCTATAACATCACATGTCTCTAATTAACACTTTTTATCTCTAAGGTTGACTATCCATAAGAAGTCAACACAGGTCAACTCTGGTCAACGGTCAACGGTCAACAGTCAACTTTGACCGGACTCGGCGAGTGCACAAGGGCAACTCGGCGAGTCTAGACGTTTTCACCAACTCTCTAGGATTCCCTTTTTACACATCGAGTACTCCCCCTAACTCGACGAGTTCCACCTGGCAGAATCGCGGGGCCACCCCGACTCAACTCGTCGAGTTCCAAGAACAACTCGGCAAGTCCCAGCTCGACTCAGTCCACTGACCACCCTTCCTAACTCGCCCTGACTCACTGAGTCAACCCATGACTCGACTGGACCACTCACTGGCCGATCTAAGGGCAATCTTCAAGCTACTCGTCGAGTCTGCTCATCGGACTCGGCGAGTCCATGCCATGCAATCACTCAAACTCGCTTCTAAGGTCAGATATGTTCCATCAATTCATAGATCTGCCCTTCCTAGACTGTTTCACCACGTAAAGCCCCTATCTTGGTGTACATACAACCTCTATATGACCATATATGAAGAATTATCAACAAATGCCACAACTTAAGGTCATAACCTCCATTATTCTTCATAAAGCTTGATGAATGAGGCTCTCTGGACCTCTATGGATCCAGATCCAAAGCCTCATCACTAGCAAGGGACTATTTGGCCGTCAAATCAACCCAACAAAGGCCACAAGAAACCCTAAATCCAATTATACTCTACAAAACAGAAGATGAGCCGAAATCATACCTCTAGATCGATGATCTAAGCTTCAAATCCACAGTATAGCAACCTCCTTTGCTTCCTCTTGGCTAGAACCTCCCTCTCCTTTGCTAAACAACACACAAAGGTCAAGAAATGCTTCCTTTCTCTCTCAAAACGTTCAAGCACTCTAGGGTTTCTCTCTATGGACTGCTGAGCACAAATGACGGCCATAAGGCCCTTTAAATAGGTCCTAAACCCGAGAAATTAGGGTTTCATTAAACAACGCGGACTCGCCGAGTCCATGTCCTGGACTCGCCGAGTCCAGGCGAATCCCGCGTCCAGAATCTCGATGCTACTCGGCGAATCTGAGCTCCAACTCGCCGAGTCCCCTCTCAAAACACCAAAATCATAAACATAAAAGATACCTGGAAATCCGGGCTGTTACATTTTCTTCCTTTTCAACAGGTTCCCACTGTCTTTCAAAAGTTACATGGACTTCTTTCAGACCATGATTACATGGTGAAACAATTCCTTATTGTTGTCCCACCACTGTAAGCTTTCAACATTGTTGTTACTGCAACACCTAACTCTATTGGGTCATCACAACAAGATCCTTTACAAACTTTGAATCAACTTGCTTCTCAACTTGGTGTCAATCTACAAACAACCACTCAACAGTAACAAGCCTTCTTTACCACTTAATCTTAAAACAATCAACTTCGTGGTCACCCCACTAACAGCCATGGTCGTGGTCATGGTCGTGTTTCAAACAATCGAAGAACTCAAGGATAGTTTAGTTGGGAATCAAATCAGAATATGGTTTATGGGTCATGCAATAATTATGACATTAGCCACAGCCTATCAGATTACCCTCATGGGGGCCCCACTTCCATTCAGATTGGGCAACAGCTCTCTACAAATCATGTTGATTATCTCTCTCAAGCACCCTCATGGCTCCTCGAAATAGGATCCAATAACCATGTAGCACCATATCTCTCTACTATTGGTACCATTGAACCTTATTATGGTAACGATTATCTTCATGTTGGTAATGGTAAAGGTTTACCTATCTTACATACTGGCTCTCCTAAACTTTACTCTCTTAACAAAACCGTTTCATTAAACAGAATTGTTCATACTCCACAATACACAATCTTCTCTCTGTTCAATAATTTTTTCATGATAATAACACTTTCTTTAAATTTCATGATAAATTTTTTACCATGAAGGACAAAATTTCACACATTACTCTCCTCACAAGTCCAAGTCAACAAGGACTCTACTTGTTCCATTTCCCATCATTTCAACCAATTTCCAAAAGTGATTTAGCTACTCTTCATGCTCCAGTTCATAGATGGCATCAACGGATTGTTCACACCCATCCATAACTTTTGAACTCCATGTTATCCAAATTTTATCTTCCTACTTTTAATAAACATTTGTGGGGTCCTGTCCATGTTACCTCCTCAGATTGCTATAATTATTTTTTGTTTTATATTGATCACTTTACCCTCTATATGTGGTTGTTTCCGTTAAAATATAAATGTGATGTGTTTGCTGTTGAAACGTGAAAAGTGAACCTCTAGTAATCACAAGTAATAAAGATGTGAAATCAGAAGAGTCCGAGATTTGTGAAGTCTGAGATAGAGATAGATTGCGAGATGGAGATCATTTCGAGATGTAATGAATATTCGAGATTATTTGTCTGTTCAAACATTGAATGTTTCTTGTCTTATTAGTGATGTAACGTTTCATAGGACTTTTCCTTTTTGTATCTTTTAGATAATCAATTGTCAGTGACTGTTTATTAACTAGTCCTAGGAATGTTTCCAACTTTGTACGATGTTCCTCCTTAGTCTATTTAAGGAGTGATTTGAATGACAAGAAAATATGCATTGTTACTCCAAAGATAGCAAAAAATCTCTTTAATTCTCTTCCACTTTTCTCTCAAGTCAAGATCTTTCACAACATTCTTCTTGTTCATTAAATGTCTTTGCATTGGTTATACTCCTAGTATTACTTCATTTAATATTGAGTACTTTGTTGAATATTTCATTCAAGTCTTGACTGGTATTACCAGACTCGACTGGAACCTCTAATTAAGAGCAAACATTGATCTTAAAGATTAACTCAAGGTTTGAGTTTTTAAACCTTGTCCCTGCGCATTGATTCTTGTACTCACAGTTGGTATCAGATATTGAGTGGTTATCCTTTGAAACCATAAGAATAGATTATAACTGATTTGAAATTACCTTGGTATTTATGTCATTTTTATGTTCAAGATAAAAGTTCTTATATATATATATATATATATATATATATATATATATATATATATATATACCGTTTCTGCTCTAATATATTAACTTCAATAGTTGCTCCTAATTCTCAACAAATGTATTCAATGCAAATAGAAACTAGTGTGGGTTGCCCTTCTCATGCCCCATTACTAGTTGTTGAAGAGTATGATCATTGGAAAGTCATAATGGAAATGTTTTTACTTGGTAAGGAAAAAGGTGAAGCTATTTAGAGATCTGTAAAAGAAGGTCTACATGTTCCAGTCAGACAAACTGTGAGAGATGCTGCTACAAATCTCATGGGACAGGAAGAACAACGACAAACACCTCTCACTACTGATGACATCGAGAAACTGCATGCATATAAAATTGCTTTTTTGATATGGGGTTTGGTGCTCCTCCTTCTCTCTTTAAGCACATTAAGTTGTGCAAATATGCTAAAGAGATTTGGGACACAGTCCAAGACTTGTTCGAGGGATCAGAAAACATGAAGGATAAGCGTTTAACATCCGTTATCAATGAGTTCGATACTTTCACCACACCTCCCAGTGAATCAGTTGCCTCGGCCACTAACAGATACTGAATCCTCGTCAAGAACACGATAGCTCATGGGATTATCCGAACTCCATTAGAATACAATCTCAAGTTCCTTAATAGTCTTGGAAAAGGATGGGGAAATGTGAAATCGTGTCTTCAGAGTAATGGATCTCTAAAGATGTTGAAGCTTTAAAAGTTGTTTGATGAGCTTTAAGGTCATGAATCAAATGTTGCACAAACTTTAAGTGAACTCTCACGATGTCCTCTTGCTCTTATTAGTTCTTTCGATCCTCATGTCTTGAATCCCTCTGTTTCAGACCCGTTCAAAGTTGTTATCCTACCTATCCCACCTATTCAACCCTCTCCACCAAATTTACCTGCTCTTGTTAATTCCAACTATCAATTTGATGGAGACCTCGACCTTGAAGCAATTGAATCCGACCTACGCTTTCAACAAGATTTTTCTTTACTTTCCATGAAATATAAGCTTCCTTTCGTTCCCACTCACAAACCATATCACAACTGTTTCCAAGCTCATCATCAAAGTAATCCCCAACCATTTCCCAAACTTTTAGAAAATCCACCTGCTTATAAACCCAACATCTTGTAAATCCCTAATTTGCCTGTGTATCAATCAGATCCATTTGATGGTGCGAAATCCCAATCAAACGGATGATGTCAGATCAAATAGAAGAGAAGGAGAAGAATAATAATATGAATCATGAATGATATGATTAGAATTATGATCCAGATACAAGATTCACACAAAACACACATACGCTCCTTTCTCTCTCTCTGGCCGTAAACTCTCTTATGTTCATCAATGCGTTCCTCACACCCTAACACCTATATTTATACAAGGGGAACATGGGCTTGGTGGAAATGGGCCGTAAATGGGTTTACGGCCGTAAACCTGTTTACGGACGTAAACACTGACCATAAACCCCACCTGACCGTAAACTCCAAAAATATTACAGAAAAATGTATTTGCCTAGAAAAGTAAAGTATAAACCATACTTTTGACCTAACAATCTCCCCCTTGGTTTATAGCTTTCTTTTCTTAAATGACCCAACAAGCTCCCCCTAAAAAGTAGTTGGCTTTTCTTGTTAATCTTCAGTTGGAGATTGGCTTCAGCGTTAACCTTCGATTTCTTCACAACTTCAATATGTACTTGATGAATCTTCAATGAATCACTTCATCTTGAGCACTTTAGCTTTTCTTCAAGATTTGACTCTGAACGCACATTGGGTGAGGAGGCTTCTTGTACTGATTCTTGAAAGATTATGCTTTCAGCTTGAGAATCTTCAGAGAGAACATCAGAGAGAACAAATCTTCTGGATCACTTCAGCAGGTTTAAGATAGCAGCAGACTGATTGAGGAGGCTTCAATGCAATCCGTCACATAATCTTCAATTTCAGCTTCACCTTGCTTCTGGGGTTGAAAGATTGAATTTGAAAGAATAATCTTCATTTCTTGCTCCTTCGAATGAGAATTCTTCGATGCTCACGGACAAAGCTTTTGGCTCAGAAATCTTCGACACAAACTCCATGAGTTTCATCTTCACCTAAAATCACTTTTCAAGACAAAACAAAACTAAAAGAAAACTTAGCACACAAATTAAAACAAAAACAAAAATATTTTCGGATTTTTCATATTTTCTGAAAAAGAAATAAAACAGAAATAACACCTTTTTTTAATTATTAATTTTTTGAATTTTTTTTATTATTATTTCTCCCCTAATATTTAAATTAGAAGAACACTATGAACAAACTTAACAAAAACCAAATGATATCTAACTCTAAGAGTGATTTAGGATCAAAGTTGTTCGACACCCTTATTCCACTTGTCGGTACCTTTATCTTCACATCTTCGTTTGATCGATTGCCAGTATTGTGGTCCACTTAAACACGAAAAATTTGTGACAATTTTACCAATGACATGATGCATGCATATATCTAATTGTAACTTTATTATCATGATTGGCCCTAATTCTTAAATACATTTTTCTTAAGACCATTTAACTAACCACAACCAGGGATATTGTTGTCCACCTAAATCGAGCAGCGAGATCTACAGACAATCTGTATGTGTTCAATTTTTAGTGTACTAGAATATGTTTCCCACTTTCTGATATGCCCCAGCCATCAAGAACTTCTAGAGTACTCCTTACACTGGGTGAGCAGACAACCATTCAGAGAGAGGATAGATTCAGAATTCTATTACTTATTGTTTTAGAGGGGTTGAGAAGTAGAAGGTTGCATATGCTGTGTAGCAGGTCGAATTAGAAGTCACACAAAGGAGATAGCATATGGCTAACAGATGAGAGGAATTTCATATATATATATATATAGCCTGCAAAAAAATAGAGTTGCATATGTTGTGTACCAGGTCGGATTGGAAGTCACACAAAGGAGACAACATATGGCTAACATACGGAAAGAAAGAAAATGATATTCTACAGACCTAATTTATCGGAATTTACCATTCGCCCCATCCAACCGGAATTAAGGACAGAATCCGCACATCGAGGAAAAGTGAATCCACAGTTCTAGATACGAGTTATTTAATGTAACCGGTAGATTCCCATGTATATCTTCCCGCTCAACCTATCCGAGCATCGTCACATCAGGTTAAACGGATCTAACTAGGTCAAGGTTTGTCAAGTCCTTAAATTCATTAGGTTCAACTCTCCCTAGTCAAGTCCATTTAAAAACTTTCGTGCCTACCAGCGCATCAAACACAGAGCGTAGACGATTCAACTTAGGTACGTTACGCTGATTCAGATTGCCCATTATCACTTGCTAATTTCATTTCCCAAAACATCTCCCTCAAACACATTTCATTTACACCATATTTTTTTTAATTTTGTAATGTTTTGGATTTTTTTTAATATTCTAATTTTTGTTTTGTTTTTATTTCTCCCCCTAAATTTGTGCATAAGAGAGAAACAAAAATAAATGCACAAATTTAAACTATCCTAAAACAAAAATTAGTCTTTAAAGCATATCAACTTAAGAAAAACTCAGGAGTATAGAGAAGAAAACGCAAACCGTAATTCACCGATTGAATTTGCATTCAGAAAGTTTGAGAACAGCAAGCATAATCTCAGAATAGATCCAAAAATTCTTCACATCGTTAAATACTAACCCCATGAGTGATCCCTTCCTTTCTTCCCTTCCCGTAAAGGACACATACTCTCAAATAATGTTCTGAGTGTTGCACAGTTGAGAGATGTCTCCTATCATGTGCCTAGAACAGCCACTACCAACAAACTGAAGTCTGATGATATGCCTCCATAGCTGCTCCAGCACAGAGCGGGATCAGTTGGTCTTTGGAACCCAGTCCATTTTGAAACTGGGTCGACCTTTGTCATCAACGCAAGGTACTTTCTCGTATGACATGTCTTGTTTATCACAAACAGAAGATATAGAAATATTAAAATCGTTAGAAGATTTGGGAGATTGAGCCTTCGGAACCCATTTGTATTTGAGTTTAACCCATTTCTTTTTCGATCTGATGGGTGGCTCAGTGCTTGCTTTTGATCTTGATGTCGGCCTTTGAGATGACTTTGATTTTGGCTTCACAGGAGCATCTCTTGGATTTGGCTTCTTGGCCGACATTCCCTTATTTCCCTTGGGATTCGAATTCTTGGCCTTGTAGGTTTGATTCTTTGCCTTTTGCGTGTTCCAGTCGCTATTGTCTGAACGTGACCTTGAGGGATTTCTTTTGGAGTATCTCCCTCTTGGTGCGTTCTGCCACCCTTGTGCGTAGTAGGGAACGTAAGCGCGATTTGGACAGTTTCGGGCAATGTGTCCAGGTGTTACACAGTGAAAACAAATCTTTTTCTTCACTATGAAGTTATTTCTTCCTGCCCCTGGTGGCGTATCCTTTCCATGTCTCCGATTTTTTCCACATGCACAATTGCCACAAGAACTCTGTTGCATTGGAATTGGTGGCCTGTATTTCTCAACGGCAGGTTGATCAGAAGCGGTTGAGTTCGAAGCAACTAATTCAGAGTTCAAGGAGTCATTGGTTTGTTCAGTAGTGCTCTCCTTGTTCTCATCTTCTGCTACTTTACCTGCAGATGAAGTAGAAACATTAGTATTTTCAACATTAATAACTCCTCCTGACACAAATCCAGCTCGTTTTCCATATCGAAGATGTGGCTCCCTGTTAGTTACGTCCTGTGTCATAGGGATGGATGTGTAGTTATGATTATAAGGAGGAGGTACACTATCATAGCCTAGACCCTTGTTTTGATTTTGTTTGAATTTTAATTGGGTTTCATATAAGGACTCGACTGTCTGACTTGACGCCGTATAATTTTTGAAACTGACATCTGTTTTTCCACACTTAATTTTTAAAGCATCAAGTTCTTCAGTTACAGCAGCAAGTTGTCTCTTAATATAATCATAATTTTCACACTTGTTGCTATACTCTTCCTGAAGCTTCCTAAAGTCCTTGGTTTTTGCTTCTAATTCAGCCTTCAGGGGTTTCTGTCCTTTCTTGAGTTGATATCCTTCATATCTCAGGTCCTCAATTTCTCTTTTTAATAAATCAATTTGTTCCCGAAGAAATTTAATCGTAACTTCACAAGCTGGAATACATGTAACTTCAGTGACCGGAATGTTTTCAGAACTCATTGTTTTTCTACACTTCAAATCATCAAGTTCTACAATTACATCAACAAGACTAATATGATTGAGATCTTTTTTCTTCTTGATGATAGCCACGTTCATATCCCATGATTTTGGAAGTGAATTTAGCATCTTTTTGTTTATCTCTGACTTAGTCAAGAATATCCCAACTATATTCATCTCAGTAGTGAGTGTGGTAAATCGTTGCAACTGAATTTCGAGGGTTTCTCCAGGATTATAATCGAAAATGTTGAAATTTTGTCTTAACATATCCTAACGACTCTCTTTCATGTTTTCAACTCCCTCGTAGACCTTAAAATCAAATAAAAAGCACAACTAAAAACCAAAATCAAACTTAAAAGTCAAACCCTTTGATTATAAACCTCAAAAGTCAAATTTAAAAAGTTAAACTCAAAAGTCAAACTTGAAAAGTCAAATTTAAAAAGTTAAACTCAAAAGTCAAACTTAAAAGTCAAATTTAAAAAGTAAACTCAAAAGTCAAACTTGAAAAGTCAAACTTAAAAGTCAAACCGAAAAACTAAATTTGAAAGTTTAAAAGTTAAATGAAAAAGTCAAAGTTTAAAATCAAAGGTCAAACCTAAAAGTCAAAATCAAAATTTTAGATAATAAAACAAAAATAAAAGTTAAAAATAATATATTTTTTTAAATATTTTATTATTATTATTATTAATTTATTTATTTATTTATTACTTTATTTTAATTTTTTTTATTTTGGATGAAAAAAGAATTTAAAATTAAAAGGAATTGAATTTTGGGGTTAAAAGTGTAACAGTAGTGAAACTTGCTGCGAAAAAGATGCTTTATGAATTAAATGGGGAAGGAAAGTATCAACTCATGGCCTAGAGGAGTTGGAAGAAACTCCGCATAGTGAACCAGAGGTCGTGAGTTTGAACCCCGGCGCCTCCGCTTTTGCTTCCAATTTTTTATATGCGAGGACGCCTTTTGGCCACGAACTTCGGACATGCTGCTGACCGCAACATCTTACCGACCGTAAACTCCGAGGCCGCAAGCTCGGACCGCGAACTTCGGGCAGCAAACTCCGGACCGTGAACCTCGGAAACCCTAGCTGCTGGCCGCCACCCCCTTGCAGGTTACGACCAAAAACAGTGATTTTTACTCTTTATTGCTCCAAAACTCGATCAAAAACCATTTTTTTTATGAAAACCACGAAGAACAAACCCCCCTTATTTTTCAGAGATCTATCCAAAAGCACAAGAATATTTCGAAAATAAGATCAAGTAATGCTCCAAATCTGACAAAATTGACTTATACAACCAAGCTCCGATACCAATTGTAAATCCCTAATTTGCCTGTGTATCAATCAGATATGTTTGATGGTGCGGAATCCCAATCAAACGGATGATGTCTGATCAAATAGAAGATAAGGAGAAGAATAATAATATGAATCTTGAATGATATGATTAGAATTATGATTCGGATACAAGATTCACACAAAACACACATACGCTCCTTTCTCTCTCTCTCTGGCCATAAACTCTCTTCTGTTCATCAATCTGTTCCTCACACCCAAACACCTATATTTATACAAGGGGAATATGGGCTTAGTGGACATGGGCCGTAAATGGGTTTACGGCCGTAATCCTGTTTCCGGCCGTAAACACTGACCATAAACCCCACCTAATCGTAAACTCCAAAAATATTACAGAAAAATCTATTTGCCTAGAAAAATAAAGTATAAACTATATTTTTGACCCAACACATCTCTACACTAAATCATCCCTCGGAATCCCACGAGACTCTAAAGTCAGACAAACCAAAGATCGTTTGTCACAAGTGTGGTCATGCAAATCACTATGACAAAGACTGCTTGGCTAAATCGCCATAAAAACCCAAGATCAAGGACTCTGCATACTATGCACGTCAAGCCCAAGAGATGGCTTCTAGTGAGAAAGCATTCGTTATCACTGTGTCGAGAGATGTGGAAGGATATTGGTCATATGGAGATGAATATGATGTGAGTACTGGTAGAAACATGTGTCTTATGGAGAGACAAACAATCAAATGTGATGAAGGCTACTGGTCATCTGGATCAGAGGACGATTATGATGATGCTGAACTGGACTACTGCTACATGGCAACCAACGATCCAACAGGTAAAAGCATCATTCAACAGGTAAAATCTGTGATTACTGATAATAATTTAGATTTATCTCTTTGTGAACCATATCTAACCCAGATCCAATCAGATATGGACATCATTTATAAATCCTATGAGTCTACGATTGAAGCGAGTGAGAAGATGGAGAGTGAACTAAGTCGTCTTAGATTACGTGTCGAGGATAAGAAGCCAAAAAAAGAGTCTTTAGAACATGAACTTGTAATTTCAAAAGATGAATGTATCATTCTCAAGTACAAATGTGAAATCACTTATTCTGAAAGAAATGTTTTCAATTCTGATAACAAGCGTCTCAATGCCAAAATAGATGTTTTGCACAATGCCATAGATATTCTTGAAGCAAATAAACGGATGACTCACAATTTTTGTCATCCTTGGTCCACAACACCTGGTCTAGGAAGCGAGTTTCTAAAACCTATTACTCGTCCCTTGAAGGAGTTATAGAACCTAACTTTTATGGTAGACATTCCGATCCACAAGCACTTGGATACCCCCGTCTCACCATTGTCACCCCATCCTGAGACTTCGGACCCATTCTCATCCCTGATTCCTGAGTTTCAACCAATAGTTGTCAAAAGTCTTGATTCCACACCTCTTCCGCCTCTGATACCCCTGGACCTAAATCAAACCTCAGAGTTTTCTCCTAGCATTCCCAACATTGTAGCTCAAATTTCGAACCACATTCCTATTAATAGTTATGTTATTAAGGAAATGATTATGGAGACAACTGGACCTGACTTGGAGAAATCAGATTTTGTCTAGGCGTCTTTTGATAGTGGCGTTGAAGAAGAAATCGTAGTAGAATACTCGTCTGATTCTTCTGTTTCTGATTCTCAAGTGATTTCAAAAACCTCCTTAGTGCCAATTAAACCCAAGTTTAACAACCCATCTGCTGGCCAAACTTCCATGTCATTATCTGACTCCAGGAAGAAACCTTCATAAAATAGAAAATATATTGTCATTTGTAAGATAGAAGCCAAAAATACCCTAAAAAAGGAAATTAGGTCAAGACAAGACTCCAGGTTCATTGAGAATTCCAAAAAGAAAGTATCTTTGACTGTAAGCACGACCACTAGGAACCATAACACATTTGTGCCTATTAAGATTCTAAAAAGGTTATACATTCCTCTTAGTTTGGTAGTTCAAAACAAAGTTGTCAATCCCATTCCGAAAAAGTATGTTGATACTTGTCCCACAAGAAATAACTCTCCTCGCCCAGTTTCCTTTGTTTTCATTGCTAAATCTGATGGTACGATTTTAAACCTCAACAGCTTTCAAAACCAAATGTACCATCAATATCAGAAAACAAAGAACGATTCGTTACAAACACTGTCACTGAAATTTTTTCTAATAATTTAAAACAAAAATTTGAGTGGAGATCTATAACTGTTGAAAAATATATTGCAACTTCAAGTAACATAGTGATTCCTACAGCTCCAAAAACAATTGGTCCGAGAAAAGTTGTTAAACAACATGTTGTTGAAATATGAATTCTGGATCAACAAAAAGACTTTGGCATTTTGCTTATTTCCCAAAGGATCTAGGAACAAGCCCTACAAGACATTTGTTGCTCAAAAGTCACAATCCAAGTCCAAAGTCCGTGCCCTAGTTCGAAAACCTAACTTGGAGCCTAAAAATTCCAAAATTCACTAATTTTTACAGGCACTCTGTGCTTCAGAACAATATACAACATGGTATATTGATAGTGCTTGTTCCATGCACATGACGGGGCAGAACGATTTTCTGCGTGATCTCAAACTCCCACCGAATGTTGGCTATGTTACATTTGGCAACAACTCCAACTCTCAGATTCGAGGTTATGGCATCCTTACCAATGGGGACTTTTCTGTCTCAAATTTGGCATACGTAGCTGACCTAAAGCATAACCTAATTAGTGTGGCTCAACTTACTGATGCAAAACGTTGAGTTGAATTCTACACGAAACACAACTATGTCATGACCGAAGACCGGAAAGAATGTCTGATCAAGTCAAATCACAACAAGAACATGTATCCTCTTGACATCAACATGATCATCGGCAAACCTCAACTCTGTCTACTCTCAAAGGCAGTTCCTGATGTCAGTTGGTTATGGCATCGAATGCTTGCTCATCTAAACTTTCGATATATGTATGATCTTTTTTCCGGTGAAATGGTCAGAGGCATGGCTCTCCTCATGTTTGAAAACGATCATCTATGTGCTGGCTGTGAATATGGCAAGTAATCAAAGAAAGGTCATCCTATCATCATCAAAAAAATCAAAGTCGGAACCATTGGAATTGCTTCATATAGATCTGTGTGGACCCTCCACTTTAGAAAGTCTACATCACAAGAAATACATTCTTGTCATTGTGGATGATTTTACAAGGTTCACTTGGGTTTTCTTCCTCAGGATCAAGTCAGAAAACGCCTGGGAACTTATTAATTTCATCAAAGGAATTAAAGTTTTGGCGAAATTGCATGTTCGACGAATCCGAAGTGATAACGGTTCGGAGTTTACCAATGTCACCATTGAGAAATTCCTCTCCGAGAAAGATATTGACCACAATTTCTCAGCTCCCTACATTCCTCAATAAAATGGTGTGTTTAATTGAAGAAATAAAACCCTAGTTGAAGCTACTCGATCAATACTGATTTTTGCAAATCATCCACTTTATCTATGGGCTGAAGTCGTGTCCACTGCTTTCTTCACTCAAAATTGAAGCATCATCAATCGACGTCTCAGTATGACACCGTACGAAGACATGAATGGTCATAAGCTGAGTATCTATTTTCTACATGTCTTTGGTTGCCAATGCTTTATCAAAAACAATCATGATCAGCTCACGAAATTTAAGCCGAAAGCCAATGAAGCAATATTTCTTGGATACTCAGCAAAATCAATAGCTTACCGAGTTCTGAATCGTCAAACTCGTGTTCTTGAAGAAATCTTTGATGTCTCCTTCAATGACAACTGTGTTCGGAATTCTGGCCTAATCCATGTCACAACCCACATCATGGAGTCTGATGCTCCATTGCCAGGATGTCCGAATCCTCAAATAATTCATAAAGTCGATTTTGAAACCCTGTTCGGACCATTTGAAACAGCTCTTGATTCAAAAATCTCAATCAAGACAGTCCTCATCAATTGTAGCTCCAATCTCATATAAGGTTTTTGGTCCGACACCCACATTTCCTCCATTTGATTCTGAACCAATTCAACCTTTTTAGGTTGAGGGGGAGAATGGTCTTCCCTTTCTTGAATCAAATGTTTAAGGATTCCAAGATGCAATGGATCAGTTTGATGAATTCGATCCCATTTCGAAAAAGCAACGACGACACTGCCAACTTCTTTGACTCTCCGGACGAAAATGACGTGCCTGGTACGAGACTCTCACTGACTTTCTCAAGTGTAATGGTTTTCAAAGAGGAATTCTCGATCCTAGCTTGCTCCAAATATCAAATGGAAAACATCTCATGCTAGCTCAAATCTATGTGGACAATATTATTTTTGGATCCATGGATTCATCAATGGTTGTTGATTTTGCCAAGTTAATGGTTAGTCGATTCCAAATGAGTATGAATCATGAAGTAAGTTTCTTCCTCGGTCTCCAAGTAAACCAAACCAATAAATGAATCTTTATTCACCAAGAGAAATACATTTCCAAGCTTCTCAAGAAATACTCAATGGACACCTGTGGCTCTACAAAGGTACATATGGCTTTCGGACATAAGATCTTTACGGACCTATCAGGTGTTGCTGTTGATGAAAAGAAGTATAGTGGAATGATTGGATCGCTACTCTATCTAACAACACGTCGTCTGGACATCATGTTTTCTACATGTTTGTGTGCCAGATTTCTGCTCAATCCAAAGATGTCTCATCTCATGGTGGTCAAGCAAAAAATTCGATACCACAAAGGTACAAAGAGTCTCGGAATCTGGTACCCACCAAATGAGAGTTTTCTCCTACAAGCATATTCCGATTTGAACTATGGTGGTCTTCAATTGGACAAAAAAAGCACCTCTGGTGGCTGTCAATTTTTGGGGTGGAAGATTGGTTAGTTGGTCATCTAAGAAACATAACTACATTGCACTTTCAACAGCCAAAGCAGAATACATTGTTGCTGCTAGTTGCACCTCTCAAGTTCTTTGGATGAAATCACAGCTTTGGGATTATGTTACCGACTCCAATAAATTCCAATCTATCGTGATTCTCAAAGTGTCATTGTGATTTCACACAATCCAATTCAGCACTCCATGACGAAACACATTTATATATGGTACCATTTCATTAAAGATCATATTTTAAACGGAAACATTAAACTTATTTTTGTTCCATCCGATGATGAAATTGCTAATGTCTTTACTAAGGCATTAGACGAAATGGGTATGATGTTGGTTCATCCTCAATTCTTTCAAGATGCTTGCACTCTCTAATGATATCATTAGGAAGTGAAACAAATCCAAAGTCAAAATTGTTTTTCATCTCGGAATCGTTTCCTCTTGAAATAAATAGGATCATTTTACGTGTCTTTTTATCTAATATCTTCTTCTAGTTTAAGTTGTACAACTCACTCAATCACTTGAAGTTCATGACCAATATAGTCACATTGGTATTTTGTTTGATCTCTCGTCATAATCTATCTCAAAAAGTGTGTTATGAAGTTCATCTCGGAATTCAAGTCATGAACCGTAATGTGCATTCGCCTCTTACATGTCCAAGATTTGTTCCTTCATGTATCGAAATCTCAAAATATGTTTAAAATATGTCCTCTAAGATCTTCTTACCTTTTACCTCTGATATTCAGTCCAAGTCTGTACAATCTCAAACTATATATCATGTACAAGTATTTTCATTTTCATCTCGGAAGTATCTTATGACAATTCATCTCGGAACTGACTTGCTCCGAGATCACTTTCTTGAAAAGAAGTTCAAAAGGTTTTTCATTATTGTTTCTGAAACATTTTCCTTAATAACTCAAATGGTTATTTTTTATGATGATTATCCATTAATTTTTGAAAATCACACTTTTTGCACACGTTTCAATAACGTAATTGTAACGTCCGCAAATCTAGGCTAGTCAATTTAGAGGCAATAGAGGTTGAAAACGACTTTTCGACAAAAGATTATTTAGAGTAAATAATCTTAACCAATTTCTAGAATATGTCACAAGGTTTCCGTAAATATAAAGAATGTCGAAATCCGAGTTATAACGAAGAAGTTATGGCCCGTCGAAGTTTAGCGACGGAACCGGCACGATACCGAGAAGCGTAAATAATGAATTTACGATAGAGCGAGATTTAGCCTTAGCGGTCTAAACGAAAGTCGTAGAATAGGTTAAACTAAGAACACTGATAAAAAGAATGCCCAAATCTGACTTCGTATGAAGAAGTTCTGATTTTTCGAAGTTTCAGATTAGAAGTGTACAACCCGAAATTCGAATATTAGCACGAGTGGTTTTTAGCCGACACGACCTGAACGAGAATCGAGGATCTCGTTAAGAGTAGCGTAACGAGAAAAAGATGGGTGAAAACGGACGTCGCAGGAAGAAGTTATGAGGATTTAACGGACCAATCCTGTCCCGGCCTGTTAATAATATAAAATTTAAAATCGAGTCAAAATTTGCCGAAGGAGTCTAAACGAATGTTGTAGAGTACGTTCCCACCTTCGCGTGGATATAAAGAACGTCAAAAACGGAGATCGTATGCGAAAGATACGAATTTTTAAAGTTTAAACTCAAAATTGCGAAACCTGTTGCTCGCTCGATGACGTGGCGCAATCTGGACCCTCCATCGCTGACTCAGTACCTTCCTCGGATGAGTGACATGTCGCCCCTCGCTACGCCCAGCGTCCGAAGCTCGGTACGCCCAGCGTACAGCAACAACCCTCAGTCCACAAGCAGCCGCGTAGCTTCGGTCTTCATCCAACACGTGGCTCGTACGAAGCTCGTTGGCGCCCTTATCCGAAGAACGCCCAGCGTAGCCAAGGACTACGCCCAGCGTAATCCGAGGCCTCGTTGAGTATAAAAGGGGGCGAGGTAGCCTTCATTTTCCACACCATTCTCCTTCTCTCTCTAGATTACTTTCTCTCTCTAAAGCCCCAAACCATCCTTAAGCCCTAGATAAACCCCTTAGCTCCCGAGGGAAGCCCCGAGGCTCCCGGAGTCCCGAGAAAAAGTGTCTTTCAGTTTCGAAATGCTGCTCTAAATAAAGTTCCGATTTTCGTTAAAATCCGCTGTAAGTGAGCTCTGCTTACACAATTTTTAATATAGCTTTCAAATAATTATAGGAATGTTATTAGGTCCGTAAAATAATTATTTGGGCTATTATTATGAGTTATATTGAGTGTTATTAACGCTTATATAATAATAATAATAGTCAGACTAATTAATTTGTCATGGTTATCGTTACTTTCAGCTTAGGCTTAGATATGAAGTATTTTATATAAATTACCTGCTATGTGTGCATATTATCTGAATACTTGCTATCTATGCTGGATGAACGTTTTATACATGTTTTTAGTGATTTAAACTGTATATATATTTTATATCTACAAAATGTGTTGCGTAAAACATGGGTAGATGTAATAGTTGTTGTGTGACAAAATAAAATAATGAGTGGCCTCGCTATAGATGTTATTGATGATCTAGTCATCTAGCGGAGTATAGATGACTACCACAGACTATTCTAGACAGTCCAGTTGAAGACTAGCAGGTTTGCAACCTATAGGTGTTTATTTGAACTATGTGTTTATTTGAACTGTGTGCTAACTAGATGTACTCCATCCCCCACATGGTTGCCTTAAGGTCATTTATTGCTGAGGAATCCCCTTAGCAGTAGTGTCCACCCCGATGATAGTCCTTAGAATAGGTCCCTTGTGTTAGATGTTTTAGGGACGTAAAGTGAGGATAACGGGAACGGGTAATCGGGTTTGTTTGGTTTGATAAAGTTAATAAACTTATTTATTGTAAGTTGAAAACCCTATGTGCTCACCAGGCTCCCAAGCCTAACCCACTCAGTTTCTTGTATTACGGGTAGTGGCGCATGAGCATAGATGTGATGTCTTGGGATGAGAGATTAACGGATTTTAGGCATGTAAATACGAAATAATGTAGTAAGGCCTATATGGTATTGTTTATGCTTATGATCTGTATCGAACATGACATCCCGAGCCTTTTTAATGAAATACATTTCTACGGAAATGCTTTTGATAAATCTTTATCATATATTGTTTTGGGACAAATTCCGCAACACTTTTATTTAAAATATTACTCTGATTTTTAAACAAAGCATAAACAAAATCGGTCTTTTTTGGCCGTGAAAATGGGGATGTCACAGTTGGTATCAAAGCATTAGTTTAAGCGAACTAGGAATTTGTAGGATTTCTAGAGTTAAACTTAGAAGGCTAAGCGATGATTGTGAGGTGTTAGCACTAGCTTATTTTAGGAATTATGCCTAAATTGCTTTTATGTGCTAAATGCTTTGTGCCTGATATGCTGTTAATCGTTCGGATCTATGGTCTGTTGCCGACCGGATCTGGAAACCTTATGTGTTTAGGATTCTAAACGTACGACTACGATATTAGAACTAGCATGTAAACGTTTCGGGGTGATAAGGATGATTTAAAAGTCAATCCTAATTAAAGATCCAGATTCACCTTATTCGGTGTATAGATCAAGATGGCAAGGACGCATAGCGGAAACGTGAATGCAAATGGGAACAGAAACCAAACCCCATTGATTGAGCAAATACCGGTTATGGAAGTCGCTGCTGAGCCAATAACAATGGCCGGAGTGCAAGCGATGATCCAGGCAATGTTGGATCGTCAAATGGAGGAAACCATACGTTTGCTCCAGCAAAATCGAGAGGAAGCGACTATTCAGATCGAACAACCCAAGTTGAACGAAGGGCAGACTGAGGAGGGAGACTATAGTGGAACTGTTGGTCAAGTCAACCCACCAATAGTTTAACAAAACAACCAAGATGATGAAGTCGAGAGAAATGGATGCGGGTACAAGGATTTTCTGACTTGCAAGCCATCGACTTTCACGGAAAAGGAAGATCTGATCGGGGTCATGGATTGGATCTGAGAAATGGAGTTAGCCTTCATGACGTGCAGTTGCAGAGGAAAACTACAGACCACGTTTGTAGTGCGCCAGTTTGGAGGAGGCGCTGTATGTTGGTGGAATACCTTGGGGAAGACTTTAAGCCCTAACAAGCCCCTACAACTGACATGGGCAAAATTTTTGGTGCAATTCAAACAAAAGTACTGCTCAGCTCAAAACCTGCTCGAGTTTGAGAACCAGTTTCTAACCCTGAAAAAGGGAAGCATGTCAATCGATGAATACACGAACAACTTCACAGAAAAGATGGAGTCTGCCTTGCATCTTGTTCCGGATGCGCTGACAAAGATCAACAAGTACGCTAAGGGGCTCCCATGGGAGTATGCAGTGCCAGTGCGTCAGGCACCTACTCTGGAGGCAGCTATCTGGGCTGCCAAGTCTGTAGAGGATATGATTAAGGGAAGAGCTGCCAACAAAGTTGAGGTTGGCGAGAAGTGGAAATTTGAAGGGTCTGCTAAACCCAACGAAAAGAAGAGCAAGTTCGGTTCAATGAAGCTCGGGGGAGGAGGAAATGAATTGAAATGGTGCGAGAAGTGCAAGAAGAAGCACTCAGGAAAATGTAGCGAGGAAGTAACTTGCTACAAGTGTGGGAAAATGGGGCACTATGCCAATGAGTGCACCATCAACACGGGGGTGAGCTACGAGTGCCGTGAAGGAGGGCACGTTGCTAAGGATTGCCCAAAGAATAAAGAGGCGGCAAGACCAAACATTCCGCCAAAACCAAAGGCAAAAGCATTCCATATGATCTTATACAAAGCAGCTGACGATGCAAGGAATCAGGAATGAGGATCTATGAAGTAGTCGTGTAAATAGTACCACATGGTGTAGCCTAGTAGAGGCATAGTATAGGTTGAACTTGAACACCTATGTAATCGTTTCAACGAATAATATAAAACCTTCATTTTGTTATCTAATGTGTCAAGTTGATATGTAATTTTCTTGTATAGTGACTTGGGTGAACTGCGAGACAATACTTGGGACGAGTATGAGTAGGTTTGAAAGGTAGTAGATGTTGGATTAATGTCTAAGTCCATAACTATAATTGGTAAGACTTGACCCGACCCGGCATGGTCCATTTGGGTTGCATACCATCATGCACTTGGATAGACTATAATGAGAGAAATAAGACACTTATGGTTATTAATATATTATAAGTTCTAGTATATTAATAATAAGAATAATAAGATTATTTAATTAGTATTGATCAAGAATTAATCTAGGATTAATTAAGTGATCAAAAGAAGACTAATTAAATATATGGGTTGATTGTGTAAATCATCCATACTTGTATAGTGGGCTAATGCTCCATGGATAATCAAGTTGGGCTAAAACCCATAGGATGGTCCATGGATGCTCCATGGTGTATTTGTACCCATGGATCATGGAAATGAAAGGCCATGTCAATTAGGGTTTACATGGTGTAACCCTAACTATATAAGCATCTTATTCTTGACCAAAATCGGCCACTAGTGTGTGAAAAGAAAGGGCTAGCCGATTTCATGAGTTGTAGAATTCTCTCAAGTTATTCCAAGAGTATTTGGTGTTGTGTGAACCATTTGAGGTGTCACACTTGGGGCACTTGGCACTCAAGCTTCATGAAGACATTCTACATCAAAGAGGTATGTATTCTATCTTGTTATATTGATAGTTTTGTATGCTAGATTAGGATAATACCTTTGAAGTTCTTATTTGCATGTATAATAGAGAAAACATAGATCCAAGGTATTTAGGGTTGCATGTACACTTAGGAGTGTTAGAATGCTCAAAACCCAACAGTAGAGGCCTATACTACCGGAAGCACAGAACTCACACTTGGATCAGGGAAAGTCACAAGGTCACTAAGAAGCTAGTAATTGATTTTGTTTTATTCAAGTATGGCGTTACCATTGTATCGGTAATGGCTAAGAAAAATTGATGTTATCCCGACCCTAGTGGTCATATCACATTGAGTCCGACTACGATGAGTAGGTTACATGGTACAGAGAACCAAGTTTGATGTAGCATCCGAATTAAACCAAACGATTAAAATCAAAGCGATCAATAGAAGTATCGTGCTCGTTGTTAAACAAGTTGGTAGCTATAAATGCTACTTGTTAAAGTGTGAATATATCACATTAGAACATGAAGGAAGACATAGTCTGTTTTAGAATTTAACTCTAAGATACCTGAGTCTAAACGTGCATCACATGATGATAGGTCATAATTTGCAGTCTAAAGTGAGGTAGAGAGCAGGTGCACGATTAAGTACTGCTTTCAGTGAATGTCTAAGAGATAGACTTGAAGGAATATAGAAGTTATAATAATTACTTAGGATGAAGAGTTAACATATGGAGTCATTATACTTTCGTGTTTCGTTGATGATTCCGGGACGTAATCATCCTAAGGGGGAGATAATTGTAACGCCCGCAGATCTGGGCTAGTCAAATTAGAGGCAATAGGGGTCGAAAACGACTTTTCAACAAAAGATTATTTAGAATAAATAATCTTAACCAAGTTGTACAATATGTCACAAGGTTTCTGTACATATAAAGAACGCCGAAATCCGAGTTATAACGAAGAAGTTATGGCCCGTCGAAGTTTCGTGACGGAACCGGCACGATACCGGGAAGCGTAAATAATGAATTTATGATAGAGCGAGATTTAGCCTTAGAAATCTAAACGAAAGTCGTAGAATAGGTTAAACTAAGAACATCTATAAAAAGAATACCCAAATCTGACTTCGTATGAAGAAGTTATGATTTTTCGAAGTTTTGGATTAGTAGTGTACAACCTAAAATTCGAATATTAGAATGAGCAGTTTTTAGCCGAAACGACCTGAACGAGAATCGAAGATCTCGTTAAGAGTAGCGTAACAAGAAAAAGATGGGCGAAAACGGACGTCGGAGGAAGAAGTTATGAGGATTTAACGGACCAATCCTGTCTCGGCCTCTTAATAATATAAAATTTAAAATCGAGTCAAAATTTGCCGACGGAGTCTAAACGAAAGTTGTAGAGTACATTCCCACCTTCACGTGGATATAAAGAACGTCAAAAACGGAGATCGTCTGTGAAAGATACGAATTTTTAAAGTTTAAACACAAAATTGCGAAACCTGTTGCTCGATCGATGACGTGGCGCAATCTGGACCGTCCATCGCTGACTCAGTACCCGCCTCGGATGAGTGACGTGTTGCCCCTTGCTACACCCAGCGTCCAAAGCTCGGTACGCGCAACATACAGCTACACCCCTCGGTCCACAAGTAGCCGTGTAGCTCCGGTCTTCATCCAACATGTGGGTCGTACAAAGCTTGTTGGCGCCCTTATCCGAGGAACGCCCAGCGTAGTCAAGGACTATGCCCAGCGTAATCCGAGGCCTCGCTGGGTATAAAAGGGGGCGAGGCAGCCTTCATTTTCCACGCCATTCTCCTTCTCTCTCTATATTACTTTCTCTCTCTAAAGCCCCAAACCACCCTTAAGCCCTAGATAAACCCCTTAGCTCCCGAGGGAAGCCCCGAGGCTCCCGGAGTCCCGAGAAAAAGAGTATTTCGGTTTCGAAACGCTGCTCCAAATAAAGTTCCGGTTTTCGTTAAAATCCGCTATAAGTGAGCTACGCTTACGTAACTTTTAATATAGCTTTCAAATAATTATAGGAATGTTATTAGGTCCTTAAAATAATTATTTGGGCTATTATTATGAGTTATATTGAGTGTTATTAACGCTTATATAATAATAATAATAGTCAGACTAATTAATTTGTCGCGGTTGTCGTTAGACTAAACTCTAGTGGTATTGGTACTAGGTTTTATCGAAGGAAAATTGTTTTGAGAGTATCGAAGCGTTGTCCGAGTGCTGAGTCACCACCTTTCAGGTGAGTGCATAGTTACTTTCAGCTTACACATAGATATGAAGTATTTTATATAAATTACCTGCTATGTGTGCATATTATCTGAATACTTGCTATCTATGCTGGATGAACGTTTTTTACATGTTTTCAGTGATTTAAATTGTATATGTATTTTTATATCTACAAAATGTGTTGCGTAAAACATGAGTAGATGTAATAGTTGTTGTGTGATGAAATAAAATAATGAGAGGCCTCGTTATAGATATTATTGATGATCTAGTCATCTAGCGGAGTATAGATGATGACCACAGACTATTCTAGACAGTCCAGTGGAACACTAGCAGGTTCGCAACCTGTAGGTGTTTATTTGAACTGTGTGTTTATTTGAACTGTGTGCTCACCAGATGTACTCCATCCCCCACATGGTTGCCTTAAGGACATTTATTGCTGAGAAATCCCCTTAGCAGTAGTGTCCATCCCGATGATAGTCCTTAGAATAGGTCCTTGTGTTAGATGTTTTAGGGACGTAAAGTGAGGATAACGGGAACGGGTAATCGGGTTTGTTTGGTTTGATAAAGTTAACAAACTTATTTATTGTAAGTTGAAAACCATATGTGCTCACCAGGCTCCCAAGCCTGACCCACTCAGTTTCTTGTATTACGGGTAGCGGCGCATGAGCATAGATGTGATGTCTTGGGATGAGAGATTAATGGATTTTAGGCATGTAAATACGGAATAATGTAGTAAGGCCTATATGGTATTGTTTATGCTTATGATCTGTATCGAACATGACATCCCGAGCCTTTTTAATGAAATACATTTCTACGGAAATGCTTTTGATAAATCTTTATCATATATTGTTTTGGGATAAATTCCGCAACACTTTTATTTAAAATATTACTCTGATTTTTAAACAAAGCATAAACAAAATCGGTCTTTTCTGACCGTGAAAATGGGGATGTCACAATAAACATCTTTTCAAATCAAATGACGATTTCCATTTTGCACGTCTTACCATTGTTTCTTTCGTCCTTGCAGGTCAACTCATACCAAATATGGCAACACATTTAATGCGATCCATTTCCAAAACCGGGTATAATCATTACACCTTTTTTAACCCGACCCATTTTTTTTCAAACTATTAAAGGCTCACAAAACCCACTTGATACCTTTTACATGCTCATCATCTTCTTCACTTTTTCTCTGCAAAACTGTTCTTCGAGAACTCAAAACCTGCAACTATGGCCTCCTCCCAAAATGCCCCTCAAATCTCCAAAACTGCTCCAAAAAAGAAATCCTCCAAGGGTTCTGCTTTATCTTCTTCGACTGAACCCTTCCTTTGTGACACCACACAATTGTTTTCTCTGGATCCATGGACTATGACGAGTCAATCGGAGCTATGATCGAGTTCATGTCTCGTCATCCCATTTCCATTTCTCTCACAAAAATCCCAAGTCCCCCAATTTCAGTTCGTCTTCTTCACACCACTTTTGAAAGAATCAAAATTGAAGATGGGGTTCTTGAAGTCAAGATAACTAGAGATTGTTTTGTTCTTGTCTCCAAACAGACATTTCTAAGAGCTATTGGGATTCCAAAAACCCCTAAGGTTTTTTCCGTTCAAGAACCATCGTTAGAAGAGTTTGAGACGTTCCTCAACTACATTGGGTATGTAGAAGAGTTCAAGGTGAAAAAGTTCAAGAAATCGGCAGTTCCTGGCCTTTGGACGGTACTCATGCACCTCATCCTTCGAGGTCTCTCAGGAAAACATGAAGGAACATGCACTATGAGCAAAGATTGGCTCTAATTCATCTACAATATCTACTTCAGAATGACGAATGTTTTGACCTAGCCGAAGTCTTATGGCAAGATTTTCGGAACTTCATTGTGAAGAGAAAGCCTCAAGAGATTTCGAGTCCGAGATTTTGGGCTCTTACCATTCAACAACTCTACCGAGAGAGGCGAGAACCAATTCATGTCGATACCATTCCGAAAGAGGTATTTCTAACCTTTATAGCTATCAAAACTTATCGCCTTCCGAACCAAGCATCTTTCGGACCCACACGTAGATTGCCACAACATATGTTGGCCACTCTACCATCCGAGTCCCTTCACTTGAAATATCATCTAGAGAACTCAATTATGTACAACCCTACACAGTCTACCCCAGTCTCTATTAAGCCCACCTCGGATGTGGCCAAGCCAGTCTTGACTAGTGGCAAGAAAAAGAAGGCAACCAAGAGAAAGACTTCTCCCTCTAAACCAAAAGCTAAAAAGAGAGCAAAAGTCGATACTTCCTCTCAAACCGACTCTATCAAGGACATTCCGACCGAATCTGGTTATCCTCTCACCCCACCTGGCCACTCTTCTGAAGTACCCTTTGGAGCTTCAAAACCACTTGCACACAGTCACGAGGAGTCTCCACATAATCCACCATCACCTTCCCAACAAGGTGATGCCGGTGTTGAACAAAGTTCCTTGCAGCCCCCTGAAACACACCCATGAGTCACCTCGGATATCCCTTATTCTTCTTATACACAAGCACGATCCAAGGCCCCTGCCTCAGATCCTAAGCTTTCTGAAGCTGGGGTAGTCCCTTCAACCTCGAAAGTCACAACTGGTCTGATACCTAGCTCAGGTAAAGGACGACCATGTACTGGTGACCTCGATTAGTTAGATTTTGTTAGCAGCGCTCATACACGGCATTCGGAGCTCACTCGATCCCAGGTTGAATCAACTCTCATCTCCATGAGAAATCAAGATATCTAGAGCAATAAACCATTTATTCTTCCATCTGATGATGTCACCGATCAGGAATTTGCATCGGGAGAGACCCATCAAGAAAACAACATCTCGAACAATCCTCTGAAGTCTCCTCACCATGATGTATTACATCTTGATCCTGAACAGGAGCATTTGACTGGATGTATGTTCGATGACGACAGCGTCACCATTTCTGCTCCTCCATTCATCTCTTCTTTTCACACTCTGCAAAAGCCATCCTCATCAAGACCCATCTATGACTTTGGTCTTTCATCATCTTTATCAGAGATTGTTGATGAAGAATTTCAAGTTGATGACTAAGTTCAATACACACTAGGAGGTGAAACAGAAAAAAAATCATCCGAAGAAAGATCAAATAGCCACCACAAACAATCCTGGCCCTTCTGAACCTCCAGTCAATCAAGAGAGTGATAAAGCTAAGTCTGAGAGTTCCACCTCAGACACTGGATCACTAGCTGGAAATTACGATGATCTATTTTCCCCTTTGGAACTCTGAGACAACGTGTCTGCTACAGTCTCTAAAGTGGAATCTTTAGACAAGTTAGTTGCCCATCTTGACTCCAAAATCGATGCCAAAGTGCTTGGTCTCGACACAAAGCTTGATGTCATTCTCCTCTCCCTATCCGAAGTCAAGAAACCAGGGCTCTTAGATGCAGAAAGGGCAGAACAGCTAGATTAACTCATCTTCCTCCGACTCAAGCATACCATTGAGGAGGTTGAGCAAAAATACAACTCATGTTTGGAACATTGCCTTGACACAGTCACCACCATGCTCAAGGTTCATGATGACATGATCAGCGCCACCAATGAGTTGATAAAACAAACCCATGTCACGCATGAAAAGAAAATTCAGAGGATGGAGAAATAGATAAAGAGAAAGATGAAATGAATCTCATCATGCAACAAGTCCTCATCAAACTCCTCCGAGCCTATTGGAATATAGTGGACGTTCCGAACAACAAGTTCGCTGAAATGCTTTCAATTCTTGCCACTTTATTCGACCGCTTGAAAGCTCAAGCTCCTTCCAATGAAGCCTATGATGCCCTTACTTTGTAGATGAAAACAAGTTTCTAAAAGGTGTTTGATAGGCTCTCGGAATTTCAAAGTTCAGCTATACTTTCCTCGGTTGCAAGGTTGTCCGCTGCAAGTAGGGGAGAAGGACCAAGGAAAAGAGATCATACTATCTCTTAGAACCCTGCCTCGTAGTTTAAACTTTGAGATGAATCTAAAAATGATGAAGTTCAAATTGTTTCCACATGTACTCCTGATGATGATGATGATGATGATGATGATGATGATGATGATGATGATGACGATGTTGAGTATATCACAAATGTTGTGGTATGAATTCAAGCTCCGAGAAAATTTTAGGAAAAAGTTATTTCTGAGGAAGAGCAAAGGATATGGTCTGTTGTTTCATGACCATCATCCTTGGCTGATGTTTTATAAAGAAGCCATGAAATGGCTAAGGCAAAGACAAAGCTTGCAATTGATGCATTCCGAGCTACCCAATCGATGGCGCCTGATATTGCCATATTTATACCTATTTTTAGGCAATATTTAAGTACATTTTTATTAATAAGTTGATAATATGTTTAGAATAATGGTACTTATGACTTTAAATTGTTATTTTCAGTCAATTAAAAGGATTTAAGAAGAGAGGGACCAAAAGTGACAATATGTAGAACATGGGAGACTTGGAAGACAAGAAATGAATAAATCCATGAAAGATACTAAATACACGATGTGGCAAAGTCGGCCACGACGTGGCATGAGAATTCTAGAAGATAAAGATCGTGATATGGAGGAATCCTTGCCCGGTACGGATAACTTGGAGCCCATGACGTGGCCTGGATAGCCACGACGTGGCGCAGTATTTTGGAGTCTATTTAAGTATTCTTGATCATTACGAAAGAGGAACTTTTTGGCTGAAGAAAGAAGTTCCAGAAGGCGATTTGGAGCGAAAGAAAGGTTCTGGAAAAAGGTTTTCAGCACCAAAAAGAGTAAAGGTCTATATTTTAGTTAATTAAGAACATGTTTTCTATTACTTCAAGTTGTGTTAGTTTATTAGTTGCTATGATGAGCAGCTGAATCTAGCTACTCTTGTTTAGCTAGATGAAGCTTCCAACTTATGGATAGCTCAATTTATATGGATTTATTTAGTTGGTAAAATTGCTTGTGTTTGATTTGTATAACCTAGCATGCTTATGTATGTTTATCTAATTGCTTGATTGCATGTTCTGTGTAGCTTAGTGACCATTAACTGCATGAACTTGTTTACCTAATGATTTAGTGAACATTGAATTGTTAGAGATAGGATTGACCAACCTTAGTTAGTAATTAGAGTAAATAAGCTTAGCCATGCTAGAGAACGTGAATTGTGACTATAATTGCGTTTATATAACAAATCTTACATAGCATATTTACATTCATAATTAGTTATGTGTTTAATTGTGTGTGAACATGCATGGTTTGACATGAATTAGTTAATTATTGGTAAAGTTAGAACTAAATTACTAATATAATTAAAACCAACTAGATTATCCATAAACATTAGCTAGCCATAAGAAAGAAGTGGATTCAAACTAAACAAGAGTGTGTTTTACTTATTGAATTTGATTTAAGTTCGTCTGATCTTGTAAAATCAGATAAAACCCCTTTGTGCATATAAGTGCATAGTTAATTTAAGTTTGTTAGGTTATAAATATTAAAATTAGTGGGTACTTTTGTGCACTCCTCTGGCCACGACGTGGCCCATGTCCGATCAAAAAGTCTTTGAACCCGTTCCGGTTTATCAGCCGTCTTTGCCATTTCCACCCCGAGCTATACTTAGTCTACTGGAGAAGGAGCATATAGAGTTTGTCAAGCATGTGAAGGGGATCCCGATCAATACTCCCTTTGTCGAGTCCTTATCCAAAATTCCCGAGCACCAGAAGTTATTGCAAGATTTGATAGACACTCGCTAGCAATTAAAGAAGCAGTCTAAGGTGGTTCTAAGTGAACAAAGCTCAAAAGCTGTGTTGGGAGAGACACCAGAGAAGATGGGGGATCCTGGACGTCTCACTCTTCCGTGTGAGTTTGGTAATAAAATGAAGGTTAATGCTTTAGCCGATTCTGGGGCTAACATTAATTTGATGCCTTTTTCATTCTATCAAAAATTGGAAATTCAGAAGATGCAGGCTGCAAAAATGACGATTCACATGGCGAACCGTTCAGTGACACAACTCCGAGGCATAGTGGAGGATATTTTGGTAAAAATTGGAAAATTTGTTTTTACAATAGATTTTGTAGTGTTAGATATGAATGAAGATCCCGATGTCCCAATTATCCTTGGTCGTCCATTGCTTAACACTGCTGGAGCTCTTGTTGATATTCGTTAGTCTAAGCTCACATTGAGGGTTGCAGATGAACAAGAAGTTTTTGGAAAACAAGATGACTTTCAAGAGGATCATGTTCAAGAAGAGGTGTTCACAATTAACAAAGACAATGAACTAGAAGAACTGGAAAAGATTATGGAATAAGAGATCAAGGCAGTTCATCAAGTCAAAAGAACAAAACCAAGGGCATCTGTTCCATATTTGATTGAAGTCATAGCTTACAAGAGTCCACCTTCTTAAGTGAGCAAAGAGGATGAGGAGATGACAAGTGATGATGAGGAGGTCATTTCAAGAGTGACAAAGCCGGTGGTGAAAGAGGAGGAGGATGCTATAGAGTGCAAGGAAGAACCCAAGGGCACAAAACGCAAGCTTAAAGAAGAGTTCAAAGCTAAAAAGGAGAATTCAAAGAAGGCATATAAAAGGCGAGTTCAAGCTTACAAGAGGCGATTCAAGGAACAAAAGATTTTAGTGGTGGACTCTTCAGAAGATTCAACGTAGAAGGCACGGAGTCCAGCTCAAGACTCTAAGAAAAAGAAGCGCTTCTCGGGAGGCAACCCGTGCTTGTTTGCATTTTCTTTTCTTTTAATTTTTGAGTTTTTTTAATTAGGAAAGATATCAACTCATCGTCTAATAACTGATATGGGGAGCTTTAATTAATAAATAAAATGCAAAGTAGTTAGTTAAAATGTGTGATTTTACAAAATTTTGCGATCAGGCATATGCCACGTCATGGTCTGATAGAGCCACGTCGTGGTAAAAATGTAATCACGGGATCATACGAAAATTTCAAAGTCCACGACGTGGCAAAGCCGGCCATGACGTGGCCTTTAAAAAGTCACGGGAGGACCATTTCTTTAAAACCCTTTGACCGCACACTCCCATTCCCCATTTGCTACTGCCGCAAGAACGGGAACAAGGTCCCCACGACCAATTTCTTAATTTGCTTCCAAATTCCTTGCAAGTTCTTGTCATTTAACTCTATTTGGTATGTGTTCTACCCATTAATTGTAGTTATATCTTACAATTTTAAATTTTCATGGTTAGGGTTTATGTGAATAATTAGATTCACGAAATTGGTTGAGACTAGTTGTTGATTCTAGGTTGCATGTCCCTTAAATGCTGTGACAACCCGAAATTTCCATTTGTACGAACATTATCTATTCAATAGAAGCTAGTCCAGTTTCAGTGATTTTCATACTTTTCCGAACAAGTTTGTGTACATTAGGGTTTACGTTTAAAGAGATATCAGGAGAGTGGATGCTCCTGGGTTTGTGAAACTTGAACATTCCAAGTTTCATAATGTTATAGTCCAATATCCGGAATAAAAATATTTTCTGCCAAAATATTTCAGGACTATAAATAGATTTCTGAATTAAATTAATTCATTATTCACAATTCCAACTAGAGAAAAGCCATTTTCTCTCTGACGGATCTTCGGGTTTTCATCCCAGATTGTGAGTCTACTTTCCTAGATGTGTTTTATTACTTGTTTTATGCTTTATAACATAGATTACATGTCTAAAACACAAGATCCGGGAGTTTACCGCCCAAGAACGTTCTTGGGGAGTAAACTCCAAAACAAGGCCTAAAAGCTACCTAGTCCCATTTCCTTGTTAGACAACTAGTTAAGGACTTAATGTATAAACATTAGAGGCTAGAAATCAATCAAGAACCACTAGTTATAGGAGTTTACGGCCAAGGATATCTCTTGGGCCGTAAACCCCTTTTTAAGGGCTATAAGTGCCCTAAATCACCCCTAAGGCTTAAAGACATTTACCCTCTAATGCTTGTAGCTAATTTGGACACCAAAACACTTCAAAATCATAGAGTTTTAGGAGTTTATGGCCAAGAATATGCTCTTGGGCCGTAAATCCCTTTTTCAAGGGCAAAGTGTACCCTAAACACCCCTAAGGCTTTAAGACAATTACCCTTTGATACTTAGGACTTGAATGGGGAGTATATTACATAAAAATCATCCCTTAAAGGGAGTTTACGGCCAAGGAACATCACTTGGGCCGTAAACTCCAAGTGAAGGCACAAATGTGTGCCTATTGTCCCCTTTAGCCTTAAGCAAAAACATGGAAGTTATCCTACATGTGCAAGTGCCATAAATGAATTAAAACCAACACCCCATAGGAGTTTACGGCCATAAACTCTAGGGGATATGGTCATTAGTCCGTAAACTCCTCTATGGAGCATTCTAGGGCCTTAAACTACTTCAAGAATTATTCCACAAGTGCTAGGCTTATTCTAGGATTAAAATAGCACCTTAAAACACCCAAAACCACCAAGTGAGGAGTTCACGGCCATAAACTCATGGGTTTACGGCCGTAAACTCCAAAGGTGGGGTTTTTTGGGTGGTAAGCTCTTATACAAGGTCTTTGGAAGCTTCAAACCCTTTTGCCTTGTCCCGTAGCAACTTAGATGCAACCATTAGGGCCTTTAACACTTATGCAAAGTGTTTACAAGTTCCTAAGTGTTCTAACTTATTTTATTAAGTTATTATTTGGCTAATTAGTTATATATATATATGCTTATTATATGATAACTAGGCTCGTGCATGTAAACAAGTCTCCGTTTGCCACCTAGCATGGTATCCGATACTACAATCCAATCAGCTCACCACAAGTGAGTTCATACCCCTTTAATCAATCTTTGAAATGCTTTTAAATGTTTTAAATACAATATGGGGGGATACAAGTTAAATACTTATAGTTATTGCATCAATCACATGTGATTGCAATTAATCACATGTGATTAATAACTAGAAAACCAATGATTTATTCAATGTTCAAACTGTTTATCAAATTGTTTCACTTCAAAATGTTTTACAAACTCTTTTGCTTATCAAATGCTTTTATTAAACTTTAGTTTATTCCTTATAAAATTCCAAGTGCCTTAATCTTGATGGTGGATACTTGTAGAGAAAATCATATTCCTTGATTTTTCTATCTTCATCAACAACCCAAAATCAAGTGGGTTCAAATGCTTCAAAGGTTGTCATTCTAAAACAATATTTGGTTGTTTTAATATCATTCTAACCTCTATAAATAAATCCTAGATGGTTTGGTTTTGTTATAAACTTCAAAAAATATTTGTTACGTTTTAGCGCTTCCATTTACCGATATTTATGGAAAACACACTTATATTTTGTATCAAAACCCATCAGCTACATCTTGTTACCCGACTTTAGCTTGTGGGTGAATATAAGACATATTATGATATATATATATATATATATATATATATATATATATATATATATATATATATATATATAAGATCGGTATTAACGTGATATACATAAAAACAATATTTACTAAGATTAACTTTCATCATTCTGAGATGAAATGATTTCAGCTACGATAATTTACATGAATTCGACTCGTTAAATTCAATTGAATGTGATATCATGTATGGAAATCGAAATGCAATAAATATGAAGAGTAGTAGTAGTTTCTACTGAATCCTATCTCTATAACCAGCACAAGAAAAAAAGTAAAAATCTTAAATAAAAAAACATGTGTTGTTTGGATTTTGATTCAATATTCAATTGCTCTTACGATCTCTTGAATTGCGATGATGAATTGAAAGTGTTTATTGCTCTGATTTAAGAATTTTATATCGGATTTTGAAAATATGAATTGATGCTTTTTAAAAAGATATATGTCAAATTAATAACAACTTTAGTAAAAATAGGAACTTGAATATACGATTAAGTTAAATGCAAAAGCTAGATGATATGATTGAGGATTCATACTAAGAACTGATGGTTTAGTCATAAAAAAATATATTTTTTATAATTAGATTAATAAGATGAAGGAAGATATATAGTTTCTAAATTTAAAAGACAAATTGATAGTTGTGCCAGGGTTATAAGTGATGGACGTTGGTGTCAGAATAGATTCGTTGTGGTTGAATTTCAAGATCTTTTTTTAATCTCAATAGAATTATCATGTTATATATATATATATATATATATATATATATATATATATATATATATATATATATATATATATATATATATATTAGGAAAATTAATAGAAAATGAATAAATCTAAAGAAATCCTAAAAATATAAAAAAATACTTTGAGATATCTATTTTTTTTTTACTTTACAAACAAAAAAATAGCTAATTCTTCTATAAAATTGCTGAAAAAAATTTTGTTTTTCTTTTGTAAATACTTTTTTCATTTTTTTTTTCAGTGAATTTGTTTCAAAACCTACGATATTAACCTTGTAAAGTCTGAAAAAAGATTAGATATCTTAAAATATTTTTTTTATATGTATTACTACTGATTTTCTAAGTTTTAGGGTTTCTAAACCTCTATGTATTACTATATTTTTTTTTCAAAAAACGGAAATTTTTTCAAAAAAAAAACTGCATTTTTTTCAAAGTGAACTCCAATTTTCTTTAAAAAAATGCATATTTAAAAACAACTGTAATTTTTTAAAAGCTAAATTTTTAAAAATAAATAGATTTAAAATAAAAAACTAGAATATTTGAAAAAAAAAATTCAACGTTTTAGGTGCATATATACTTATTTTTCAAGTACATATATTCATCATTCTTATACTTTAATATTCGTAAATAATCATATAAAAAAATCCATTTTTATTTAATAATCTATAAACGCAATAGTACAATTATTTTATTCGATACAAAATAAAATATAAAAAAACAAAAAATACTACAAAATTTCAAAGTGTTTTCAGGTCTTCGTGTCAAGATTTCCATATTTTTTTTAATTTATCATTTTTCACATCTTCAATATTTTCTACAAATTCTTCCAAATCTACAAAAAAAAATTGATTAATGCAAGCAAACTCACAAAAATGCATGTGTGCATATAGACGTAATTCATATTCGATTCACTTGTGATTTATATGTGAATAATATGTAATTTATATGAAACTTACTAGTGAGCTACATGTGGTTTACATGCAAATTACATTTGAATCACATGTAATTCATATGTGAATCACTTGTGATTTACTTGTGAATTGCATGTGATTTATATGTAAAATACATATGAATCACATGTAACTCATATGTGATTCATTTGTGATTTACATGTGAATCACATGTAATTCATATGTGAAATCACTCGTGATTTACTTTTGAATTACATGTGATTTACATGTGAATCACATGTAATTCATATGTAATTCATGTAACATCCCGGAAAATCAAGAGTAGAGTTGAAGGGCTAAAAGTGTAAGTGTGAGAGGGCAACTCGGCGAGTCCAGGAGTGGACTCGGCGAGTAGGGTCGCGACTCTAGTCGCGTGTTAAGTGACCGACTCAGCGAGTAGCATGGATGGACTCGGCGAGTTGGTGCTGAGTGGAGAAAACCCTAATTTCGGAGGTTGAGCCCTATATAAAGAACATAACACTTCTTCCCCAGCCTCTTTATCTTCCTTTGAGTTCCAGAAACCCTAAATTCATGTGAGCCTTCCTTGGTGAGAGATCAGAGCCTTGGAGGAGGTAATCTTGGAAGGAAATTGAAGAGCAAGAAGAGTGGAGCAAGGGGCTTTCCAGAGAATTGGTTCATTCATCAGTGGGGGCCTTCATTTAAGGTAATAATCTTTTGTGTGAGACTTTGTACATCTAGATCTATCATTTGTGGGGGGGGGGGGGGTTGGGGCATAAATGAGGTCCATCTCGAGTTTGGTGTAAAATCTGGGGTTGCTACCTCAGATCTAGGTTGTTAATGATCCAGAAAGCCATAAAGTCTATGCTCAAGAGTTGTTGGTGAAGTTCTTTTGTCCCAAACCCTAGTCCTAGAGTGTAAAATGCCTAGATCTCTTTGGATCCACGTAAAGTTTGCCACTTTACGTGATGGATGGCTTGTAAAAGAGTAGATATATGGTTTAGAGCTTCTGCATGGCTTGGAATGCCTCTATATGGTTTCAGATCTAGGGGTAGTCGGCGAGTCACAAGGGTGTACTCGGCGAGTTGCTTGAAGATAGGCTGGAACTCGACGAGTTAGAAGAACAACTCGGCGAGTTGGATGAATATGGGCAGGAACTCGGTGAGTTGGTTGCAGATAGCCTTGCACTCGGCGAGTCTGTTCTTAGACTCGGCGAGTCTGGTCGTGAGGTCCTAACCTTTCTTCTGGTTGAGCTGTGAATCGGTGAGTCAAGGAATGACTCGGTGAGTCGAGTGTGAAAGGACTCAGAGTTGTTGGACTCGGCGAGTCTCGGGATGACTCGGCGAGTTGAGTTGCGGATTGCGGAAGTTCTGTGCTTAGTGACTCGGCGAGTCATCGGGTTGACTCGGCGAGTAGAGTTAGTCAGGGGTTGACTTTGACTTTGACTTTGACCAAGGGTTGACCAGTTGATTTCCAGGGGCATTTTGGTAATTGTTGGCATTTGGTTTGGAGTTCAGTGTTTTGGTGGTTGGCCAATGGTGGAGATCGTATCAGTGGTCGAAGCAGCTTGGGTTTATCTGTTTAGTCGGCAGTTGCGAGGTGAGTTATCCTCACTATATCAGCAGGGTCTATGGCACCAAGGCCGACCCTTTATCGGATTGTGATCCGGGTATCGTTGTTATGTTATTGCTTTGCTATGTTGCATCCTGGTAGTTAGGATGGTATATGTTAGAGACCCGGTTAAGGTCGGAATCCTGGTATATAGGATGATGCTATGCTAGTGACTGGTTAGGTCGGTATCCTGGTTAGGATGATGTTATGCTATGTGATCTGTTAGATCGGTTTGATTGGATGTGATATGTTATATGGCTGAATGTTTATGTGCACATGGTTGTTGGACTGGGGTTGGGTTGAGGTGGGACCTGCTTTGTGCTGTAGGACAACATACCCACGGCGGACCGGTTATCCTGAAGGCCCAGCGAGCGGTCCGGATAGGCTGTAGGCCCCAAGAGGGTGGACCAGACGTGCCGAGGCTCGGAGAGTGGACCAGGCCAACTGAAGGCCCAGTGCGGGCGGACCAGTCATACTGTAGACTCAGAGAGTGGACCAGGTGGATTGAAGGCCCGGTGCGGGCGGACCAATCACACTGTAGACTCGATGTATGTGGTTAGACTCGGGAGTGGACCAGGTGGACTGAAGGCCGGTGCGGCGGACCAGTCACACAGTAGACCCGAAGTGCATGGTTGTTCTGTGTTCTGTTATGATATGGCATGTTATGCGTGTATGCTATATGTGGTTGGTATTTTGGGGATATCTCACTAAGCTTTCAGGCTTACAGTTGGGATTTAATGTTTTTCAGGTTCTTCAAGAGACTGTGGCAAGGCAAAGACATGATCGTACCACTCCTCATGATTAGGTTTTCTGATGTGATTCTGGGAAGACTCTGAAATAATTTTATTGAAAACCTTTTTGCAATAATTTTATGAAATCGGGTTGTTTTTGAAAAGTTTAAACTGGTTGAAATTTTATGGTTGTTACAATTCACTTATGATATATTGCTAAAATGAAACAAATTAAAATAAACTATATGGTTAGAAAAATAAATAATTAAGATGATTTACATGTGATTCACATGTAAATCACAAATGATTCACATGTGTCACAAGTGAATCACATGTGAATCACAAGTGATTTACATGTGAATCACAAGTGATTCACATGTAAATCACAAATGATTCACATGTAAATTACAAGTGATTCATGAAGCTCAATATCGAAGCAATTGAAATAAACTATATGGTAAGAAAAAAAATTAAGATGATGTACATGTGAATTACATGCTATGCACATGTAAATCACAAATGATTCACATGTGTCACAAGTGATTCACATGTAAATCATAATATTTGATAAATGGATCTTTTCTTCCATATCTTTTGAACCCTAAAACTGAATTCTGAATTTTAGCAGCATTTGTAGGTTCATGTTTGTTAGTAGTTTTAGGTTGTTGATCCATTATTGTTCCAATTGTTTTCATCCTTAAACGTTACAAAATGACATGTACTGTAGTAACAAAATGTAAAAATGATGCAGAATTTTAGATCAGTTAAACGCTTAAATTTGTATTGATAAGAACCAAATATCATCATTTCTTATAACAAGCCTATACATCATGATTTGGTGAAAATCAGATCAACTTAGGTTTAGTTTAGTGATGTTGTTCATGTTTATAATGTTCCTCGTGTATGTAAATATTGATGGGTTTTGGTCCTAAGAACATCCTATGTGCTCATACAAACCCTAATGCTTGGATCTAGGTTTCTCTATTGTACATGCAAGTTATCCAAGACTATAAACCCTAATTCTAGCATTTAAGTAATCATATTAACATAAGAATGGGTTTAAGATGTTACCTTGATTGTTATGTAGCAATAACAATCCCAAATCTCCTTGTATTGACTTTAGAAAGCTTAGAGTCACAAATGTCACTCCTCTAATGGTTCACAAACACCATAAGCAAGAGGATGAAGAGGAGAGAGGATGGAGGCTACCAAAAAACGTGTGAAACCCTAGAAGGAGCCATGTCCATGTTTTTGAGGCATAAGGGATCTATATATAGTGAGGCTATTAGGGTTATCTAATAAGGAAACCCTAATTTGGATGCTTAAGCCCTAAGCAACCCATGGATCCCTTTCCTTAAGGCCTTGGACGATTTCCTTATGGGCTTCCCCATAGAATTCGTCCACTCCTTATTATAAGGCAATCCATGGCCCAAATTACAATTATCTTATAATTACAATTCCAGTCCCTTAAGTTTAATTAATCTCTTTTAGTCACAAAACTAATTATCAAGTAATTATTGACTAATATTAATTAAACAATATGATTTCTCCTTTAATATATTATTCCCATAATATATTAATAAATCATATTTAATCCTTTCTCTCCATAATTCATCATATCAAGTTGCTTTGGTGAAGGCAACCCAAAAGGACCATGCACCATCAGGTCAAGTACATACCAAAATAGTTATGGACTTAGACACTAATCCAACAGTCTCCCACTTGGATAAGTCTAATAACTATTGTGCGTATGACTTCAGATCCTGATCTACAATCGTAGCTTTCCAAAGCCGCTGTCAACTCTGATCATATATTCCTCCATTCTAGATATCATATGAGATATGATTTCAAATCATTCTCTTTGTACTATTTCTCGAATTCCGATTCATGACGACTGACTAATTGAACAAATCAAATTAGCCCTAGCCCGGCCGAGCATTTACGTTTGTCATCACTAAATCATCGAGGGGCCCAAAGATATCGCTTTTATCCTACTTTGGATAAAAGGAACGGATAAACTTTGATACAATGCTTGCTTGCACTCACTCACCGAATCACACACAACAATATGTTTTATAACACAGCGTTTACATATTATCAATGTGCAACCGATTTGCAAGATACAACTCACACATCTCGGTTTCAAGAATATAAGATGTTATCGCCTCACCAATCACTCGTGATAACAATCCATGAAGTGATCTAAGTGAGCGTGGGTTTAATCCAATGCTCAAATCATATTCATAAGCACTCATGAACGTTGCAGCAAACATTTGCTTATGTCTAATACACTTTAGATAATCTACAAACCAATTCATGACAGTCTTTATTCATACCTACTTCCAACATATGAAGGACTGTGGCCCGTTTGAATAATTCGATTATTCTTAATAAACTCAATTATTCTGGAAGTCAAAACATGCAAAGTGAAACACAAGAATAATACTAATGCCATATGGCCTCAAACCTTTGAGTATAAATAAAAATCTTTTTATTTATCACCATACCAATTACTCATTATTTGTCGTTTCGAGTAATCAACTTCTTACTTGAATTATTACACTTGTCCCATGCTCCTAGCATGCACACAATGTTTACCTATGGTTCTTACTTTGTGAAATAGATCAAATTGAACACACTTCCAATCATTCTCATTTCACAACTCCAAATCCTTTTTCATAAGTGAAAGAATATCAAATTCTTGCTACTTATAGAATATGCTAGATTCTAACATTCTATCCATCCTTTCGTAATGTCACTGCACCAAAGTCACAAAGACTATTGCCAATGATATTACAAAGTCTTCTATCGGAGATTGTTACAATACAATTCCTTAGATATGATGTCTCTCACTAAAAGAACATTCCTTTGAACATCCTTTTGCATAAAAGTTTCTAATCTCCATAGATTTTCAATATTCAATTCCCAATATGGACACATTTCCATATTTTCTATATGACAACTCATTATTAATAGAATCTTACCTATTCATAATAATGTCGATATGGTCCATCCAATATGGAAACATTTCCATATTTTCCAATACTATACTTCCAACTACTCACAAGCGACCAATCATCGGCGAACTTTGGATTGTCCTTTGATAGTTGTTTAATTATCTTAGTCAAAACCGATTCTTGTCCTATTTCCCTCTAAATGCGCTAGACATTTGGAAAATTTTAGAATGGTCAAATATTATAGCCTATGCAATCGATCCTATACCCGAAGCGTATGGGACACAATGCATAATGTCTTACATAAAGATTTGATACTTTATCAATCTTCCGCCATAATATTTCATTTCCTATGTTCTCAAAATTCGAATTGTGAAGAGGAATGTCGTAATCATAATCGAAATTTTAAGAACACACTATGTACCTTTGACTAAATTTATTAACATTTCTCAACCTAAGCCTTTAGATTTGAAATGAAGCATAATATTCTCTCCCTTAATTATAGCAAAACAACTTTACAACCCTTACGACTTTGCATGGTATAACTCTTTTTTTCTATAATTAATATTGCCAACTTGCAATACGTGCTTTAATAATCATACAATCATAACATTTATGCTCCAACTATCATGATGATTATTATAAACATAACACTTATGCTCCCACTAGCTTCGACATGTATTCATAAACATCTTAACTTTCAGAAAAACAATGGCTATTGAATTTCTTTAGTTCATGTTTCTAATACTTAATGCTTTGATAACCTTTTATCAAGGCTTTTTGAACTTATACACCTTTGCCCTTAGATAGTTCATATGTGTGTCTAAACAATCAAGACTAATTGTCAAACCTCACAATTCAAATGATGGAAAGGGATACCGTAACCATGATTGAATTCGAGAATGCAATTTTACAATCACTATCTTCTTAAAATCTTTCTTAGTGAAAGTATTTCCTCACAATCATTTTCATGAAGGAGGAAATCTTATGACACTTAGATTTAAACATTGTATGTGTTCCTATCCATGTGAATTTGTTAAAACCAAAGTTTACGACAAATTCAAACTCATATGGATTGAACTTTCTTAATCTCGATTTCCTGCCTTATGGTAGCACAACTGCCCACCATGTCTTCCAAGTAGTTAAGCAGCTCACCTTTTCTTATCAATGTACTTTCCATTGATCAAGGTCCTTGCCTTTTATGCATTCAAATGAGAACTCATAGGTCTCACATGCATAATTAACTCGATTGGATTGGCACAGAAACAAAATAATGTCAACACGATAGGTTGTAAACCTCAACTTGTGTGCTAGTGATGATCGATAAGGTTTATTTGACTTGTTCTTGAAACCTTTCAAGACCTTTAAGACTCCCACTGACTCCTTGACATATAAGATTCTCTTGTCAATAACCATTTCTTGACAAACAATTATTCAAGAGTTAGTGTAGCTTTTATCAAAACACTTCATAAATTGGTCCTAGTTGGTCTTTGTCTTATCCAAGACATCACAACTCTCCATATTTGATGAATGTTATAAACCTTCTTAACACTTATCACTCAATGTCACAATCATAACTTTAAGACTTGTTTTGGAACGAAGTATGATTGACTTATTGATTTAACCATTTCTTCAATCCTTGATTCCTCTTCTTAAACATACAATTGTACTAAGACTCACTTAGAGGATCAATTGAGATATGGTTCTTAATCATTAAGACCTATCATAAAGCATAAAAGGTACTCTCCCTTCTTCTTAGAATGGAGAAACTTTTATCTTTCTGCCTACTTGATTCTACTTATTCGTTCTGCTATTGATTTAAACTTTTTCAATCAATTCATAATTACACTTAATCTTGTAAGTATAATCATTGTCACGCCCCAAAACCGGAACAGCGGAAACGTTCTGGGGTGGATGACGTCATGTCAAGTATCACAACACATGCATTATAGTAATCAATGTACAACAAAACAATGCATTAATAGTAATAATTTTTCATGGTTTACATTACAAGGAATCAAAGTATACAAGCAAATATAATAAGCACAACATGATACTAAGCTATCTTCATCAACAGCTCCGGGGATGTACCTGTCTAATGCTGACCTGAGAATACAAGTTATTTGAAAAGCGAGTATCAGCATTTTTACAAATGCTGGTGAGTTCATAAGTATTTAGTGACATTTTATTCAAATAACTTTATAATGTAGTAGTAGTTTAAGAGTTTACAGTGTATTAGAGTTATTTCCAGGAAATCCTATATTTTCTTTAATAAAAGCAGCCTTCTACCAAGACTGGACAGAGTTATGTGGTAAAAAGTAGTTTTCCCTTAATCGCTATCATTATCAAAATACTGAATTTGATTATTAAAGAAAGCAAGAGAAGTCAGGGAAATAACATATGCCTCAGCAGTGAGGACTGCTAACTAAGGCAAAGGAATCATAGACCCCAGGAGAGTATCGAACGAACGACATGCCTGGTTCAGTCTAACAAATGGAGACACAGACCCCAGAAGGTAGCAAATGAAAGGTACAGCTGGTAAGGTCTAAAAACAGTGAATACGGACCGCAAACAGTATCAAATGAAAGATACGTCTTTCAAGGTCAAAACAGAGAATACAGACCGCAGACAGTATCAAATGAAAGATACGTCTTGCAAGGTCAAAATAGAGAATACAGACCGCAGACAATACCAAATGAAAGATACGTCTTGCAAGGTCAAAACAGTGTGACTCTGAAAATGGGTTACAAGCACACAGTGTAAATTGTTGGTGAAATACCGTTACCTTAAGGCCATGAATTATAAGGCAACCTGGGATACTCGTAACCATACTAACCGACACTAGAGTACCAGACGCCCTACAAGCGTCTATAAAATATGACATTTTTCACCCCTTGGCTTGGTGGGCTATGGACTGTAGCTAGCAGTCAGGGTGCGGGGGTGTCAATCCCGTATAGATCTATACACACAATGTTCGCTCTCCCTACAGGAGACTCTGGTTACCAACTAGACGACGGAGAAGGTCGTGTCCTGAAGATGCATCCCTAATAGCGGGTAGTGGGTTTCATATGTAAGTGCTGAATTAGAAGTAGAGACTCATAACTGGACTGACTAGAGCAAACCTATATGTCTATGCTCATATACATAACATATAGCTAATGAATCAAACGACATTTGGACGGCCATCCGATCCCACCTGACCACATCTCAACGAAGAAAAGGAAATAGGGCGGACAAGCCTTCCTAAGTCCTTCATTCATTACTTATATGCATCTAGACAAGCACACTAACTACGCTTGAGTGTGTAACAAGTGGATTCATATCGTGAAGTATAAGTGTACAATGTGGAATAACCGAATCGTGAAGTATAAGCGTGCCAAATGAAAGTGTATCACAAAGTAGAAGCGACATCAAGTGAAGTAGGAGCGTATCGAGTATAAGTGAAGTAGAAGCGATGCCAAGTATAAGTGAAGTAGAAGCGATATCAAGTATAAGTGAAGTAGAAGTGATATCAAGTATAAGTGAAGTAGAAACGTATCACTAAGTAAGAGTGTGAACAAGTATAAGCGTCCAGCAGTTATAAGTGTATCACGAAGTGGAAACGTTATCAAGTATAAGTGTATCATGAAGTGGAAGCGTTACCTAAACAGAAATAACGCTGTGGTATCTTAACCAAGTAGAAGTATAAAAACATAGACGTAAACTTTGGAAAACCTTTATATATTAAGAAAATCACGACTTGGTATTCCTCTGTGAAGTAAGTTTGATTTAAAACCTTTAGAAATTCTTTGGAAACCTTTCATAAATCAGGTTGAAATGAAACTTTGAATAAACAGTATAAGTAAGAATTTTGAACAAGTGAAAACATTTCAGAAAACCATTCATAGTCATCCTACTTGGTAAAACAGTTTACAGTGTGGTAAAATCTTGTGCATGCGCGTTATCAATCACATGTGATTGATATGATAACTGGCATGTTTAACTTGTATTACCCCCTATAAAACATGTAAAAACATTTAAAAGGTTCATTCAGGGGTATGAACTCACCTGGCGTAAGTGGATCCGACGAAGGTGTCGGTTGGGTGTTCGGTGTCAAGCGAAGACTCGAACATACTCTATGACCTATTTAACATATGATAACATATGTTCACATACAATTAGTATATTTAATACTAATTAAACATGTATACGCACTCAAAGGAGCGGAAAACACTTTGGTTAAGTGTTTGGGGTGTCCCGGGTAACATTTAAGGGTGTGTATGGCTTAGGACTGGAGTTTACTCTCCGAGAGTAAACTCTCTATACTTAGTTTACGGCCCAGGGACAACTCCTCATGAGTTTACGGCCGTAAACTCATGGTGAGGGGTTCTAGTGTGTTTTAAGGCTCTATCTTGTTAGTGGAATTTTTCTAGGTCCAAATCCAAAAGGCATGAATGAGTTTAAGGCTTCTAAGGGCTTCATTAGGGAGTTTACGACCCATGAACCATCCCTAAGGGAGTTCATGGCCGTGAACTCCTATGCCATGAGTTAAATGAAGTTTTAAGCCCTTAATACCTTCCTAGCATTTTATAGTATTAGTCTAAGGCCATTTGGGGGACAAAAATAAATGTTTTGGCATCATTGAGGGTGTTTACGGCCTTGACACATGTCTGGTCCATAAACTCCTTTTACCCCTACATTTCATTGTGTGTAAATGATCCAAACCCGAAATAGCAAGTCCCTAAATTATGTATTAAGCCTAAGGGTGGTTTGGGAGTGTGTTAGGGAGATTTTGACAAGCTTTAGAGGTGTTTACGGCCTACGCATGTGCTTGGGCCGTAAACTCTCTTTTATGCCCTAAATTGATTGTTTTAAAAGAGTAAACACTCCTAGGGTAAATCCTAAATTGGTTCCTAGGCTCAATGGGACAAGTTCGGGTCTTTTTGGCCTCATTTAAGGTGTTTACGGCCTAAGGAGGATCTTAGGCTGTGAACTCCTTTTCAACAGCTTAAATGATCAAATTCTAAGCTATAATCACGATTCATAATGTTTAGAACAAGCTAGGGTAAGTGGACTTACGATTTGGAAGCGTTTGGTTGCGGATTCGAGTCGAAAACGAGTCTAGAGAGAGAGTATAGAGAGAGAGAGAGTTTAGGGAGTGTAAAAAGTCTCCAATGGACTCCACTCACATTTATATAGGGATTCGAGTTGGGGCTCAGTGGGATTCTACCCGATACTGTCGTTATACGGGGCTTTTGGTCGCACCCGATTTAGGGGTCGTAAGAATAAAACTAACATTTTCCAAATAAATGGAATATAAAGTAAGCATCTTTATTTCTTTTATCACGACTTTAACGGCATATAAAATAAATAAATTAAATATTTATTTACTTGACGACCTCTAATTAACGGAACTTTTATAAATGGGATATTTTGTTAATGGTAACGGGGAAATGTAACGGAACAAACTTGGGTTGTCACATCATCCCCCATTAGAGGGAATTTCGTCCCGAAATTCAGGGCTAGGCAAGGAAGTAGGTATGAATAGCCAAGTAGAGGTAAAAGAGTACTTCCTATACTATTTGTCCTCGCATTCCCAAGTGATCTCTGGTCTGTGTTTGTTATTCAAACAGACCCTCACGTACGGGATGCGGATTTCGTCTCGTGTAGCTAGTGGGTTCCGACTGGTGTATCTGCGAGGTTAGGGTTCTCAATGGCTTCTATCAATATGAGTGGGGTACAAAGAGTGACGTCGGGAAACCGCATATCAAGTCTCAGAAGTGGATCGATCGGGTGTGAATCTTGTGAATATCCAAAAGTTGTAGTGGCCTGAAAAGGGGTTGGACCAAATCTCCATGAGGATTCTCAGATGGTCCTAAGCTCTCGGAATGGTAGAGCTTTTCAGCACTTAGAACATAGTGTACTTCTATGGCAGGATCATCAGTGGCGTGATTGTCATTCCGAAGTTCCTAATGTTCTCACCCGTACTGTGTGTGGCCCTTCAGGTTGGTTCTTAGGAAGCTTGGGTGGTCTTTGGTTTCGCGTTTCCTGTCGACTAGTTGATAGAGACTTTCTAGGTCGTTGAGTGGGTTGCGTGACTATGGTATTCTGTTTTCTGTAGAGTGTCTATCTCAAGCTTGTGCAAAATGAAGCTGCACTAACTAATCTTGAGATACGAAAGCCCTAAGGGTCGGGGAGATAGGGTTTCACCAGACGAGTGTTGGACTATTTCGGGAGGTGGTTCTACTATTTCTGTTTGAGATAGTATTCGTGGAACACCTAATAGTCCAATGAATTCTCTAAGACTTTGGTTTATTCTAGTGCGGAAAGTGCATGCTCTTGCATAATCCTTTGACTAACACTAAGACTAATGTCAAGTCTATAATCTCTTCGGGATCTGGGTCATGAGGCTTAACGCAATTTCTTTCGCACTTGATCAAGGATTCTTGGCTGCGAAGGTTATCATGTGGTTCTCGGTATCCTAGTGTTCACTTCAAAGAATGTATTTTATCGTCTACAGGGCGACGACGATTTCCTCCATGCAAGAGGGTGGAGGATGATAGGCACTACTTGTCTATAACGGGGTGGACGAAGTGCCTGAGTAGTGCGAACATCTACTGCAACTACTCTCCCAAAGGTTCTGAGTTTCTCGGTCTAGGTCAAATCTAGTGAGTATAGGGTCTCATCACTCGAAACTTTAATAGCTCAACCCGTAGTGATTCTATTGACTCTAGCTCCTATTTTATGGAATGGGGTGAAGGGCTTTTCCAAGGGGTTCGTGGTAGAGCTCATACTTAGCTTAACCACTAATACTGGGTGTACGCAAGCAGTATATAATTGAGGTCGGCAGGATGTTCAGCTGTGCGACTCCACCCCAGACCCACAACCCAACGAGGAACAGGGAGTAGGGAGGAAACACACACCTTAAATCTTTTTGATCTAAATTATATGCCACCTTTATGCACATACCTGGTTATAGTGGTCAGTCTCATGAGTTCTGTCCTCTGGGTTCACGAACCTGATGTGCGAGGTGCGAAGGGTCTTTCTGGGGAATCTATGAAGTACGCTTCGGATGGTTATCGTCTTCTGGAGTATCTTGTAGTGTTTTTCACTTTAGTGTTCATCTGACTACGAGGGGTCGGTCAACGGCGCGTGGTACCCACTCTTGGGTACTTCGGAAGGTTTGAGATAAGAGGGATGATTGACGGATCGCATTAGGTTTGATTATTTGTGTTAGGTTTAGGTTTGGGAGAACCTTTATTTGCCGGCCTGGCTACGGAGAAAGTTCTTTTTACACAGCACTAAGGATGTACACATGGCTTAACGGAGTCAAACCATGATAGGTTAGAGGCGTCGAAGTTGGCATACCTCGACATGATATATAATGAAGATCAATAGAGTCATGCGCCGAACAGGCACACAAGTTTTAGGCGTCTAAGGTTTCGTCCTGTGTATCACTATCGCGAATATTTGGACCGATAGAGTCGACGCGGAACTATGGAGTGTTCTAAGGGTTTCTGAGTGGAGTATCTTCTCATGAATGGATTCTCGCGAGGAATTTCTATAATCGCCTAACATATACTAGTCATGTATAGTTAAGGTGGGGAGGACTGTTGACTGAGCGACTCCGCCCTAAATCCACAACCAAACGAGGAACAGGAAATGAGGCGGCATTCACTCACTCTAGGTCTATCCATCTTAACTATACATGGCCGTAACGCATACGTTTAGCCATTATAGTTTTACCTAATGAATTTAAATTCTATAACAGTGTTGCGACTTTCGCCTTAATGGGGAAGTATTTACATTTTGAATTAGTCTTTTAATGTTCTCGGTTAGTTATCTGGGATCGAGAGACGTACCAAAAATCTACTAGGTTCCTTGATGCTTCTCCCTAAGCATTAGAGTTAGACTCCTTCTGTGTCTTTGTCTTTCCCTTCGGTTGGGCAGTCCTTCTTGAAGTGTCCCATTTCACCACATAGGTGGCAAACTGTACGGGTCGCCACATTGGTGGTTGATGTAATGAACTCAACCGGGGTTCTGCAGACACGAGCAGTATGCCCCAACATGTGGCACCTAGCACAATAGAGCTCCCGGCAAACACCACGATGATGGTAGTTGCACTTGCTGCAATGGGGAAGGCTTCCTAAGTATGGTCTCCTAGATGTAGGGATGGAAGGGTTGGTAGGGAATTTGACCATCTCAGCTCGTTGCCCTTCGGAAGGTCCTTGATCCGAGGTACTTCCCTCTTCGATCTTGATCTTTCTCTTCGGTGGGTTCGTTTGAGGTTCTTGGGTGGCTGGGTATGAAGGTGTTGGTTGCTGCTGTCTATTGCTAGAATCGGGAATCTCGATGGGGCCCTTGCTAATATTGGCGTTGTTAGCATTCAGGTGATCCATGACAGCTGCTACGGCTGTAGAGACTGCAGCTTTGAACGTAGCTTCATCGAATAAGAGAGTGTGACAACCCGATAGTTCAACTCTTTGTAATGACCTAAAAGGGTCAAGTATTGTAACCACTTTTGAGTTAATAAAATTAACTTTCATAATAAAATGTCCAAATAATTCTATTTAAATTCCTTCTATGTTTAAATGTCTTTAAACCATTATCGTACGTAAAAAGAACGCCCAAATCCGACTTCGTATATTGAAGTTATGATTTTTCCAAGTTCAACTTAGCAACAGACAGCTAAAAACTCAAATCGGAGATCGAGCGACTTTTGGCCGGAATGACCTAAACGAGAATCGAAGGTCTCGACAATGGTATTTCAGCGGTAAAAATTCTGGCAAAAACCGACGTCAGATAAAGAAGTTATGAATTTTTGAAGAAATTCCTTAAACACGATGAGTTATAAAATAAATAATAAAAATAATTTCGGAATTTGCCAACGGAGTCTTAACGAAAGTTGTAGAGCGTAGTCTCACCTACGCGGGGATATAAAGACCATCGAAAACGGAGTTCGTATGAAGAAGATATGAATTTTTGAAGTTTATTAAATAAATTATATATTTATTTAATTCAAAAATCAAGCATTATCCGAAGAGGAGTCAGCGTCCTCCTCCGAGGTACGCGCTACGTACCCCTGTACGCCCTGCGTACCTGAGGGCCTTGGCCTCTGATCGTTCACGTCGCCCTATGCGAGGCTACCGACCCGTCCGACCCGCCCGTCCGACCCGCCGTCCCATCCGAACCCGCCAGTCTGATCCGTCCCATCCGAAGTCGAGGCAGTCGAGGCTTCGGTCATGCATGACGTACGCGTACGCGCTGCGTACGAGCGTACGCCCCACGTACGAGGCTTCTCAGACCCCCCTATAAATAGCATGCGAAGGCTTCCGAGAAAAATGCTCATTTCTCTCCTTTCTCTCATGATATTGCCTCGTTTTCCGTGCCCGTTCAAACCCGAAGCTCTGGTCTTTTTGCTCAAGTCCCGAGGGTCGATTTTACTCACGAGATTCCCGAGAATCCCCAAAAATCCGTTTCCCGAGACGAAACTCTGCCCGGTTTTCCATCTCGCTATCTTCAAACTTTCAAGTGAGTTCATACCCCCCTTAATTTACCTTTTAAATGTTCTATAAATTCTTTTATATGCTTTCAAGGGGGGGATTACAAGTAAAATACACGAGTATTATCGTGTGTTACATAAAGAACTCTTTTATATGCTTTCATATATCCAAATCACATGCGATTTACAAACTTTATAAGGAACTTTCATATATATAACATATGTTAAAATAGCATTCTATCTTTTGAAATATAAATTGTTGTAATGCATGTATAAACTAAACTTTTCTTAGATTATATGTATACTTGTCTATCTTAGACTCTACACCAAAAATCTATGCTTTCATAACAAATGATTCCTTTTCTAGGTATTTCTAAACAAACGAGACACACTTTTAGAAAACTATAATAGGTATAGTTTTACGAACAAATTTCTAACTCTTATGTACTAGAAACATGAATTTCAAGAAGTCACTTTCGTATACAAGAACAAACGTAACATTTTAACAAGTAGATCTGTTTTTATACCACGGTTTTGTGAGACACTAACTTCATGTACGTTCGAGTACACATTTCAAGTCCTGTATTATATACCAGAATCCCTTGGAGGGGGAGCATGGTGTTTGTGTATAGATCTATACGGGCTTGACAACCCGCGCCCTGACTGTTAGCTGCAGTCCACCATTTGGGGTGACAAACGTCATAACATTCCAACGCCTGAAGAACGTTGTGTATAGGCATTCCGAGTCAATAGTATGGTTATAAAACTCACATGGGGTATTAAAAATGCATTGATTTACAAGGTTTTTCATACACATTGGTTATTTTACACTTACATACATTTTAGAAACAAACATTGGTCTTGAGTGAAGGCTACTTTTATACTAGTAGAAAATATAGGATTTTCTAAACATAAACAAACAAAGACAAAACATTTCATTTCATACAAACATTGTCATTTAAATACTTATGAAACTCACCAGCTTAAATGCTGATCTACTCTTTCAAAATTACTTGTATGTCCCAGGGAATCAGTAATTTCAGGTATCATTATGCTTTTGTTGAAGGGATGCTGCGGCGCCAGTTAAATCTCGTATTTTTGACATCATATTGTAATTGGTTTTGAACATGTAACTTTTGACAAATGTAAACTTTCAATTATATATATGATGGTTGTATTGCTTTCTTTACTATGTATTCATTTGTTACGTTACCACATGAAGTCATCCGCCCCCGAATGTTTCTGCCGTTCAGGTTTGGGGGTGTGACAGATTGGTATCAGAGCAATGTTTATAGTGAACTAAGTATATTGAACCACATAAGATATACAAACTATAAATGCTTAAGGGACTAATACTCTCTGACAAAACAAATTTTCTTTTTACGCTTAAGCAGCATTGCGTTCAACTTAAATTGATAGTTCATTTAAGTACAATTACATGCATACCACAAATTATTTTCATGTTATCCAACTATACAAGTATTTAGACAAGTTGACACTACGATTGAGACTCGATATATGTAATCAGATTTTGGACAAATATAGCGTGATCAACTATATTTGCCCGAGATTGGACCAACGTATATCGAGGAATGATCGTAGTAAGCAACAAGTCAAAACTTACCAAACCATTATTAGAATCAAACACAAGAATTTAAATACTATAGGAGTATTTGCTATCTAAACTAGTTTAACTTACCTGTTTTGCATGTTTCAACTTTATTCCATTCTTATAACCCTATTTCTCGTACAGTCAAATGGTTGGATTTCACCACCTTGGCGACCCCTACTTTCCCAACCAAGGCAACGGAGGATGGATCGAAGATGATCCCGAAGAGGACGAGGAACCCATAGAAGTGGGTGATGACTCCGGTACCGACTCAGAGCCGGAAGTTATCGATCCACCACCCATTCAACCTCCCGTCTACGTAAGGAACTTTCAAGGACCGCCTCCCGTCTGGGGAAGTCACCTCCACCATTGGAGCCAACAACAAAACCTACTCCCTCCCTACGGCATGTGCCGGGACTTCTATGATGTCCGCGGCGGAGGTTCGGCTGATCGAGCACTCCCGGTAATGGTGGGTAAGTTAGCCAATCAGTCCTATCAGTCTGGAGTTCAAGCTAGTCGACTTCGGGATGTCAACGTGGAAGTGCAGGTTCACACTTCTGACATCCGTAGGCTGGACAAGATACAAGACAATGCTCAACTCCAAACCGAAGCATTTCAAGCGCAAATGATTGCAGCCCTCGCTGAACTGAGGGAACAACAAGCCGCTTTTGATAGGCGACTAATGGAGTCGAAGCAATCAGATGCGGAGTCAAGCTCCAAGCGCAACCTACGTCGCAAGTAGTGCTTGTCAAAGACTCAAATTTTGTTATAGCTTAGGACATCGGCTAAAAGTCTTTAAATTTCTCGAACTTTGTAATCGGAGACCCTTATAGGGGTAAAATTTTCATGATCGTTGTAACAACTTTTATATTAATATAAGTGACACTATTATTACTATGTTAAGTATTTCGTTCAAACCTTGAAAGGTCTTTGAGAAACCAAATACTTGTTTCATACCTTCAATCTTACAAATAACTTTCATTCTTCTAGACTCATACTATCATCTGTTGTTGAACTATAGCGATTTAGTTCATGAGACACATACATTTTCTATTCTATGAAATTCTTATCCTTGTCTTTTCAACCTATAGTTGAAGGATGCCTCCGCGTAGGAATCCAAGGCGAAACAACGGTGGGGAAGCACCTGTACCACCACCACCACCTCCACCACCTCAATTTGATGTTGTTATGTTCCAAGCAGCAGTCACCGCAGCGGTGGCAGCTGCCATGTCACAAATCAATAACTCGAGTACTAATGGCTCGGGATCTGGCACACACCCATCCAACCATGGCGAGAGTCATGGACCACCTCGAGAATGCACCTATAAGGACTTCACTAATGCCAAGCCCCGAATGTTTTATGGAACTGGTGGTGTGATGGCCCTGAGGCAGTGGATTGAAAGGACGGAGGCAGTCTTTGAAATCTGCTCCTGTCCCGAGCACAGCAAAGTCAAATTTGTAACTTTCACCCTTATTGATAAAGCTTTAACTTGGTGGAATGGCCACGTTAAAGTACTTACCCTAATCGTGGCAAATTCCATAAGCTGGGAGAGCCTGAAAGCCATGATGATGAGAGAATACTGCCCACGGGGAGAGATTCAAAAGCTCAAACACGAACTATGGACTCTTAGAATGGTTGGTACCGACATCGCTACTTATACCAACAGATTCTACGAGCTGGCAATCCTTTGTCCTGATATGATTGCTCCCGAGAGCAAGAAAATAGAAAGGTACATCTGGGGACTGACGCCCCAAATTCGATCAAGCGTGTTAGCTTCCAAACCTGACACCTTTGAAAGTGCTAAGGAACTGGCACAATCTCTGATTGACTACGGAGGTCATCAGAACTCAACCACTTCTGCACCAGCACCACAGAAAGGAAACAATAACAACAACAACTATAACAACAATAACAACAACAACAACAACAACAACAACAATAGCAGGAAGAGAGTGTGGAATAAAGGGAAGGGTGGGTCTTCCCAAGAATCCGCAAAGAAACAACTGGTTTCAGTGAGTGCTGCCACTGTACCTACTACGGCTCCTACAAATACCTACCCAACAAAGCCTTATGTAGGTAACCTCCCAAAGTGCACCAAATGCAATTACCACCACCATGGACCTTGTCGGGAAATGCAGTGCACCAACTGCAACAAAAAGGGTCACACAGCCCGTTTCTGCAAAGACCCCGCAAAGCCGATCTCTCAAGTTCCCAGTGCGGGTGTAGGGCAGACTTGCTACGGTTGTGGCGAAGTGGGCCACTACAAGAGGAACTGCCCTAAGGCAGCAGGCACCGGCGGTGTGGGATGAGTTTTGGCTATAGGCCACGACGAAGCGGTAGCTGACCCAACTATAGTTGCTGGTACGTTCCTTCTCGATCATTCACTGTAGAGATGGCCAATGGAAAAACCGAAAACACTAACTGCATATTCATGGGCTGTACGTTAACTTTAGACGGCCATTCTTTCCCAATCAATCTCATGCCGATCCAAATTAAAAGTTTCGACATCATAGTCGGCATGGATTGGTTGAGTCTTCTTCGTGCCGACATCATGTGCTTTGAAAAAGCAGTTCGTCTTAATCTCCCGAACAACGAAACATTAGTTATCTACGGCGACAAATCTAGTACAAACCTTCGCATCATTTCGTGCATCCAAGCTCGCAAGTGCTTGCGGAAGGATTGTCGAGCATTCCTAGCGCACATCGTTGACACAAGACAAGAACTGAAGGACATCAAGAACATCTCGGTAGTACGCGACTTTCCCGATATCTTTCCAGAAGAACTACCAGGATTACCACCGCAACGCCAAGTTGAGTTCAGAATCGACTTAGTTCCAGGAGCTACCCCAGTAGCGAAGTCGCGTTATCGTCTCGCACCAGCAGAGATGCAGGAACTTTCCAGTCAACTTAATGAACTCCTTCAAAAAGGATTCATAAGACCAAGTTTCTCACCTTGGGGAGCACCGGTCTTGTTTGTAAAGAAGAAAGACGGATCGTTCCGTATGTGCATCGACTACAGAGAGCTGAACAAACTTACTGTCAAGAACCGTTATCCTCTACCCCGTATTGACGACCTATTTGATCAACTTCAAGGAGCGAACTACTTCTCAAAGATAGATCTACGATCTGGATATCACCAATTACGAGTTCTAGAGGGGGATATTCCAAAGACAGCTTTCCGAACTCGTTATGGACACTACTAATTTGTAGTGATGCCGTTCGGATTAACCAATGCACCAGCAGTATTTATGGACCTAATGAATAGGGTATGCCGTCCTTACTTGGATCAGTTCGTCATCGTCTTTATCGATGATATACTTGTCTACTCCCGAAGTGAGGAAGAGCATAGTCAGCACCTACGAAAAGTCCTAGAAACACTGCGAACGGAGAAACTCTATGCGAAGTTCTCTAAATGCGAATTTTGGATCAAAGAGTCGAATTTTTAGGCCACGTTGTTAGCGAGAAAGGTATACACGTTGACCCCTCCAAAATTAAGGCCATTGAGAACTGGTCGGCACCAAAGACACCTATAGAAATTCATCAATTTCTAGGTCTACCTGGCTACTATCGCAGATTCATAAAGAACTTCTCTAGCATTGCGAAACCTCTTACTACATTAACCCAGAAAGGCGTGGCCTTTGACTGGGAAGCGAAACAAGAAAAGGCATTCCAGACACTAAAGCAGGCCTTGTGCACCGCACCGATACTATCCCTCCCCGAAGGGATAGAAGACTTCGTAGTGTATTGCGATGCGTCAAATCAAGGACTTGGTTGTGTTCTTATGCAGAGAGGGAAGGTTATCGCTTATGCCTCCCGACAGCTTAAGGCACACGAAGTGAACTATACGACACACGATCTCGAGTTAGGAGCAGTGGTATTTTCTCTGAAGATCTGGAGACACTACTTATACGGAACAAAGAGTACTATTTTCACCGATCACAAGAGCCTTCAACACATTTTTGATCAGAAGGAACTCAACATGCGACAACGACGATGGGTTGAGTTACTAAATGCTTACGAATGCGAAATTCGTTATCATCCTGGCAAGGCCAACGTAGTAGCTGACGCCCTCAGTCGAAAGGAATACACTGGTCGGAGGGTCAAATCTCTGACCATGACTATCCATTCCCACTTATCCACACAAATTAAGGAGGCATAAATGGAAGCTTTGCAACTTGAAAATATGGCGGGTGAATCCCTGTGAGGAATGGAAAAGAATCTAGAAGTCAAGGGTGGCGGAGCCTACTATCTCATGGACCGAATCTGGACCCCGAAACATGGTGGTTTCAGAAACGTAGTCATGACCGAAGCACACAACTCAAAATATTCCGTTCACCCGGGTTTAGATAAAATGTATCTGGATCTTAAGAAACTGTACTGGTGGCCTAACATGAAAGCAGAAATTGCTACCTTCGTAAGTAAATGTCTTACTTGCGCTAAGGTTAAGGTCGAGTATCAGAAACCGTCAGGATTACTACAACAACCAGAGATACCAGAATGGAAATGGGAGCGGATTACTATGGACTTCATAACCAAGTTACCCAAGACGACAAGTGGACTCGATACCATATGGGTCATTGTCGGCAGATTGACCAAATCCGCGCATTTCCTACCCATCAAGGAGACTGACAAAATGGAAAAGCTTACAAGAACTTACTTAAGGGAAGTAGTGCGACTGCATGGTGTTCCGATATCCATTATCTCTGATAGAGATAGTAGATTCACTTCAAGATTCTGGTAGTCACTACAAAGTTCCCTGGGGACCAGGCTAGACATGAGTACATCCTACCACCCACAAACAGACGGACAAAGTGAGAGAACGATACAAACTTTAGAAGATATGCTGAGAGCCTGTGTGATTGACTTTGGAAAGGCATGGGATATGCATTTACCCCTTGTCGAATTTTCATACAACAATAGTTATCATACAAGCATAAAGGCTACTCCGTTTGAAGCCCTCTGTGGTCGAAAGTGCAGATCCCCTCTGTGCTGGACTGAAGTTGGTGATACCCAATTAGCTAGAGGAAGGGTTCCTGAAAGCACTCTCACCGGTCCGGAAATCATACGAGAAATGACAGAGAAGATCGTTCAAATTCGTGAATGATTGAAGGCCTCTAGAGACCGACAGAAAAGCCACGCTGACCAAAGGAGGAAACCTTTGGAATTCCAGGTAGGAGACCACGTCTTATTAAAGGTCTCACCGTGGAAGGGTTTAATACGCTTTGGAAAGCGTGGGAAACTAAATCCAAGATACATAGGGCCTTTCGAGATTCTTGCCAGAATCGGCCCTGTGGCTTACAAGCTTAACCTACCGTGCGAACTTAGCAACATCCATCCAACCTTCCACGTCTCAAACTTGAAAAAGTGTCTGTCCGACGAGACTCTTGTTATTCCACTCGACGAGATCGAGATCAACGAGAGCCTCAACTTTGTGGAAGAACCAGTAGAAATCATGGACCGAGAGGTCAAACAAACAAAACAAAGTCGCATACCCATCGTGAAGGTTCGCTGGAACGCCAAGCGGGGACCTGAATTCACATGGGAACGCGAAGATCAGATGAAACAAAAGTACCCTCATCTCTTTCATGTTCACTAGTATCTTTACTACTTTAAATTTCGGGACGAAATTCTCTCTAACGGGGGGATGATGTGACAACCCGATAGTTCAACTCTTTGTAATGACCTAAAAGGGTCAAGTATTGTAACCACTTTTGAGTTAATAAAATTAACTTTCATAATAAAATGTCCAAATAATTCTATTTAAATTCCTTCTATGTTTAAATGTCTTTAAACCATTATCGTACATAAAAAAAAAACGCCCAAATCCGACTTCGTATATTGAAATTATGATTTTTCCAAGTTCAACTTACCAACAGACAGCTAAAAACTCAAATCGGAGATCGAGAGACTTTTGGCCGGAATGACCTAAACGAGAATCGAAGGTCTCGACAATGGTATTTCAGCGGTAAAAATTCTGGCAAAAACCGACGTCAGATAAAGAAGTTATGAATTTTTGAAGAAATTCCTTAAACACGATGAGTTATAAAATAAATAATAAAAATAATTTCGAAATTTGCCAACGGAGTCTTAACGAAAGTTGTAGAGCGTAGTCTCACCTACGCGGGGATATAAAGACCATCGAAAACGGAGTTCGTATGAAGAAGATATGAATTTTTGAAGTTTATTAAATAAATTATATATTTATTTAATTCAAAAATCAAGCATTATCCGAAGAGGAGTTAGCGTCCTCCTCCGAGGTACGCGCTACGTACCCCTGTACGCCCTGCGTGCCCGAGGGCCTTGGCCTCTGATCGTCCACGTCTCCCTATGCGAGGCTACCGACCCGTCCGACCCGCCCGTCCGACCGACCCGTCCGACCCGCCATCCCATCCGAACCCGCCAGTCTGATCCGTCCCATCCGAAGCCGAGGCAGTCGAGGCTTCGGTCATGCATGACGTACGCCTCGCGTACGAGGCTTCTCAGACCCCCCTATAAATAGCATGCGAAGGCTTCCGAGAAAAATGCTCATTTCTCTCCTTTCTCTCATGATATTGCCTCGTTTTCCGTGCCTGTTCAAACCCGAAGCTCTGGTCTTTTTGCTCAAGTCCCGAGGGTCGATTTTACTCCCTAGATTCCCGAGAATCCCCAAAAATCCGTTTCCCGAGACGAAACTCTGCCCGGTTTTCCATCTCGCTATCTTCAAACTTTCAAGTGAGTTCATACCCCCCTTAATTTACCTTTTAAATGTTCTATAAATTCTTTTATATGCTTTCAAGGGGGGGATTACAAGTAAAACACACGAGTATTATCGTGTGTTACATAAAGAACTCTTTTATATGCTTTCATATATCCAAATCACATGCGATTTACAAACTTTATAAGGAACTTTCATATATATAACATATGTTAAAATAGCATTCTATCTTTTGAAATATAAATTGTTGTAATGCATGTATAAACTAAACTTTTCTTAGATTATATGTATACTTGTCTATCTTAGACTCTACACCAAAAATCTATGCTTTCATAACAAATGATTCCTTTTCTAGGTATTTCTAAACAAACGAGACACACTTTTAGAAAACTATAATAGGTATAGTTTTACGAACAAATTTCTAACTCTTATGTACTAGAAACATGAATTTCAAGAAGTCACTTTCGTATACAAGAACAAACGTAACATTTTAACAAGTAGATCTGTTTTTATACCACGGTTTTGTGAGACACTAACTTCATGTACGTTCGAGTACACATTTCAAGTCCTGTATTATATACCAGAATCCCTTGGAGGGGGAGCATGGTGTTTGTGTATAGATCTATACGGGCTTGACAACCCGCGCCCTGACTGTTAGCTGCAGTCCACCGTTTGGGGTGACAAACGTCATAACATTCCAACGCCTGAAGAACGTTGTGTATAGGCATTCCGAGTCAATAGTATGGTTATAAAACTCACATGGGGTATTAAAAATGCATTGATTTACAAGGTTTTTCATACACATTGGTTATTTTACACTTACATACATTTTAGAAACAAACATTGGTCTTGAGTGAAGGCTACTTTTATACTAGTAGAAAATATAGGATTTTCTAAACATAAACAAACAAAGACAAAACATTTCATTTCATACAAACATTGTCATTTAAATACTTATGAAACTCACCAGCTTAAATGTTGATCTACTCTTTCAAAATTACTTGTATGTCCCAGGGAATCAGTAATTTCAGGTATCATTATGCTTTTGTTGAAGGGATGCTGCGGCGCCAGTTAAATCTCGTATTTTTGACATCATATTGTAATTGGTTTTGAACATGTAACTTTTGACAAATGTAAACTTTCAATTATATATATGATGGTTGTATTGCTTTCTTTACTATGTATTCATTTGTTACATTACCACATGAAGTCATCCGCCCCTGAACGTTTCCGCCGTTCAGGTTTGGGGCTGTAACAGAGAGTAGGTTTCTTGCTTGTGGACTGGTTACGCTTCTTCGGTGGCATGGTTTTTCCTACACGGAAAGAAATACAAGATAATGAGAGACGATGGCTAACCCTGTACTTATCTGTCCCGACTGCATTAGGCATAAATTTTTCCCGTGCCTCAGGTACTGGTTGTCTGAGTGTCGACCTACATCCCTATGATGTAGTCCTGGCATTCAAGGTAGGAGGGTGAGTATCGGAAAAAGGCCATAAGATTCGAGTCATTCCTACTACGTTACCTTTATACTGGGAAGGTTTCACTCTCCGGTCTGGAAAGATTTGAGAACAGTTCGGAACGAAATCGCGGAAAGAGAGGCTCATGAAGACTTGTGGCTAAATATTCTCAATAGAGATGCGGGGATCCGCTCTAATCGTGTAACTGGCAACGGGAAACGTCGATTTTACCTAACATATAGTGTGAGTAGTGTAACCACTAACTCACTAACTTGTATTATTTTAAGGGAGTATTAGCGTGACGAACACAATTCTCGGGTTCCATGTACTGGCTCCCTCTGTCTGCCTCGTATCTTTGTCTAGTATCGGCGTTGGTTTCCTTCGGATAGTTACCTAGGGTTCTCTTCTCGTATGGACATATTGAATCTCTACTCCGCCTTGCTTCCGAATCCGACTCTGAGTGTCATCACTTCGTGATGGATGACTGGAAATCTCGGAAGTTTATGTGAATTCCTCACCGATGTCCCTAAAAGATATAGGCACTTGGTGAAGTCAATAGCCTCAACCCAGTTCATTTATTTCGGAACAGGAAATCTTCTCAATGAATCTCCTTTGGGTCTGAATCAACTCTGCTGTCAAGCACTGAAGTGGATAGGGTTTTCTACAGGGTTCGTGCGAGAATTTGAAATGTCTAAAGAATCCTAAGAGATTATTAACATTTCACTGGATGATCCATATCGAGTCCTGCTATGATTACACAGGGTATACAAATCATATATAGCTTAGATCCGATAGGCCTTCGAATATGTGATACTACCCTATATCCACATCCCCACGAGGAAAAGGAAGTAGAGCGAAACCACACCTTCTTAGTCTATGGGATCCTTATTATATATAACCTTGGGAGTATACCCTTTGTAGTTGTAGGTATATCAATAAGGATCTTTTTAGTTCTTCACACAAGGTTAGTTATGGATCCTAAAATACCCCTATGGTATTTTAATTTCTTGTTTTGGTTCTTATCTTCTGAATATGATTCTGGGATTAGTGTGAATCTTTTAGTGTTTGAAAATACTCCTATAGTATTTTAACTTTATGTTTGGCTCTAGCATTCCTAGTTGGTAAGTTTCAGGCCTGTTGCAACACCACTATCACTCCCAAGCACACGTTCATCGCATCTCGAATAAATGTAGTTGATCAGGTTACATTTATTCCAGCTTCCGATTACATAACTGCCCAGGTTTGATTGTAGTGCTCAACATCCGAAGACTTTTATTATTGTTCTTCTTGTGATACTTTAGTTCGAGTGTTTAGGTTTTGGATGTTCTTATACTTTGGTAAAATATGGTTATATTTTAAAGTAAAATTCTTGGTCAGAGTGTTTTATCCATTTGTATTTATAGGCTGTATATCTTTTATGAATTGATATACTTAGCTCGCTATAAACAATGCTCTGATACCAATCTGTCACGCCCCAAAACCGGAACGGCGGAAACGTTCTGGGGTGGATGACGTCATGTCAAGTATCACAACACATGCATTATAGTAATCAAAGTACAACAAAACATTGCATTAATAGTAATAATTTTTCATGGTTTACATTACAAGGAATCAAAGTATACAAGCAAATATAATAAGCACAACATGATACTAAGCTATCTTCATCAACAGCTCCGGGGATGTACCTGTCTAATGCTGACATGAGAATACAAGTTATTTGAAAAGCGAGTATCAGCATTTTTACAAATGCTGGTGAGTTCATAAGTATTTAGTGACATTTTATTCAAATAACTTTATAATGTAGTAGTAGTTTAAGAGTTTACAGTGTATTAGAGTTCTTTCCAGAAAATCCTATATTTTCTTTAATAAAAGCAGCCTTCTACCAAGACTGGACAGAGTTATGTGGTAAAAAGTAGTTTTCCCTTAATCGCTATCATTATCAAAATACTGAATTTGATTATTAAAGAAAGCAAGAGAAGTCAGGGAAATAACATATGCCTCAACAGTGAGGACTGCTGACTAAGGCAAAGGAATCATAGACCCGAGGAGAGTATCGAATGAACGACACGCCTGGTTCAGTCTAACAAATGGAGACACAGACCCCCAGAAGGTAGCAAATGAAAGGTACAGCTGGTAAGGTCTAAAAACAGTGAATACGGACCGCAGACAGTATCAAATGAAAGACACATCTTGCAAGGTCAAAATAGAGAATACAGACCGCAGATGGTATCAAATGAAAGATACGTCTTGCAAGGTCAAAACAGAGAATACAGACCGCAGACAGTATCAAATGAAAGATACGTCTTGCAAGGTCAAAATAGAGAATACAGACCGCAGACAGTATCAAATGAAAGATACGTCTTGCAAGGTCAAAACAGTGTGACTCTGAAAATGGGTTACCAGCATACAGTGTAAATTGTTGGTGAAATACCGTTACCTTAAGGCCATGAATTATAAGGCAACCAGGGATACTCGTAACCATACTAACCGACACTAGAGTACCAAACGCCCTACAAGCATCTATAAAATATGACATTTGTCACCCCTTAGCTTGGTGGGCCGTGGACTGTAGCTAGCAGTCAGGGTGCGTGGGTGTCAATCCCGTATAGATCTATACACACAATGTCCGCTCTCCCTACAGGAGACTCTGGTTACCAACTAGACAACGAAGAAGGTCGTGTCCCGAAGATGCATCCCTAATAGTGGGTAGTGGGTTTCATATGTAAGTGCTGAATTAGAGGTAGAGACTCATAACTGGACTGACTAGAGCAAACCTATATGTCTATGCTCATATACATAACATATATCTAATGAATCAAATGACCTTTGGACGGCCATCCGATCCCACCAGACCACATCTCAACGAAGAAAAGGAAATAGGGCGGACAAGCCTTGCTAAGTCCTTCATTCATTACTTATATGCATCTAGACAAGCACAGACATACATCTAACTACGCTTGAGTGTGTAACAAGTGGATTCATATCGTGAAGTATAAGTGTACAGTGTGGAATAACCGAATCGTGAAGTATACGCGTGCCAAATGTAAGTGTATCACGAAGTAGAACCAACATCAAGTGAAGTAGGAGCGTATCGAGTATAAGTGAAGTAGAAGCGATGCCAAGTATAAGTGAAGTAGAAGCGATATCAAGTATAAGTAAAGTAGAAGCGATATCAAGTATAAGTGAAGTAGAAACGTATCACTAAGTAAGAGTGTGAACAAGTATAAGCGTCCAACAGGTATAAGTGTATCACGAAGTGGAAACGTTATCAAGTATAAGTGTATCATGAAGTCGAAGCGTTACCTAAACAGAAATAACGCAGTGGTATCTTAACCAAGTAGAAGTATAAAAACATAGACGTAAACTTTGGAAAACCTTTATATATTAAGAAAATCACGACTTGGTATTCCTCTGTGAAATAAGTTTGATTTAAAACCTTTAGAAATTCTTTGGAAACCTTTCATAAATCAGTTTGAAATGAAACTTTGAATAAACAGTATAAGTAAGAATTTTGAACAAGTGAAAACATTTCAGAAAACCATTCATAGTCATCCTACTCGGTAAAACAGTTTATAGTGTGGTAAAATCTTGTGCATGTGGGTTATCAATCACATGTGATTGATATGATAACTGGCATGTTTAACTTGTATTCCCCTCCTATAAAACATGTAAAAACATTTAAAAGGTTCATTCAGGGGTATGAACTCACCTGGCGTAAGTGGATCCGACGAAGGTGTCGGTTGGGTGTTCGGTGTCAAGCAAAGACTCGAACACACTCTATGACCTATTTAACATATGATAACATATGTTCACATACAATTAGTATATTTAATACTAATTAAACACGTATACGCACTCAAAGGAGCGGAAAACACTTTGGTTAAGTGTTTGGGGTGTCTCGGGTAACATTTAAGGGTGTGTATGGCTTAGGATTGGAGTTTACTCTCCGAGAGTAAACTCTCTATACTTAGTTTATGGCCCAGGGACAACTCCCCATGAGTTTACGGCTGTAAACTCATGGTGAGGGGTTATAGTGTGTTTTAAGGCTCTATCTTGTTAGTGGAATTTTTCTAGGTCCAAATCCAAAAGGCATGAATGAGTTTAAGGCTTCTAAGGGCTTCATTAGGGAGTTTACGGCCCATGAACCATCCCTAAGGGAGTTCACGGCCGTGAACTCCTATGCCATGAGTTAAGTGAAGTTTTACGCCCTTAATACCTTCCTAGGATTTTATAGTAATAGTATAAGGCCATTTGGGGGACAAAAATAAATGTTTTGGCATCATTGAGGGTGTTTACGGCCTTGACACATGTCTGGGCCATAAAATCCTTTTACCCCTTCATTTCATTGTGTTTAAATGATCCAAACCCGAAATAGCAAGTCCCTAAATTATGTATTAAGCCTAAGGGTGGTTTGGGAGTGTGTTAGGGACATTTTGACAAGGTTTAGAGGTGTTTACGACCTAAGCATGTGCTTGGGCCGTAAACTCTCTTTTATGCCCTAAATTGATTGTTTTAAAAGAGTAAACACTCCTAGGGTAAATCCTCAATTGGTTCCTAGGCTCAATGGGACAAGTTCGGGTCTTTTTGGCCTCATTTAAGGTGTTTACGACCTAAGGAGGATCTTAGGCCGTGAACTCCTTTTCAACAGCTTAAATGGTCAAATTCTAAGCTATAATCACGAGTCATAATGTTTGGAACAAGCTAGGGTAAGTGGACTTACGATTTGGAAGCGTTTGGTTGCGGATTCGAGTCGAAAACGAGTCTAGAGAGAGAGTATAGAGAGAGAGAGAGAGAGAGTTTAGGGAGTTTAAAAAGTCTCCAATGGATTCCACTCACCTTTATATAGGGATTCGAGTTGGAGCTCAGTGGGATTCTACCCGATACTGCTGTTATACGGGGCTTTTGGTCGCACCCGATTTAGGAGTCGTAAGAATAAAACTAACATTTTCCAAATAAATGGAATATAAAGTAATCGTCTTTATTTCTTTTATCACGACTTTAATGGCATATAATATAAATAAATAAAATATTTATTTACTTGACGAACTCTCATTAACGGAACTTTTATAAATGGGATATTCCGTTAACGGTAACGGGGAAATGTAACGGAACAAACTTGGCTTATCACAATCATATTTACTAAACCTTTAGTAGAACATGAAAAATATCTTTGTTACTCTTATGGTGGACTTTGATCAACACACAACTTTGTGTACTTGATCTCCTAGTCCTTCCCTTGACACTTTGTCAATGAATTATTCTAATTTCCAAATATGAAAATTTTCATTCATCATGCAACCAAGTTGCATGATTCCAAGTTTCTGTCCAATTGAAACTTGGGCGATGAGAAACTCTCCCTATTTGGTAAATTCTCGACTTTCCATAAATAACATAATAAGAACCAAATCCATTATTGCTAATAATAGAAACATTCAAACATCAATTTTTCATATACGCCATTGCAAGGATAAATAAATCAAAATTTATTTTTTTGCGGAAAAAATTTGTCCTTACAATGCAATTCATTGAAAAACTATGCTAATACATCTTTCTTATCAATCTAATTCTAACTCTAAGTAGTAGCTCAAGAATCTAATCTTCGAGAGATGCGATCGAAATCCATTCCTTCACGGTTAGATTTTGCTCACTTCTTCCCTTAAGCTTCCTTTCTTTTCTTCGATCCTACAAAACATCAATTGTAATCTTATCACATTATCTATTAAGAATCTAGAATAAAAGCTTAAAATAGTTAGTTGAAGGATTTTACCTATATTAGAGCCATACGTTTCGACTCTCCCATCTCTTAGATCTCTTAGGTAAATGGGGCAGCTTCGTCTCCAATGCCCTTTCTCTTGGCAATAAAAGCAAATGACTCTTTTGGAACATGACATGGAACTACTTCAGACATTGCCTTTCTCTTATGATCAAACTTTTCGACCATAGCATGTCTTTCGTTGCCATTGTCTATATCCATAAAGGTCTTGAAGGCAGATTCACCAATCAACTTTGCTTTTCTATTGCGCCAAACCATTGCTGATTCAGCTGCAATAAGCATATAGGTGAGATCTATAAGGGTCACGTCGCGGTTCATCATATAGTACTCTCTTATGAACTCACTATATGAGTTAGGAAGTGACTGAAGAACCCAATCAACAGCCATTTCCTCATAGACAACGGATCCCAACATTCTTAACCTATCAATGTGTGACTTCATCCTTAGGACGTGTGCATACACCGACTTTCCTTCTTTATGTTTACTTGCCAAAAGGGCTTGAGTGATCTTGAACTTTTCAAGCCTTTGAACTTGTGGGTTAGGGAGAACAATTGGAGGAGGTGGAGGAAGTGAAGCGTGATTTCTTGTTCCTCGATCGAATCGTGGAATACCATCTTCATGTGGAAAGCTTGTTCCACGGGATTTGGGAAGACCATAGTTGTCGAACTTTGACATCTACAAAACGGGAGAAAACAAATTCAAGTTAGTTGATTGATTGAGTCCTTAGTAAATCACCCAAATGAGATACTAAGGCTAGGACCCAACACAATATGCTACAACCTAGAAAGGGATGCCGTAATCTAGTTGCAGAATATTTGAAGGTAAGTGAATGACGATTCACTAATTTCCACCATGAAAAACGAAAAAGAAATTTAAGTTTTAAATCTATGAAAACTCCTAGATCCTTTGAGATTCATTAAACATTTCAATGACATGTTTAAATCTCGATATGCCCCTCTTGTTTGTGACTGGGATGCCGAGGATCACAAAGCGGGTGTGAATAACCATGCAAACTACATGGTGACCTCACATGTTACAGTCACCTATTTGATGTGCCGGTAAACCACACACGCTCCACCGAACTATGACAAACATTGAGTCACCCTTTGCTACCTTTGCTTAGAACCATTTAGTGTGCCGGTAAACCACACACACTCCACTAACGTCTTCGCAAGGGCACAAAGTGTAATTTCATGGAATTGCATCAATTCACTTTTGCCTAAGTAACTAAGATTGGGAATTTGTAAAACATTTAGTTACTTTTGTATATCATTATACTTATAATGGAAGGTTTTGTCCCATCCTACCCGTTCGGCTAACGACCCTCCACTAGTCAAGAGTGCGGTGGGTAAGACTGGATACCCATTCAATCGTCATATTATAGGCAATTTCCTTAAACACCCCTTATAGACCAGCTTCGTGAATGAGGCCTACTAACAGTAAGACTGACTTTTACTCATACGTATATATAATGTTAGACTTTTAATGTTATATATAGTATAGGGTGTATTTTATACTTTTAAAATACTATGTGGTTAAATTTAACAATTATGCCTTTAATTCAATTAAATTGTAAACCAAAACTTTTATGGATTTATTAAACCTCTTTTAATTATACACCTTAATTAATTAATAAAACCATAAGTGTGTAATTTGAACTTTTTCAAAACAATACTAGGGTTTTAGAATTTAACATTCCAAATTAAACTTTTAATCAACTTTTAAATTCCAAAACTTGAGGGCAAGTTTTAAAACATTTCAAAACATTAGGGTTTAGAATTTAAATATTCATCAAAATTAAACAATTAATCAAAATTTAAATTCCAAAACTTGAGGGCAAGTTTTGAAACCTTTTTCAAAACATTAGGGTTTTAACTATTTAAATTTCAAAACAACAAAACTTTTGGGTTCAAATTTAAACTATAAAACCTAAAGGGGAAAATATGAAACTTTTCATAACACAAGGATAAAATAACAAATAATCTAAATTAACAAGTAATCACATAATTATCCATATTTGATTTATTTAATGATTTCTTGCAAAAAAATTTATCAATTTAATCAAAATAATTAATCAATTATCACATAGGGAAACAAATATTTTATTAATTGATAAATATCTTCAATTAGATCAAGAATATAGTCAAATATATCATAAAATCGGATTTATATGGATCTAATATGATAAGGCAACTATCCTTAAGCAAAAATAGCAAGAAATCCCGGTTTTCCCTCCTTCTGACGAGCCGACTCGCCGAGTCAGGCATGGACTCGTCGAGTCAACATGGACTCGGCGAGTTCATCTATGGACTCGGCGAGTGCAGCCTCCAGAAACACAAAAATCGAATTTTTCAATCATACAATGCATCAATACAATAGAAACCAGTCTAGGCTCTGATACCACTGATGGGTTTTGGTCCTAAGAACATCCTGTGTGCTCATACAAACCCTAATGCTTGGATCTAGGTTTCTCTATTGTACATGCAAGTTATCCAAGACTATAAACCCTAATTCTAGCATTTAAGTAATCATATTAACATAAGAATGGGTTTAAGATGTTACCTTGATTGTTATGTAGCAATAACAATCCCAAATCTCCTTGTACTGACTTTAGAAAGCTTAGAGTCACAAATGTCACTCCTCTAATGGTTCACAAACACCATAAGCAAGAGGATGAAGAGGAGAGAGGATGGAGGCTACCAAAAAACGTGTGAAACCCTAGAAGGAGTCATGTCCACGTTTTTAAGGCATAAGGGATCTATATATAGTGAGGCTATTAGGGTTATCTAATAAGGAAACCCTAATTTGGATGCTTAAGCCCTAAGCAACCCATAGATCCCTTTCCTTAAGGCCTTAGACGATTTCCTTATGGGCTTCCCCATAGAATTTGTCCATTCCTTATTATAAGGCAATCCATGGCCCAAATTGCAATTATCTTATAATTACAATTCCAGTCCCTTAAGTTTAATTAATCTCTTTTAGTCACAAAACTAATTACCAATTAATTATTGACTAATATTAATTAAACAATATGATTTCTCCTTTAATATATTATTCCCATAATATATTAATAAATCATATTTAATCCTTTCTCTCCAGAATTCATCCTATCAAGTTGCTTTGGTGAAGGCAACCCAAAAGGACCATGCACCATCGGGTCAAGTACATACCAAAATAGTTATGGACTTAGACACTAATCCAACATATATATATATATCATATGATAGTGAAGAAATAACAGTGCAATGTGTATTCATAAAGCTCCCTACAACAATCAAATCCATAGACTTGAAGCATAATCCACTTAATTTGAAAAAAAAAATCATGGGCATAATCAACCCCTCTTGAGTTCAAGCCCACCATGTAAGTTTCAGATATTGATATTATAAAAAACATGAAACAATAATGTTAAAACATGTATATTAGAATTGAGTAGTGAAAACATGCATCTTATGAAAGTACTACATATATTCCTCTCATGCATTTGATCAAATAGCTTGTATGTAAGGCCAACCATCCCAAATCAGATCAAAAGACAAAACCATCACACATATGAGCCTTAAGAACACAAATTAAAACATCTAATTCGTGATACATAATAATGTACACAATCAGATATTATACATGATCAGCAAACACATTCCATTTTTTTGCAATTTTCATATATGAACAATAAATAAGTAGCAGCAAACAAGTAGTTATGGCTATCAAATGCAGAAAAAAGTAAGAAATCATACTAACCTCAATTCATAATAACACTAGCCTCATAAGTACAAACTATATATTCTAATCGTCAATGATATACGACTTCAATAAATAGATCTTTACTTTATGATGAATCGATACCTGAATGAATCGATACCTGATGAATCTTTACTTTGTGATCCCATGAGATGATCAATGATGACAAATCGATGTTTACACACACTTGATAAATCAATGTTGATAGATCGTTGTTGATCAATTTTGATAAATCAGCGTTGATGAAGTGACCTTCTCGGAGCTAGCAAAAGATTTGGACATCAGTTAACTTTGACAGGTCCATGGCTTCAAGCGACATGATATTGTAGATTCTGCAACAAGTCATCAACCAAATCAGAATAGTATCAGTTTAGATGAAAGAAGATAGATAACTCTGCAACAATTGAAAATCATGCTCAAGATCACAACAATTTTATGGATAACAACGAACATAAATATGCAAAGTGATAATTCCACACCTGTTCATCGGCGATGAGAGAAGAGAGATGATGCCTACAGTGTGTTATCAATAATTAGGGCGGTCGACGGAGACAGGAAGGACACGATAAGGAAGGCGATGAATTGATGACGAGACAATTACTAGAGGCGACCATAGATTCCGGACGGTGGTCGTTAGAGGGCAAATCGTAGAAGAGAGTAAGAAGGAAGGAGAGAGAGAACATGATATTTTTCAAGCTCAATTTTCAGATCTGTGATTTAGGATGTTGTTAAAATTAATTTGCATTTCCTATAATACCCTTGCCCATTTAAGTTAAGATACCCCCGCCCTTATAAGTTTCTATTTATTTACAAAATTGCCACAAGTGATCTTGGTCATTCGTTTTTTTATCTAACGTTCCACATTTAGTTCTCAGGTTCTCAGGAAACTATGAGTTATCAAATGATCCTTCATCTCTCTCTTTCTCTCTCTCTCTGTATGTATGTATGTATGTATGTATGTATGTATATATATATATATATATATATATATATATATATATATATATATATATATATATATATATATATATGTTCAGGTTCATTTAAGACCATGGTAATTTTGTAAAACCGTAAGACGCAATCTAAAAATAATTTTAAAATACAAAATAAAAGGAAAAATCCAAAAATTCTTTTTTTAATTATTATTTTTGTCATTTTATTTACTTAAAAAAATAAATAAATAAATTACCGTTTTTTTTTAAATACGTGAAATATTCTAATAAAATATTACACTGTAATATTCTAATATGATTTTTAAAATGTTATAATACTCTAGTATTCTACTAGATTTGTCAGATATGTAAAATATTATAATATCTTACTGAAATATGAAAAAAAACAGTATATATATATATATATATATATATATATATATATATATATATATATATATATATATATATATATATATATATTGGAAAATATAAATGACGAAAATAATATTTAAAAAAAAATTCGTAAATTTTTAATTATTTTCCTTTTTAAAAATGTTTTTTTATCTACAAAATGAATTGCTAGAATTGCGTCTCACGGTCTCACAAAATTAGGCCGCCTCACATGAACCTAACCCTATATATATATATATATATATATATATAGAGAGAGAGAGAGAGAGAGAGAGTTAGGTTCAAATGTTTTCACTATATATTGTGTGTATGTATTATTGATTCTGGACCAATTATTTTAGTTATTTTAAGAAAGTAATTAATGTATATTAAATGCTGAAGATGTAATTAATATCCATTATATCTTCAACATGTAATGTGCATTAATTACTTTCTTAAAATAACTAAAATGATTGGTCCATAATCAATCATACATTCACACAATAGATAGTGAAAACAAAATAACCTAACCCTATATATATATATATATATATATATATATATATATATATATATATATATATATATATATATATATATATATATATATATATATATATATATATAGGGTGAGGTTCAATAGAGAACCATAATTAACCAAGGAACCAATCGTAAGCGTTGGAAATCATAACGATCAACGGGCAAGGAAATAGATGTACACTTTTACATTGGACGGATACACACCGGATTATACCAAAAAATCCACACTTTATAAAAAAACCCACCACTTTTTTTTTCGTTTAAAATTTTTTTTAGGCCATGGTTTTTATCGAAAAAAAAAACCGAATATATCGTTGTTCATGATTTTCGTCCTTTTTCCATAGAGATCCATGATGATATATAAAAACGATTTTTTTTTCCGAACAAGCCCACTTCATTTTCTTTGATAAAAAAAGTTAATGTCTATTTTTTTATAGAAAAAAGTAATAAATATATCAAAATTCACATTTTTTGTACTTTTTAAACATAAATTCATATTCATGTTAAAAAAAACACAAACGATATTTCAATTCAGATTCACATTGTGAACCTGTTAAGATTCTTATTGTAAACCTATTCAGATTTACATTGTGAACCTCCTCAGATTCACAGTGTTTATAATAATAAGTCAGATTCACAGTGTGAATCTGAACTGATCGGAGCTTTTTCACATTGTGAATATTAAAATTTGAAATATTTATAGTTTATATTCACAGTGTGAATCTACACTGATTGAGGGTTTTTTTTGTGAACCTTCTCAGATTGACAGTGTGCATAATAATAATAATTCAGATTCATAATGTGAATCTGAACTGTTCGAGTTTTTCATATTGTGAATGTTAAAAATTGATATATTTACAGTTTAGATTCACAATGTGAATCTACACTGTTCGAGTTTTTTTTTTAATCGGTGTTGATGTTTATTAATAGAGTACAAAAAATTAATATTTTTGGTATATAATTAGTTTTTTTAATAAAAATAAACTTAAATATTGAAAAAACTAAGAAAATTAAGTGAGTTTATTTTAAAAAAAATGTTTTATATATATATTATCATGGATCTATATGGAAAGAGGACGGAAAATCGTGAACAACGGTATATTCGGTTTTTTTTCGATAAAAAATTTGGCCTAAAAAAAGTTTTAAATGAAAAAAAGGAAGTGAGTTTGTTATAATCCGATATATGTGCGTCAATTATAAAAGTTTACAACCTTTTTTTTGTCGTTGATCGTTTTAAATTCTAACGTTTTGGATTGGTTCCTTTGTTTCTATTGAACTTTTCTCTCTCTCTCTCTCTCTCTCTCTCTCTCTCTATATATATATATATATATATATATATATATATATATATATATATATATATATATATATATTACACGCAAAAGAAAAAAATAATAATAATAAATGTTTATTTTGTCTGTCACTATCTATTAAGACATAAGATGACATTACCTTTTAGAGAGTAGTTCATAATGACATTGAGTTCGGAAAGATAACATTTTGAAAGGGGATGTCTTTGTCCATTCGGATAATGTTCTTTTTCCTGGACATCATTACCCTCCATGGTAGAAAATGATCTCCCACAGAACACATTTCATAAAATAAGATTATAAAGGTAGAAATGTAACCCTGGTTGGTTGTCAGTATTGGTATGTTGATTGAAAGCAATATGTTTGCGTATGGCTTTAACTTCGTGCGATCTCCTCCAATCAAAGAATGTGTCGATGATATATTGTTCTTTAATTGTAAATATATTTATAATTTGAATATATAATTAAAACAATATAAAAATATGTCGACTTTATAATCTATTATGTCACGTTTGAATAATTAAGTGCACATTATTCAGTGGACATCTATTTTTCTATTGAAAACAGGAAAATGTGTGGCTATTATTAGTTGGCGCCTTGATTTTAATGGTATTATAAGAGTTTTTGAATAATGTTATCGTCGTATTGTTTACAATTAAATAGACTTATTCTATTGCACGCGCAATGCACATTTCTGAGTTTTCATATAAAAGTCTTATTTAGAATTTCATAGTGTTCAATTTATTATAGATGCCTTTATAAAAGTCTGAATAACTTATATAAAATTAATTATAAAACATTATTATAAAATGGTACTATTTCTAATAAAAATATACAAAATATTAATTTATTTTATGCAAAAGCATTAGAGTATCAGTGGGTGTAAAAGACTAAAAGTGGTAATTTGCGTCCACCAATTATAACATTGAGGAGTCGACGAGCATGATGAAGTTAGGGAATTTTACATATATAGTTAAAGATTGTGAATTATTTTTGAAATGTGATAATGTCAATAATAGCTTTTAACAATACTTTTTTCTTAATAAGACCTGCATACATGACCCATATAATACAGAGCAATAATTAATATTACAATAATTAGTATTTCCTTAATACTACATTTAATCGTTTTTACAATGAAAAAACACAAACGCAAACACAATTTACTTGGGTTGTGTAGACAAAAAACCAACAAACATTTACATTGCACAAACAAAATCCCCACTTGTATCGACATCATCATCATCTTCAAGCTCATCATTACTATCTATTTCATCATCAAGATCCACACTCCCTCCTACAAATTGGCCCTCCTGTTTGCCACTCATTCCACCTTTTCTCGCCTCTTGTATTATCGATATTACTTGTTCGATACTTTGCAACTCTGTATTCGCCTTCATGACTTCTACACCAGACTCTTCCTCATCTGTAAACTCAGCCGGCATGTTCTTCATGAACCATGGATGCTTCTTTATTTCCGCAATTGTTATTCTCTGCTTACAAAACAAACTATTATTATTAATATTATTGTTATTATTATTATTATTATTATATATTGTGTTGCATCATAATGCATTTTGAATGCCTGCCTTAACCACTTGAACAAGCACATCGAGTTGTCCTGACTTACTCCAGTAGTCCAGTAAATTATATATGAGTGTTTGTTTTCCAATTAGTACAAGAAAGAACGACTTTTAAGGTTTTATATATGAGGCATTTCCCGTTAAGTTCTATATTGTGTACCTTTTCTGGGCTATCTACGAATATCCGAGATAGAAGATGTTTGCAGTCCATGGAAACTCGAACATAGTCTGGAATGGAGTATTGCACGCCAAGTATCCGCTGTACAACAATAGAATGAACACTCGTTACATTAAAAAAGAAACTTTAATTAGGCTTTGCATGTTACACAATACAGTATAACACAATAAGCCGGAACAAGACAAAACAAAATAAGTCGTAGTGCTTTGAAATATATAGATTCTAAGAACTACGTCTACGACCAATATAAATGGGACGAAAACTACAAATTTTTGTTCTTTCAAAAAAGTGGCGCAAAATCAGGATCTCGATCTCTTATGTGCAAAAAAAAAATTAACCTAGCTCGATCCTCCTCCTCCTCGTCACAATTAATACCAACGAAATTGCATGAAAGAAGTTGTCGGTTTACTCATGATTTATAAATTAATGACTCACAGTTAGTGTTTTTCTGAAGTTTCTTGGATCATCCGGATCTTCAAAAGGATAAGCACCAACCAGCATGACATATAATGTAACCCCACAAGACCAAACATCTGCAATCTATATACATATAAATATATATAATTGTTTGTGTAGCTAGCTAAACCAACTAACAACAAAATGTGAACAAGCACAATAAGAAAAAAAAAAAAAAATGTTAGTTAAAAACTTGTACGTAGCTTTCGAAACCTTACCTTGCCATCATACTCTTTTTTGGACAAGACTTCTGGTGCGATATATGCAGGCGTCCCAACTGTTGATTTGGGCTGGGAATGTAACACCGACGACTGCATGGAAAATTAATTAATTAATTAAGTTATATCGTATGATGCCTGCAGAAGATCATAATTATACTATTTGTAATTTCTTACCTTAGAATATCCGAAGTCGCAGATTTTAAGGTGGGTTGTAGTAGAGCTCTCGTCCAAGAGCGTGTTCTCGAGCTTCAGATCTCTATGACAAATTTTCTGCACCAATTAATTAATTAATTAATTAGTATCAAACAATAACTCGGCTGACATGTATGTATGTATGTATGAATAAGATTACCATTGAATGGCAGTAGCTGACTCCTGATATGAGTTGCCGGAAATAAAATCTTGCCTGAACAAAAATATATATAGATTAGAAAGTAACAAACTTCATTTTCTTTTTTCGGAAAAGATGGAAATTTATAATTGTCATGTTTGATTAATTGGTACCTCATCCTCACTGAATCTACCGGCCGTACATATTCTCTCGAAAAGCTCTCCACCGGCGGCATACTCCATGACTATGGCGAGATGAGTCTCTGTTAGTAACACCTACAAATTCTATCCAAAAGTCAACCCTTTTGACATGAGAAAATGGAAACTCAAATCAAGACACATATTGAGAAGAATACAGAAGAAAGCCAAACAAAAACTCGAATAAAACTTGAAAACAAACGTAATAAATTATTGGAGAACTACCTCTTTGAATCGAATTATATTAGGGTGTTTGAGTGACCTGTGGTTCAAAATCTCTCTTTCTACATGTTCATCAATCTGCGAAAATTTTCTGAATCACCATACGACATAAAAAAAAAAAAAAACTTGCAGATTCAAGTAAAGTAAAACCCCAAGGTTCAGAAGAGAGAAGAAGAAGAACCTTTTGGCCTCTGTCGATGTATTTGACAGCGAAAAGCTCACCGGAAGACTTGTCTTTAACAAGCTTCGCAACTCCAAAATTCCCAGATCCTATGTCTTTCACTATCTCATATCTTTCCATTACAACTTTTAATGCAAGAAAAAGTGCCAACAAGAAGTTGTCAAAGTCTTTGCAATCTTGAAAAAAAAAATACAATCTGGTTCAACATGCATTTGTAGAGAGTAGTGGAAGAGGAGGGCAGCAGACGTGGCAAGTTGTTAGTGGTTGGCTTTTATAGTATTAACCAGTTGTCACCGACGTGCGTTGGGGACCTACATATGCAAACGTTATGAAATTATTTTATTCTCTCATCCATATCAGTTCGACTACACTATTTCTTGGGTTTTCATTTGACTATTGGGTTTAATAATAATGTGTGTCAGGTTGTGCGAATTTTTCGTTGGATTTTTTCAACATGAGAAATAATGATACTTAATGAGTTCATAATAGCAGGTGATATTAGGCCGGTAGGTGTGGATAATATGTTATTACATGTTACCATATCAAAAAGTTGTCAGATCATCATTCTACTTATAATGAATGTTATAACACCAAAAGTGAAATGCACAACACCTAATAACATGTAATAACACCATTTATTTTTTATTTTATTTTGATGTTTGTAATTCCCATTTTTCTATTTTGTTTTATTTTTTTAATTTATATCATAATAATTTTTTTAAAAACACATAAATTAAATAACACATAATTAAAATAAATACTAATTAAAAACTACATTCCATAGAAATAAAAAACATAGAAAAACATAACCCACATTCCATCAAAAAAAAACATAGACCGAAAAAAAAGAGAAAAATTACGAAAAAAAAAAACGAAAACTAATCTTCGTCTAAATATTTTTGCTCAGTCTTCGCCTTTATTTTTCGTAGTGTCTCCAACCGTCTCAGTGGCAAATTATCTTCGCTAGTTTGAAGAATTGCCAAATCTTTCGCAATACGATCGTTCTCGGCTTCACGGCGTAAAAACTCAAAATGTTCCCGTTGCAAATCATATCTTTTACGTGCGACTTCGTTGTGCTCGTCAATTTTTTTTCATCTCGCCTTGCTCTCGTCGTCTACTTTCGGCATCATTCGCGTGTCGTTGAACACGCCTCGCTTTGTCGCGGCCTATTGGTCGTCGAGGCGAAGACATCTCTTCAACGTCGTTCAAGTCGTCCGGTATCTCATCTGTGTCCGCATTGAGATCGATGTTCATGTGTGCGTCCGAAACATCAACCGAGCCCGAGCTGCGCGAACTCTTCGATTGTTGTTCCGTAAATGTGTCTGTTTTATTCCACTTTGGGTCTTCCTTCACAATCTCCCAAATTTTTTCGTGCTAAAAAACGTGAGTAGTTTCCACGTGATATTGCTCCCTCGCCGCTTTATAAACGTCAAAATCGGTTGCTCCACTTTGCTTGTGCGAAGAAAGTTTGTTGTAGATGGCGTTAAACTTGGTGCACTTCTTGCTAATTTGTGTCCACTTGCTACTCAACATGTCGTGGTTGCGGTAGTTTTCATCTTTATTCAAAAGGGCACGAAATTTTCCGATAACCGCTTCCCAAAAAGCAACTCTTCGCATGTCGTTCCCTTGCGTTGGATTTTCTGATGTCCCGCACCAAGCCACCGCCAACGCGTATTCCTTGTCTGCAGTCCACCATGTCGGAGGTTCGTCTTCCGATTGCTCCACCGCAACCGCTTTCCCTTTCTTTCGTCCTCTTCCTTTTTGAGTTGTTTTTTTCCCGCTCCCCCCCCCCCCCCCCCCCCCGCGCTTGCGTCTCGAGTACAGTTTCTTGGGTGGGTTGTGGTTGTGTGACATTTTGTTGCATTGTGGAAAATGGGTTGAAAATGTTTTGTGGAAGGTTTGTAGTGAAATGAGGTGGGGGTGAGACGGAATTGAAGAAGTTGCCTTGTGTGTTGAGAATGTTAGCATACATTTCGTATTGTGCGAAACCTCTAAGAGGAGGAGTATTGGGGTTTTGATCCGTAGTTGGGAAAACAATTTCTTTTTGAAGCTTTGGGAGTAAAAATTTGGGATGAATATGTATATATATATAGTGGAAAGATGGAAAAAATCGGAAGTTTTTTTTTTTTTTTATACATTTTAGACCGTTTTTTAACGGTCAAAAAATCAAAATGTTACCGTTGGAAACAAATTCGCTTCGTATTTCACCCGTTGTTGAGCGTTACCGGGGTAATGGGCCTTAACGTAACGCCAGATAACGTGACCCTGGCGCGGTGTGCAAGCCGTTACCACGGCGTTTTCTTCGATCCACGTCAGACTCGTCCTCGACGCCGTTTCCCGTACCGAGTCGTCTTATGGTTTATGTCAGATTTGGTATCAACTTGCCAATTTTTTATGCCACACAAATATTAATTAGTTGGGTGAAATTTATGTATTATACGGTTGATTAAAAAAAAGTTAAATATTAAAGTATAAATATTAAATATTTTTTAAAGTAAATTTTGAAATAAATACAAAAGAAATGATGAATAAATAATACAATCTATATGGCTGACAAATTAATTATAATCGAAAGTCATTACTTGATCATAATGACATTTATACCTTCAACACAATGCAAAAAAAGATGACAAAATTTGTGTAGCTAAAACTCAAGGAACCAACATCACATGTTGAAGCAACTTGTTATGAATTCAAACCACCATGCTAATGCCTAATAGTTGATGGATTATGAGCATATCTATATTCCTATGTGATCATGCAACCCTAATTGTTTTGGATCTAAGTTTTTTTTTTATTGAACATACAAATATGAACACCAAAGCAATAACCCTAGATCTAGCATACAATTTTCAAATTCATGTATAAGAGTTGGGTTTGATCATTACCTCACTTGTTATGTACTAATAACGAGAATCACCTTGACTCTTGAAAGCTTAGTGCCCTAAGTGTTGCACCTCTAATGGAGTCACAAAAACTCAATGCAAAGAATGACTTGGAGAGATAAGGAAATCAGTCAGGGTTCTCTTAGAAAGGCATAAGGCCAAAATTCCTTAGGTTAAGAGGGTTTATATAGTTGTGGTTGCTAGGGTTTTCAGGTGGAAACCCTAATTTCCTTGCTTAGGCCTTAAGTAGTTCATGAACCTCCTTAATTAGAAGCCTTGGACAAGTTCTATAGGGCCTCCTATAGATTTCGTCCAGTCCTCCCAAAGGAGTCCATCAGCCCAACCTTGCAATTATCAGTGATTAGCAACACAACTCCTCATTTATTAATTAGTTCATTTAATCCCGAAATTAATATCAAATTAATTTCTGGTTAATTACTATGATTTCCAAATAATATATTAATCTTATAATATATTAATAAAATCATTGTGAGTACCAATTTATTATTCATATAATAAATCCTACTTTCTCTCTCTGTCCAAAGTTTGTTTCCCGACTTCCGATTTATGACGACTGATTCAGACTACAATTGAACACATCAACTTAGTCCAGGCTTGGCCAAGCGCTTAGGGTGTCATCACTAAATAATCGATGGGCCCATAAATATCGCTTTTATCCCATTTAGGGTAAAAGGAACGGATAAAATTTGACTCATATGCTTGTACTATTTACTCATCAAATCACACACAACAATAGGTTTTATAACATCAAGTTACTGATGCGTTTACATATTATCAATGCGCAACCGAGTCACAAACAACAACTATATGTCTCCGTCTCAAGAATATAAGATATTATCGTCTCACAATCACTCATGATAAAATCCATGAAGTGATTCAAATGAGCGTCGGTTTAATCCAATACTGAAATCCTATTTCAGGAGTACTCATGAACACTGCAGCAAACATTTGCTATGTCTAAGCACTTAGACAATCTACAGTCGGATTCATGAAAGTCTTACCTCATTACTTACTTCCAAATTATGATCACTGTGGATGTTCAAATAATCTTATTATTCAGGAAGTAAAACATGCAAAGTGAAACAGAAGAATAATCTAATCCAATATCGTCTCAAAACTTTTGAATATAAATAAAACACTTATTATTTAATTACCATATTAATTAGACCTTATTCATTGTTTACTCTTTCGACTAATCAACACAATACTTTAATTAAAACAATAGTCATCTCATGCTCCAAGCATGCACATTATGTTTACCTATGGTCATTCCTTTGTGATATAAATCAATTGAAAACATTTCCAATGATGCTCATTTCATAATTCCCTAATCCTTATAAGTGTAAGAATACAAAATTCTTTCCACTAAAAGAATGTGTTAGAGTCTAACCTTTCATGCAATGATACTTTTGTAATGTCGAGGCTCCAAAGTCATAGAGACTTAGCCAACGATATTACAAAGCGTTCCATTGGAGTTTGTTACAAGACAATTCCCCGGAAATGAAGTCTCACATTCAAGGTACATTCCTTGAACTTCCTTCTTTCATAAAAGTTTCTAACTTACACATAGATTCTTAACATCCAACTCCCATTATGGAAAAATTTCCATAATTTCCATATGACTATCCATTCATAGAATCCTATCTATTCAGAATTATATGAACATGGTCTATGCATTACTATACTTCCAACTGTCTACAAGAAACCAATGTTTGGTAAACCTTAGATTGTCCTTTGACAGTTGTTTAACAACTTTAGTTATATTAGGTTCTATTCCTTTTTCCCTCTTAATGCTCTAGGCATTTAGAAAAGTCAGAACATGCAAATATTATAGCATATGCAACCGATTCTATACCCGAAGCATATGGGATACGATTAATAATGTCTTATATAAAGACATGATACTTAACTAGTCTCTTGATAAAATATTCCCATATATAAGATTTCCTATGTTGAAACATTTTAACATGATATTCATATATGACCATGACTAAGTTTGATTAAAATTTCAATCTAAACTTTTAGATTCGAAATGAATTATAAATATTCTCTCCCTTAAATCTTTCTATAGCGAAACAACTTTCAAATTCTGCAACTTTGCAAATTTAGAACTTTGTTTCCTATAAATAGCATTGCTAACTTGCAATACTTGACATAATAATTATGCTCCCACAAGAATAATAATTACATTCTTACTAGCATAAATATTTTCTCCCTTAAATCTTTCTATAGTGAATCAACTTTCAAATTCTGCAACTTTGCAATTTTAGAACTTTGTTTCCTTTAAATAGCATTGCTAACTTGAAACACTTGACATAATAATTATGCTCCCACAAGCATAATAATTACATTCTTACTAGCATAACAATTATGCTCCTACTAGCTTTGACATGTACCCAAAAATCAGTTGGACTTCTAGAAATCAATACTTATTGAGTTTCTTAGCAAAGTTTAGATTTCTGATACATGGTGCTTTGATAAGTCTTTTCCTAGACTTCTCATGCTCATACACCTTTCAATAGATAGCTTATGTGTGTGTCTAAACCTTTTCAGAACTTATAGAGATAAGTCCCAAATGTTCAAACTATTTGCCATTTCTCACAATTCGCACTATGAAAAGATAATCCTACTCGAATTTAAGAATGCAATTATCACAACTGCTAACTCTAATCCTATAAAATCTACAAGTGAAAGCGTTTCCTCACAATCATTTTCATGAAGTAGAGAGAAACCTCTCTCCACTTAGATTTTATGGTGTATGTGTTCCTATCCATGTGAACTTGTCATTTCGAACCACTATCTTAAGACAAGGTTTATGACAAATTCAAACTAACATGGACTGAACCTGCTTATTCTTAATTTCTTGCCATCCGGCAGCGTAAGGGCCTACTAGTGCTTCCAGGTCATTGAGCAGCTCACCCATACAAATCAATGTACATTTATCAATCAGGTGCTTTGACTTATGCAATCAAATGAGAGCTCATAGAACTCACACACATAGTCAACTTAACTGAAATAGGCATAGAAACAACAATATATCAACACGATAGGTTATCAACCTTAGGTTGTGTGCTAGTGATAACTAAAATGTTTATTCTTGATTGGTTCCTGAAACTATTCAAGACCATTAAAACTCCCACTGACCTCTTGACATATAAGATCTATCAAGGAACATTCCTTGACAAACAAATATTCAAGAGTTAGTGTGGGTTCTTATCAAGAAACACTTCATATAATTGGTCTTAGTTGGTCTTTGTTTTAGTCAAAACATCACAACTACCAATTTCAAATGTGCAAGAGTAAGAAACATTTCTACTCCACAATTCACGAGGTGTTATAAACCTACTTAGAACATGTTACTCAAGCTACAACTTGAGCTAAACTCTAAAACTCGAATTTTGGAACGAAGTATGGTTCATCCTTTTGATTTAACCATTTCAACAATTCCCGATCCATCTTCTCTTAGTCAAAAAATGCACTAAGGTATCCTTAGAGGATCAATTGTGACATGGTTCCACAATCATTAGGATGATCATAAAACATGATACCAAAATACTCTCCTTTCCTTTCAGATTGGAGAAACTTTTATCTTTCTGCCTAATTGATTCTTCTTATTCGTTCTGCCATACTTTGAAACTTTTCAAGGTATTATAATTACACTTAATCTTGTAAGTATAACCATATTTACTAAACCATTAGTAAATCATGACGAATAGACTCATTGTCCTTTGTGGTGGATCTGACCAGTGCACATCAATGTGTACTAGATCTTTTAGTCTTTCACTTGACTCATATACATATGTGGAAAGGGAATCAGTCCCAATTTCCCAAGGATCAAGATTCTCATACATCACACAATTCAAATCGTATGATTCCAAGTTTCTGTCCAATTGAAACTTAGGTGATGAGAATCCTTCCTCACTTGGAAAATTACGACACTACCACAAACGATATAACCAAGAATCAAATCCATTTTCAATATTGCTAATAACAGAAATATATAAACACCAATTTTCCATAAATGTCATTGCAAGGAAACATAAAGGAAATAAAACAATTTTATTAATAATGTGCGGAAAACTTGTCCTTACAACGTAAATACATATGAAAACTATGTTTCTAAATATTTCTAAGCAATCTATCATAACTCCTAAGCAGCATATCAAAATCTGATCATCGAACCATGCGACCGAAATCCACTTCTTCGTGATTAGACTCAGCTTACTTTTCTTTTAAGCTTCCTTCTTTCTCTTAGATTCTTCAAAACATCAAAATGTAACTTTACATAATGTAATAAGAATCTATAAATAGGAAATTAACAGAGTTAGATAGTGAATGTACCTGAAGTAGAGCCATATAATTTGACTTTACCATCTCTTAGATCTCTCAGGTAGTCAGGGAAGCTTCACTTCCAATGCCCCTTCAATTGGCCGTAAAAACAAATGGATTCTTTAGGAGTGACATGTGGAACTATCTCAGAATCAGCCTTTCTTTTATGGTCAAACTTTTTGACCTTGGCTAATTTCTCTCCCTTCGGAGCAGAAATCATTTCTGGACTATCAACGTTGGCATTACCTATGTCCATGGAAATTTGGAAGGTAGATCTTCCAATCAATTTTGCTTTACCATTGCGCCAAATCATTATTGATTCAGCAGCAATTAGCAAATATGTCAGATCAATAAAGGTCACGTCGTGGTATGTCGTATAATAGTCCTCAACGAACTGACTATACGACTCAGGAAGTGATTGAAGAACAAGTCAACAGCCAACTTCATTGGGAAAATGACATTCAACATTCCTAGTCTGTCAATGTGTAAGTTCATCTTCAGAACGTGTGCACACACAGTACTTTCATCTCGATGCTTACATGCCAATAGGGCTTGAGTAATCTTGAACTTTTCAAGTCGACGAAAATGTGGGTCTGGGAGAATCATTGGAGGAGGTAGAGGAAGAGAAGTATGATTTCTAGTTCCACCAATGCACGAAGAAGGGATTAATCTTTCACCTCGATTGACACGTGGAATATCATCTTCATGAGGAAAGGTTTTTCCAAAAGGATAAGGAAGACCATAGTTGTCAGAACTAGACATCTACAAAGGGAGAAATTTAAGTTAGTTGATTTAATCCTTAATATAACACACAAATGAAATATTAAGGCTAGGATCCAACACAATAATTCACAATTCGGAAGAGGGATGCTGTAATCCAATTGCGAATTATTTGAAGGTAGGTAAATAACGATTTACCAATCACAAACAAGGTGTGAATAACCATGCAAACTAGCTTGGTAGTTTCGATGTCATTTATCATCTAATCAATGTCCCGGTTAACCACACATGATCCATCGATTTATGATAATTTACGAGCTACCCATTGTCATCATTCACTAGTCCACATTAGTGTGTCGGTTAAACACGCACGCTCAACTAACTGATCAATAAGTTGCAATGTGCAATTTTATGGACTAGCATCAAATTCACATTTTCCTAAAGTAACTAGGATTTGGGAATTTATAAAAGCATTTAGTTACTTTATATTTATTATACTTGTGATGAGAGTTTAAGTGTCCTATCAAACCCGTTCGACTAACGACCCTCCACTAGTCAAGGGTGCGGTGGGTAAGAGTGGATACCCAATGGAGGTCATTTTATAGGTCACTTCCTTAAACACCCCTTATAGACTAGCTTCATGAATAAGACCTACTAATGGTAAGACTGACCTTTTCTTATACATACATACATACATATATATATATATATATATATATATATATATATATATATATATATATATATATATATATATAATTAAACTTTTAACCTTATATAGTATAAGGGTGTATTTTACATTTAAAATACTAAGTGGTTTAATCTTTTAATATATTAAACTTTAAATTTTATTAAATTTAAACCTATCTATGGATTTATTAATTGTCTTTTATTTAAACACTTAATTAATCTTATTAATAAAATCCATGAGGGTGTATTTTAAACTATTCAAAATGCAAGGGTTTACCTATTTAAATTTCTAAAATCAAGACTTTTAATTTCAAATTTAAACTATAAAACCAAAAGAGTGCAAATTGAAACTATTCAAAAATAGTAGGTTAAATATATGAATCAAAATAATCTTATATTATCCAAATTTAACCATATCTTCAATTTTGATAAGGATATCAAGTTACAAATCAGAAAAATCGATTTTATGCAATAAAAACGAGTTATGGTAATTATCCAAATCAAAATATGATCAAAAAATCGAAAAATCAGGAAAGACGAGTCAACTCGTCGACTAGGATTTTGAACTCGTCGAGTTCATACTGAACTCGTCAAGTTCCAGGTCTGGACAACAAAAAATTTCGATTTCTTGTTCTTTTGGCAGTTCACTCTTGCATCAATTCAATTGAAAAACATCATAGGCTCTGATACCACTAATGGGTTATGAGCATATCTACATTCGTATGTGATTATGAAACCCTAATTGTTTTGGATCTAAGTTTTTTTCTATTGAACATACAAATATGAACACTAAATCAATAACCCTAGATCTAGCATACAATTTTCAAATTAATGTATAAAAAGTAGGGTTTGATCATTACCTCACTTGTTATGCAGTAATAACAAGAATCACATTGACTCTTGAAAGCTTAGTGCCCCAAGTGTTGCACCTCTAATGGAGTCACAAACACTCAATGCAAAGAATGACTTAGAGAGATGAGGAAATTAGCCAGGGTTCTCTTAGAAAGGCATAGGGTCAAAATTCCTTAGGTTAAGAGGGTTTATATAGTTGTGGCTACTAGGATTTTCAGGTGGAAAATCTAATATCCTTGCTTAGGCCTTATGTAGTCCATGAACCTCCTCAATTAGAAGCCTTGGACGAGTTCTATAGGGCCTCCTATAGATTTCGTCAAGTCCTCCCAAAGGAGTCCATCAGCCTAACCTTGCAATTATCAGTGATTTGCAAAACAACACCTCCTTTATTAATTAGTTCCTTTAATCCCAACATTAATATCAAATTAATTTATGATTAATTACTAATTATAATATGATTTCCAAATAATATATTAATCTTATAATATATTAATAAAATCATTGTGAGTACGAATTTATTATTCATATAATAATCCTTATCTCTCTCTCTCTCTCTCTCTCCACTAGTCATCCTATCAAGTTGCATGAGTGAAGGCAAACCAAAAGGAAGATGTTCATAATCAAATCAAGTACATATCAAATATAGTTATGGGCGGGTCCTTTAGTTATTTTTCGTTTGAATCTTATCATTTTTTTTAATTTTGCAATAATGGTCCTTAAGCGGGGCGTAACTTACTTCTTATGCATGGTGTAGGAAGGGATGTGATACGCGAGGGTTTTATACCCTATGCAGGGTGTAAGGACGCATTTCTCAAACCCTAATTTTTAGGGTTTAGACCCTACTTAAAGGACCTTAGTTCTTGTGAGCCTCCATATGCTCAGCCTCCACCCCCATTTACAGAAGCAACGAAACCATAGCCACATTATGAGGATATTACGCCTTTTGAGTGTTCTTTTGTGTGTTTTATGAAGAAGGCGATAATTAGGGGAGCTCTTGGGAGTCTATTTCTTATAGATCCAGACCATGCTTTTCATCTAGCTTCTTCAGGAGGTAAAAAGCTCTCACCTTGGTGGCTTATTTATTTGATATTGTTATGTTGGTGGGTTTTTATGTGATTTTATTCCTTGACTTTGGTTCTTATTAGTATGAGCTACTCCAGAACTCTTGATCACAATTTCTAGCCATTTATGAGCTTGTAAAGTCATAAAATGGGAACTTGGACATTCCCATTCTTCCATGCATGAAATTTTAGACTGTGGAGAATATTTTAGATCTAGGGCTTGAGTTTATGATCTATTAAACCATGCAAAAGCTTAAAGTTGATCAATTTATCAATTAAGACGTCCCTTAGATAAAGATCAGTGAGTTGGATGTTTAGTCTTTAGGCTTTAAGGGCTTAATGAGAAAGTTGGTGACTCGGCAAGGTTACGTAGGACGTAAACCTAGCTACGTGGGCGTAGCCTGCCAATTGCCCGATTTCTGGATAAGGCTCCTACGCAGGTCATAGATATTGGACCCATGCATAGGTCAACATGAGTTTGACCATTGACTTTTGGTCAACCGTGAGGATTTAGGACTTGGAAGGGCAAATGGTCTTTTGCCCAAATAGGGAATGATGTTGGAGTTGGACTTGTTGAGTTGCGATAATTACCTTAGTTATTAGTTAGGGCTTGGTTTGATTTGTATAGTGTGAGGAGGTTCTCGTACTTGTAGCTTGGGTATGAGATTTATCTATTATCGATTGAGGCGAGTCTCTTCACTGTACTTGCGGGTCGAAGGCACCAATATCGACCCGTTAGATTATGTCTTTAGGATGCTAGCTGTCTTTGTGACTCTTGCATGTGTTTGTATGTATGTTAGGTGGGGCCCATTATGAATATAGGGTGGGGCCTGATGAGTTCTGGACGGGGCCTGATTAATGTCGGACAGGGCCGGATATATGTATGGTGTGTGCTATTTTGGGGAACTCACTAAGCTTTGTGCTTATTGTTTTATGTTTATGGTTTCAGGTATTTCTGGTTCCAAGGGGAAGAGCTCGACGTGATTGCATCGTATCTGCCTATATTCCGCATTTATGAGATGATTTGTACTTTGATAATTATTTTATACATTTTCATACTTTGATGGGTTTTAAAATGAATGATTGGTGGTTTTGATTGACTTAAAAACAAAAAATTTTACTTAGTATTGTTGGCATGTTACAAGTTGGTATCAGAGCCTTGATTTGAGGGATTTGAGTACACTCTCGGGTGTGTCTAAACTCAAACTAAGGAATTTGTAATCCTCATAAAAGAAAATTAATTTTCTAAAAAGACTTTTAAAAATAAAAGGGGTGTGATGCATGTAATTCGTTGAGCTCAAGTAAGTATTACCCAAAATATCCATGCATGTTTATGTGTTTTAGTATGTGTATATGAGTATAACATGCTAGATTAGGGCTAAGGATATGCTTAGGATTTCATTATATAATGCTAGGAGAGATGTCTTTGTATGCCTACTATATGAGCCTTTTGAGCTGCATGCTAGTATGGATTTCAGTGGCCTAATTAGGTGGTGCACTAGTTTAGAATTAGATGCTTGAATGTTGCTTTCTTTATGATTTTAGGAGCCTCCATTAGTATCAATTGACTATCAAGCGAATATGCTAGGTTACCTGTTAAATAAATTAGATAATTTTAGAAGGTTAGGTTTAACTCTCATCACTTGTTTGAGTCCAACCGTTGTAGTGTGAGACCTTATAGTCTAAGAATTATCTAGTTCATATTGCATGTAATTATATTTGTAAGGTAGTTAGTGGGTATTAGTGGGAGTTTCTTTTGTTGCTGATGACAGAGAAAGTTGTAAAGGGAATCCTAGGAGGATCTACGAAGTATGATAGCACGTCGAACGAGTAGTTTAGAATAATTGGCATATTTAATAGTGAGGGAGTAACTTATAGGATTCGGGGTGAACCTTGAGGAAAGTACAAATATGTGTGGAAGGTAGCATTCAGCCAACACTACTGAAAGCACAGGATCCATACTCGAGACAAGGGAAGTCATGAGGATACTAAGGAACTTTCTAAGTGTGGAAATTCTTCGAGTGTTTCTAATGGTTGCATTATTTATTTTCAGTACGGTAGTCACTCGAGGTGGTTCAGGTCCTGGTGAGGGATCGAGTTCCGACTATGGAGCTGGACCCTGGGTTGAGCAGTAACGAGAGTTTATTTCTTCGAAGATCACTCGCAATATTCTAGAGCAGACTCCTTTGATCTTTGGTACGATCAAGGAGGGAATTATGGAGTTGCTAGATGAGCATCTGGGCACATTCCATACTGAGATGGTGGCTATAGTGGGTGTACACTCTATGAACTTTCGAGAGTTTCTAGCATGTAGGGCTCTTGATTTCTTTGGTAGGAAGGACCCCATTATTAGCAGGAGATTTGGTGGACATCACGAATGCTCTCCAGACTAGCTTCTGCCCTAAGGGGTCGAAGTTCAGATTTGCATCTTGTCTTCTAAAGGACAAAGCTTTTGATTAGTGGGGGGAGGTAGACCATGCCTTGGGATGTGAGGCTATTGAGACGATGACATGGGAGGATTATGTGATGAGACCATGCCTTGGGCGTTGCTAGGTCTGCAGTATGTGGTAGACGAGAAGATGAAGAAGGCGAGGTACCATGATATGTTGAATGATGAGATTCGTGAGTTTGTGAGCATGTCCAACTGTAGGACCTCGAAGGACATGATAACAAGGGCCTGGGAGCGGGAGATTGAATTGGGGCTGATGAGTTTTCTAAGTATCAAATGCACTTAAACTAGGTAGTGGAAAAATCAAACTAGATATACCTAAGTGTACATGCACCCTAGGATCTATGGAGTTTCATACTAATTACAACTACCCTATGAAAAGATAACGCATAAAGAAGAATACAAACACAACTCTTATGTAGCCCTTGATCTCCATGCTTGAGATCTCATCCTCCATGAAGTTTCTTGGAGGAGAGGACCCAAAACATAATCCCTCTAATGGTATCATACTGAATAACACCAAAGAGTGGAATAAAAAATAACTAAGATAAGGGTCAATTTCACAATCCCTAAGAGAGTTAGAAATCATCCCTAAGAGGGGGAAGAAGAAGGGTTGGCGAAACTTCAAACCAAGGTGCAAGGAAAAATAAAATCCCTAAGGCCCTATTTATAGCCTTGGATGCCTTTCTAGGTTTTGTACTCCTTCCCATATGGGATGCAATACCTAGAATGAAATTCACTCATTTTCCCATATGGTATGTAGTGATTTTCATCCAACCCTAATTCTATAAGGGTTCTGGAACATTCCTGATTAACCAACTATCAATTAATGAATATTCAACCCTTTAATTAATTAAACTGTTAATTAATTCACAAAATACATTTCTAATTAATTATTAACTATAATAATTAATAAACCAATTTATACTTTATTTATTCTACTCGGTTTGGGTCTTGAGGGCAACCCAAAGGACCCTGTTATAATTAGAAATTTTACCAATAGTTAATGACCTTGGACACACTTTCCAACAGGAGTTTCTTAGGAAGCGGAAACCAGTTCAGGCTTAGATATCTGAGGGGGCAGCGAAGAAGCCCAAGACTGTTGATCTGTGTTTGAGAGGCCAACAAGGATAGAGCTTCTATGGCATGGGCGGCAAGATGCACGAGGGGGTTTGCAGGGTGGGTGGTTCTGGATGCTTCAAGTATGACAAGGTTGGTTATTACAGCAAGGACTGCATTGCCGCCACCACCATCACCATGTGGTTGAGTTTAATTTGCTTCCATTGCAATCAGAGGGGCCACAAGAAGGCTTATTGCCCAAGTTTGATAGTGGAAATAGTGGTAGAACCCACACCATCGACATTGAGGATCACTGATGGACTCTAGGGCAAGGTAGAGGTGCCAGTTGTGAGGAGTCAAGCTTTCCAGCTGACAATCGAGGAGGCTCATGCCACACCTAATGTGGTTACTGGTATGTATCTTTTCCTTATCTCATTTATTAATTTTTTGATTATTCTTATGGTGTATGTTGATATTTTGGGACGTTCCTAATGAACGATGTCCCGGCCCTGGTCCTTTTAAATCGGGCGCCACTCGTTTATTTGTATATCTTGCTCTCAGAAAGAGGTTTTGTGATGCTCCTAGAGATCTTGATTATCTGCTAGAGGTGGAGATCACTGACGATCGTCTAGTACATGTATTGATGGTTTATCGGGGTTGTGTGTTGGAGTTATTTCATGAGTGGTACCCGGTTGATTTGGTTCATATACCTTTTTGCCAGAGCAAGGTAATCGGGGGTATGGATTGGTTGAGCCCCATGAGGCGATGATTGACTGTAGGCACTAGTTAGTTCGGGTTCGAATCCTAAGTAAGGGAGAACTAGTTATTCATGGAGAGGGTGCCCAACATGGACCACCTCTCTGTTCAACCACGAGAGTTAGGAGATATCTATAGTAGGATTGTTCTGGGTTCATGGCTTATGTGTTGGATACTAGAGAGGAGGGAAAGAAGATGCTTGATGATGTATTGATCGTTCGTGAGTATCCAGATATGTTTCCGGAGGACTTGCCTAAAGTTCCTCCAGAGAGATAGGTTGAGTTCAGTATTTATCAGGTTCTAGTTGCAGCTCCGGTAGCGAAGGAAGCTTATCGGTTAGCACAACCTAAGATGTAGGAGTTTTCTACACACCTGTAGGGTCGAGTAGTTCACCCTAGGGAGCACCGACATTGTTTTTGAAGAAGAAGGATGGTTCCTATATGACATGCATCGACTATCAACAGCTGAACAAGTTAAACGGTGAAGAACCCTTATCCGCTTCTAAGGATCTTGTTCGACCAGTTACAGAGTGCATCTTGGTTTTCCAAGTGTGATTTCTGGTTGCGTGAGGTACAGTTCTTGAGGCACATCGTCAATCTGAAGGGTATATTGGTCAATTTGGCCAAGATCGAGGTTGTGATGCAGTGGGAGGTTTTGAGGTCTCCATCCGAGATTTAGAGATTTCCTTGGCTTAGCAGGGTACTATCGGAGGTTCATTGAAATTTTCTCTAGGATCGCAATTTCGTTGGCCAGATTGACGAAGAAGTCAGTTACTTTTTGTTGGGGGCCTGAGCAGTAGGCAACATTTGAGACTCTAAGGAAGAGGTTGTGCGAGGAACTAATTTTGACTCTGTCTGAGGGTGTTGATGACTCTGTCGTTTATTGTCATGCTTCCTTTCATAGGTTTGGGTGCAGTGTTTATGCAATGGAGGTGGATGATTAGTTATGCTTCGAGGCAGCTGAAGCCTCATGAGGAATTATCCTACTCATGATTTGGAGTTGGGGGATATGTTTTTCGCCCTCAAGATTCAACGGCATTGCATATATGGGGTCCGTTGTACCATTTATAGGAATCACAAGAGTTTGAGGTACTTGATGGATAAGCTAAATTTGAATATGAGGCAGCGTAGATCGCTTACTGTAGTGAAACATTACAACTGAGATATTTTATACCACCCCAGGAAGGCTAACGTGGTGTCTGATGTGTTGAGTCGCAAAGTGTCTAGCGCAACTATTTAGAATTTATGTTTGAGGATGACGGTGGTTACCCTATTGTTGGAGCAGATTTGCGAGGCTCAGGTCGAGGCCATGAAAGAGGAGCACCGGAAGAGTGAGCGCATAGTGGGTCAGGTGTCCTCTTTTGATTATGATAGTTGGGGTTTGGTGACCTTGCATTGGAGGGTTTGGGTTCCATATTTCGGTGGTACATGCCAGATTCTGATGGATGAGGTGCACAAGTCAAGGTTTTTGAAACGACCCAAAAATAATGACATCAAATTTTCCTTTATAGATTAATAAATCATAAATACATATTGTTTCCATAAAACCAATGTAATAAAGATTTATTAAAACATCATAAAATCAGAGTAAATAACAGAATGCGGAACATGTGTTGTGTGCTCTGCAATCATCCCAAGCTCTTCCATTTGAAAACTGAAGCACCTGAGACATAAACTGGAAACCGTAAGCACAAAGCTTAGTGAGTTTACTAAGCTACAATATACCACACATACATAAATCACATACTAGGCCCCCGCCCTTCATCGGGCCCCGCCTGGTCTCGAGTCCCACTCGGCCTTGGGCCCCGCCCGACATTGAGCCCTACTCGGATTATAGATCTATGAATCACCAGTCCCCGCCTGACATTGGGCGCCACCCGATATACACATAACCATATAACCACATAATCATATAAACATATTACCTTACTAGCACATGCAATAATCATAAAGACTATAACATACCATACAGCCATCGAGCTTCGCCCGGCATCGGGTGTCGCCCGATAATCATAAAAACACATACTGATAGCTAGCATACTATATACTCATCCGACCCCACCTGGCATCGGGCCTTGCTCGGTAAACATACAATCCATAACACATGCAAGAGTTATGCAGACATATAACATCCTAACGTATAAACCATGGGTCGGGATTAGTGCCTCCGACCCGCTAAACTCAATGAGGAGATTCACCTCGCACTACCGAATCACACAGATAATCCTTAGCTGCTGGCTGACATATCCCCAAACTATCAATATCAAAACAACACCCAATTAACATTTGGGTTCCAATCCATAACCATAATTCCATACTTGGGGTAAAAAGACCATTTTACCGCCAACCTACCTTGGTCTAAGACTAAGTCCCAAACTTACAATCTAAAAGGCCCAAAAGCTGATTAATCAACCAAGGCCTAATTATGGCCCAATTTTCCAATTTGGGTCCAAACCCCTTACATGGGCCTTACCCTAACGCCCAACCAAATTTAGCTAGTCGAAAACACTTGTACTCGGATGGACCATTAAGAACTCAAACATCAAAGCCCAAATGAAATCCCAAACTTGAAGCCAAAATGCAAAATCCCACCTGACTGAGTACGCGGGGCATACTCAGTTGTATGTTAAGCGTACATGCTATTTGGCGTGTACGTTGCACGTACAGACTGGTACGACCATCTTACTTATCCATTAAGACCAACTCTTCATTAAGCTCTTAATGCTTAAGTCCAAAAGTTCAGATCATAGATCTGAGTCCTAACAAGTGTCTAGAACCAATAAGTCACTGACTTGGTGATTTTGCATGCCCCAAAAGAACCCAACTTCAAGATATAGCATTATACTTTCACCAAATGGACACAATATTATGCATGGGGGATTCCAAACCCTAAAGGAGAAAACTCTATGAATATAGAACCTTAGAAATAACAAGAATGGCAACTCATAGCTCCTTGAGTGGTATCAAACCACTAGATCTCATTCTTAGGGACAAAAAGAAACCAAAACTCATATATAATAGATCTAAGCCATCAATGAACAAGTTCATAGATTTTTACCTCCAATAAGTTGGAAATGAAGTAGAGAATTAGGATCCACAAGCTCTTCCTTGATCCAGAAAGTTGCACTAAACCCCATTTTTTTGAATATGAAACAAAACACACCAAGATGCACACAATGAGCTCAAAAATACCACCATGGAGGCTAAGGGACGATTTCTAGGGTTTTGGGGACTTGCAGGCTGGTAGAGAGGCCAACCCTAAAGACTTAATGTGCTTATATAGGGTACAAAATCTTAAATTAGGGTTTTCATGTAACATCCCGAGTTCAGGAGTGCAAGTTCAGGGTTTAAAGTGAAAATGTGAATGGGCAACGCGGCGAGTCCATGGGTGGACTCGGCGAGTAGGGTCGCGATTCTGGTCGCGTGTTAAGTGGCCAACTCGGCGAGTCGGCGGCTGGACTCAGTGAGTTGGTGTTATGTGGAGAAAACCCTAATTTCGGAGGATGAGCCCTTTATAAAGGACATTATACCCTCTCTTGAAGTCCAGAAAACCCTAAGGCGCATTTGTGAGTGTTTTGAGAGCATTTGAACCTTGGAGAAGAGATTTTGGAAGAGATCTTGGAGAGTTAGAGGCTTGGAGCAAGGGGCTTTGCAAGGATTTGGATTTCTCTTCTGTTGGAGCTTTCTTTTGAGGTATTATTTCGTTGCTTGGGCTTATATTCATCTAGATTCATCATTTTGGAATATTTGGAAAGAATAGCTTGTGATATTTTGAGTTTGGAGGTTAGATCTGAGGTTGCTACCTCAGATCTGGAATGGAGAAGGTCTAGAGTGCATTAAAGTCCCTGTTCTTAAGTGGTTGGTGAAGCCATCTTGTCCCAAACCCTAACCCTAGAGTGTGATATGCTTAGATCTCTTTGGATTCACGTAAAGTTTGCCACTTTACGTGATGGATGGGTTGTAGAAGGGTAGATCTATGGTTTGGATCATCTACATGGCCTGGAAAGCTTCTGTATGGATTAAGATCTAGGGGTACTCGGCGAGTGACAAGGGTGTACTCGGCGAGTTGCTTGAAGATGGGCAGGAACTCGACGAATTGGAAGAACAACTCGGCGAGTTGGTTGAAGATAGCCTTGGACTCGGCGAGTCTGGTCGTGAGGTCCTAACCTTCTTCTGGTTGAGCCGTGAATCGGTGAGTCAAGGGAGGACTCGATGAGTTGAGTAGGAGGGGACTCAGAGTTGTGGGACTCGGCGAGTCTCGGGGTGACTCGGCGAGTGGAGTCACGGATTGGGGAAGTTCTAAGCATGGGGACTCGACAAGTCATCGGGTTGACTCGGCGAGTAGAGTCAGTCAGGGGGCTGACTTTGACTTTGACTTTGACCAGGGGTTGACCAGTTGATTTCCAGAGGTATTTTGGTAATTGTTGGCATTTGTTTTGGAGTTCAGTGTTTTGGTGGTTGGCTAGTGGTGGAGATCATATTATTGGTCGGAGCAGCTTGGGTTTATCTATTCAGTCGGTAGTTGCGGGGTGAGTTATCCTCACTATATCAGCAGGGTCTACGGCATCAAGGCCAGCCCTTTATCGGAATGTGATCCGGGTATTGTTGTTATGTTATTGCTTTGCTATGTTTGCATCCTGGTAGTTAGGATGGTATATGCTAGTGACCGATTAGGTCGGTATCCTGGTTAGGATGATGTTATGCTATGTGATCTGCTAGACCGGTTTGATTAGATGTGAATTGTTATATGATTGAATGTTTATGTGCACATGGTTGTTGGACTGGGGTTGGGTTGAGGCGGGTCCTGCTTTGTGTTGTAGGCCAACATACCCAGGGCGGACCAGTTACCCCGAAGGCCCAGCGAGCGGTCCGGATAAGCTGTAGGCCCCAAGAGGGCGGACCAGACATGCCGAGGCTCGGAGAGTGGACCAAGCCGACTGAAGGCCCAGTGCGGGCAGACCAGTCATACTATAGACTCAAAGAGTGGACCAGGTGGATTGAAGGCCCGGTGCGGGCGGACCAATCACACTGTAGACTCGATGTATATGGGTAAACTTGGAGGGTGGACCAGGTGGACTGAAGGCCGGTGCGGCAGACCAGTCACACAGTAGACCCGAAGTGAATGGTTGTTCTGTGTTCTGTTATGATATGGCATGTTGTGCGTGTATGGTATATGTGGTTGGTATTTTGGGGGTATCTCACTAAGCTTTCGGGCTTATAGTTGTGGTTTAATGTTTTTCAGGTTCTTTAGGAGACCGTGACACGGCAAAGGCGTGATCGTACCGCTCCTCATGATTATGTTTTATGATGTGGTTCTGGGAAGACTGATAATAATTGTATTGAAAACCTTTTTGTAATAACTTTATGAAACCGGGTTGTTTTTGAAAAGTTTAAATTGTTTGAAATTTTTAGAGTGTTACAAGTTGGTATCAGAGCCTTTGTTTGAGTGAATTGGAGGAACATTCTTGTGAATCCAGTCTCAAATCAAGGAGAATTTTCAAAAGAGAATTTAAAATGGTTTTCAAAATGAGTAAAAGAGGACGCGGGGGTACGATCAGCCGGAGCCAGTAAGTAACCCCAAAATACCATACATGATATTTGTTTTTGAGCTATGATAGAACAGCATGCTAGTACTAGGCTAGGGATCTTCAGGATTTCATGATAATGTTTCCTGATTTATGATGCCTGCTAGCCTAGGGTTTCTTCCGTGGGAGATTTCCAGTGTTCCTCTAGGAGTGAGGGTTGAGTGCTTGTTATGTATGTTCTTCACTAGGGTGTTGTGGGATACTTGATATAAATATGGCTAGGTGTGGAAGGTAGTATGGGCCCGTACTACTGAAAGCACATGACCCATACGCGTATCAAAGAAGCCACAACCTCTAGGGTTGGGTTGGGGGTTGGTTCCCGGGTTAGTCGGAAGTATTTGAGATCTTACGGTGTTTTTCAGTATGGTGGTTACAAGGCATGCTGGGAGTGGATCCGTATCGGGATCGGGAGCTGGAGAGGGTGTGTCAGTACCGCCCGAGGCTATTGGTCAGATGAGCACAAGCGAGTTGGATGCTAGGATTCGTGAGATCCTGCATGATGAGGTTGCTGCGTTGTTCCGGACCGAGTTGTCGGAATTGTTTGGGTCGATCAAAACCGCCATGGTTGAGTATTTTGATGAGCGCTATGCGGCTCTCATAGAGACGGCTGCCGCGGAGGCTTCAGCGGCTGTAGCAGTGGCAGGGGGAGGAGCCGGTAGAGGTTTTCAGTATCGGGACTTCAATAATACGAAGCCCTCAAACTTCGATGGAGTTTAGGACCCGATTGTTGCTATGAGATGGTTGTTGGACGTGGAGGGATGTTTCTTCACGTGTTCATGCCCTGCTGATCAGAGGGTGAGGTGCGCTCTGAACCTGTTGAGGCTCGGGGCGAAGGATTGGTGGAGATTGACCACGGGGTCATATTCGGATGCGCAGAGGACTACAGTTTCTTCGGACCAGTTCCGGGAGATGTTTAGCACTCGTTATGTTCCGCGGGTTGAGAGGGAGAGATTGGATCAGAAGTTCTTGGAGCTGAAGCAAGATTCGGAGTCGGTGACGGAGATCACCAGCATGTTCACTGAGAGGGCGATGTTTTGCCCTGAGTTTGCTTCGGAGCAGGCTCAGATGTCTCGATATCTGAGTATGCTTAAGAGGGATATTAGGCAGTTTGTGTCTACACAGAGGTGCGAGACCTTGTTAGAGCTGCAGGAGTCCGCCATGCGGCGTGAGTTGGAGATTGAGTTGCAATTGAGAGACGAGAGGCAGGCCCCGACACAGTCGCAGCCGGAGTCGAAACGGTTCAAGACCGTTGATTCTAGATTGGGAGATCAGAGCATCCACGCTTGTGGGAAGTGTGGGAAGGGTCACACCAGAGTTTGTAGGTCCGGTGGTGCATGCCGCAAGTGCGGAAAGGAGGGGCACTATGCGTGGGATTGTCGGCAGACAACCCTGGTTCAGGATTTGAGGATTTGTTATCACTGCCATCAGGTTGGACACTTGAGGGTCAACTGTCCACAGCTTGCTGCAGGACCGGTGCAGGCTCCAGCACCGGCCACTTTGAGGATTTCGGGTGGAGGTCAGGGTGGAGCAGAGCCCCCAAGGGCTCAGGGTCGTGCTTTTCAGCTTATAGCAGAGGAGGTCAGGGCAGTGTCGAATGCCTCTGCGGGTATGTTTCTTTCTTGATATCTTGTTATCTTGCGATTATTATGGAGTATTGTTTATCTGCTAGTCTCGTTGTGTGATTTTTGGTATGGTTAAGGGTTTTGGTATTGGGAATTTCGTTGGTTATCATTCATGAGGATTTTTAGTGGGAAATCCGTCTTTTGGTCTGAATGTCGGGTAACACCTGCAGTCTGAGGAATGGTTTGCTGAGTGTCAGATTTCTTTCGATGTCCGAGATGATCTGTGTTGATATGTAATCTTGTGAAGGTTGCTCGTTCTAGTGGGAATCAGTTTGCGTGTAAGGGATTGTGTTGTGTAGGGTTGTTAAGGGAGGTCGGTGATGGCGACCGGTGGTTGTTAGTCAATGCTCTAAGTGGGGAGAATTGGAAAATTCTCCGGAAGATCGATAAGCATGAGTAGTCGATTAGCTGTTTGGGGATTCAGCAGCGGTTCGGTCAGCCAAGAGCGTAGGCTGGTATGAGCAAGTGACATTCAGACAGGGCGGGATACATACCAAGGGTTTTGTGAGAAAGGGGTGATTGATTGTGGAAGGCCTGGGATCAGGCCGAGTTTGAGTATGTAGGATGGAGTCAGAGTTTGGAGCCCCTAGAGGGCTAGAACAGTATGCATAGGAGAATTTTTCCTGGAGGGATAATTCGGGATGTTGGATGCTAGTTGAGTGGACCGGATAGACTGAAGGCTGGTGGGCGTACCAGTCAGGCCGAAGGCTCGGAGGACGGTCTAGACAGGCTGAAGGCCCTGGAGGGCGGTCCAGACCTGTTGAAGGTTCTGAGAGTGGTCCAGATTGGCTGAAGGCTTGGTAAGGCGGTCCAGTCATGCTGAAGACTCTGCATGTGTTGATAGATCTATATGAGGAAATGGATTAAGTATGTCGCGATGTGATAGCATCAGAAGGTCTGGCCCCGGGTATTGATCATGATTAGTGGAAGATAGTGCATGGACTCGAGAGTCCTTGCGAGCGGATTTAGAGCATGTGTGGTGAATGAGATAGCAGTTATGCTATAAGGGAATGGTATAGTATTGAGTAAGCACCGTGGCACTTGTGGTAGTGTCAAGGCAGCCAAGTGGATTTCCTTGGTAAGGAAAGGGAAAGGAATGTAGCTCCGAGCGGGAGTGTAGGTTCACGGAAGTGAAAGCAGTAGTGTGGAGTTATGATTGGGGTGTTCCAATTATGGTTATTGAGTAGTGTGTTGCGACGGTGGTATGAAATCACATCCGGGTTGAATGTCTGCTGAGGTCATGGAAAGGATTCCGAGGGTGTAGAGCCAAGAGGCTCGGAAGGGATGCAGGAATGGAGTCTTGGATTCCCAGATTGATTTGATCAATGAATTTTGTATGTAGTGGTAATTCATCCTGGGGGGATGTTTGGAGGTGTCGTCAGTGTGTCGGGTCTTCCCAACCCGAGGTTGCTAGAACCAGTTCAGCATGTGAATGTAATTGCGGAGGAGAACTCATGGGAGTTGCTCTGAAGCTGAAGGATGTGTCATCCTGTCAGCATGGAAGGGGTAAAGGTGGACTCAGGAAGGGAGCAGGTTATGCCTCAGCAGTGAATTTTGTTGAATCATAAAAGTAACCCTCTTGAACTCAACTACCGTAACGGTTCAGCTACCGCAGCCAATCAAGCACCCGGAGTCAATTTCTACAAACTGCAACCGCAACCATTCTCCATCAGCAACCATCTCAGCATCCGGAGTCATCAAAGTCTTCAGCATCCGCAATCTTAGTAATTTCTTTTACTTAATCTATGTAATGTACTCTATTGTCCAGCATGCCTTGCACGGCTGCTTATAGAGTCTTAGCTTATTTCAGAGTCTCTATAAATAGACTCATTCTCTTGTAACACTACTTACTTCTTACTACTCAACTTGTGAACTTCTTAATACACAAGATTTCTCCTTCAATCATCTCTCTTATCTTCTTCATTTCTCTATCTTATTACTCTTCACACTCAAATGGCTACTGGAACATAACCTCTCTTCGGAGCAAGTCTTTTAGACTTAATCACTAAACTTGATCTCACTTACTAACTTGGAGTGAATGCATTCCTAGTTATGAATCAGTTTAAGTGTATTCTTGATATAACAACTGTTGTCATTTACATTTCTTTACTTTCCGCAACTAACTATCTAACTATCTAAATATATTATTGTTGAGCTTTTGATCCTTTGAGATTAACTCTATTCCGCAATATACTTGTACTAACGTTTGTTCAAGTGTGTCTCCAAGTTTTTCTCTCAACAATTGGTATCAGAGCCAAAGCGGTTGCTTTTTGAATATCGAAACTCTGATTTTTCATTAAGCCTTTTATGCCACTAAAGCTCATTTCTAAAAAAAATGGCACAATCATTATCTCTGAATGTTTCCACTAGTTTTGGTGGTTCTAACCAAGCCCCAATACTGGTAGCAAATGAATATCATCACTGGTCACAAAGAATGGAGAGGTACTTAAGAAGACTGGGTAGAGATGTATGGCGATCCGTGGAAGAAGGACCACATGTTCCAATCCTCACACCAATTCAAACTGACGGCGCGACAACCAGACTAGGAGGAGGTCAACCAACTATGAGCCATCCTACCAAGGATGATCTCGATAAAATGGAAAATGATGCTATTGCTTTTTATGAAATTTCTTGTGGTGTCGCTCCTGACAACTTTGATATTATCATAAACTACAAGTCAGCAAAAGAGATATGGGATGTACTAAAAAACCTGTACGAAGGCTCAAAACAAGCACAAAATAAGAAGCCCACTACCGCACTCAACGACTTCAATAACTTCAAAGCTCATGCTGGTGAAAGTTTGGAAGACTCTTTCAAGAGATTCAACCTGATAGTCACAAAATTATCAAATGCTGGTACCGTCCGCAGCAACCATGAAACCAATCTTCAGTTCCTTAATGGCTTAGGATGACACTAGACTACTGCCAAAATGATAGTCCAAGGTGACAGGAAGATTGACTCTTTATCACTCTACAAGCTCTATGGAGAACTTCAAGCACAAGAATCCACTGTACTCAAAGACTGTGCTGACTTCGGAGGACCACTTGCTCTCATAGCACAAGCTCCACCGCAGTCACCTTACTCTTCATCGTATGACACTCCACCGCAGTCATACGAAGCGGATTCAGAGTATGATGATGAAGAAGAGTTTCAGAAGGCTATTGCTCTAGTTAGCCAAAAGTTCAACCGCATACCACCCTCCTCTTTCCGCAAGAATCAACAATTCAACAAACCTCCATTCAACTGTAACTTGGTCCTCAGAACAACAACTCTCGGTATCCTAAAGTCTCTCAGAACAATCAACCCAAGGAAGTACCGCAGTCTCCTCAGAACAATGACTCCGGTACTCAATCTGAAGACAAGACTGATGTTGTGATTTGTCACAAATACAACAAAGAAAATCACTTCGCCAAAGATTGTAAGGCCAATGTAGTCAAGGACAGAGTGTTCTATCTTAGAATGGCTCAAGAGTTGGAAGAAAAAGAAAAGGCAAGGGCATATGTGGCTCAAGTTAAGAGAGACCACCAAGTTTGGTCATCAGGAGATGAAGAAGAGACCATCAACAGTGTTAAGGGAAAAGGGAAAATCTGCATGCTGGCCACTGCGGATGATGATGGGTCAACAATGTTGAACAAAAACTACTGCTACATGGCGAAAGATGGGACTCTAAGCATCTTTGAACAAGTAAAACTCATGATCCAAACCTTAAATTATAACATGCATGACTGTCAACCATACATAGATGATCTTGATGACACTTGTGTTGTCGTCCTTACAGACTATAACAAATCCCTAAATGAGAATAACATTGCATCCCAAGAGATGTTCCATGTGAGAGGAAGACTGGATAACAAGAGACTTAAGATGGCAATGTTAGAAAGGGATCTAGAGTTAGAGAAAGATGCTAGAATGTTAAGTGAAACCCAATTAGAAATAGCCTTGAATCAAAGAGATTTAGCTCAGAGAGAAATTGTACGATTGAATCTTTTAATTGAAAAATTGTTTAATGAAAGTGAGGCTATTGAAAATTTGGTAAATAATGGAACCGTGAATAATACATACAACTGGGGTTGGTCAAATGGATATCCTACCGCAGTGGATTCCTCACCCCAACAAAGACATAGTGTATGTCCCTCGTAATAGAGAATTTCATTTCCCTGTCAATGACAAGACTTTTCCCGAAGATATCAAAACTCACTTCGGTAGATTACACAGTTTGAGCAATAATTGTGTCATTGAGGAAATTGTGCCCGAGGATTCTAGTCACACATGTGATCAAACTCTCATCAGTGGCACCACTCACTCAAATTCTCAAACTTCATCTGAAGTTGATGAAGAAATTGTTGTTGAAAACCCCAAAGTCTCAAAGGACTTTCCATCTTTGTCCTCAGACCGTAGTGTTCCACACTATAGTCAATTGTCCCAGAAGTGTCCCACCGCAGTCTCAACTAAGACCTACTATGCGGTAGTCAAATCATCTTCACCGTAGTTAAATAACAATGACTGCAACTCCTCAGTTCAAGGAACTACAACTCTTCAACCGATTTTTCATGAATTACCTATCAAAAATTTTGAAGTAGGTCAATGCTCTCAAATTCTAGAATCCTCAAGTTCTGATGATTCTAGTCCGCGTTTTCAAAAGTGTTCAAAAAATCTCAGGAAACCGCAGTTGAATAACAATGACTGTGGTTCACCAAAAACTTTGGCAAAAAGAGCTTTCAAAGAAGAAATTAGATCTCGAAACCAAAGCAGACAAAGTTTTTCAAAAAATAAGAAACATGTGAGAATTCCAAAATCCAAGAGTCCAGAAAAATTTCTTTTCACAAATTACATTTCAAAAAACTCTTCTTTCACGAAAACAAACAAAAAGGAAAGTTCAGTTTCAAAAGGCACTCTTCCTACTTCTGACACAACCCAAAAAGGTGTCAAATTTGTAAGAAACTATGTTTTTCAGGTCTATTCTCAAAATGACCCCAAGTGGAAAGGAATTTTACCCACTCCAACAATTTTAAAATCACATCAAAACAAGTGGAATGGAATTCTGCCAAATCCACCTAAAAAGACTCAAAGATTTCCACGTGTGAAACCTAGTTCCAAACAAACTTTTCAGAAAACAAATGTCAAATCTTTCAAAAGTTACCCACCTCGGACCAATTTCAAATCCAATTCACTCCACAAACCGCTGACCAAGCACAATTTCAGATTCAGTGACAAACCCTCTTTTTGTAAATGTCAGTGCAGCTGTCAAAAGTTTTTCTCTCATGACAAGTCAAATAAAAGTCAGAAATCTCGTACTTTTCAGAAACCTCGTAATAATCCAAATCTGAACAAACACCCAGGATTAGGTCTAAAAGGTTACAAGAGACCTGTCCATGCAACCTCGGACCATGCATCATTTAAGAATACATCAATCGTCCTTGACTCCAAACTTGTTTGGATGCCTAAACTAACCGTGTAATTCTTAGGCTTTGTGCAAGGAGGAACAAAAAGAAGAATGGTTAATTGATAGTGCCTTCTCCTTGCACATGACCGGAAGGTTAGAGTACCTTCAGGATTTAAGGCCTATATGCAATGGTGGAAATGTCACGTTTGGCAACAATACAAATGGTGTCATCTGAGGTTACGGTGTTCTCACTATGGGGAACTTTTCCATTCAGAAGGTTGCTTATGTAGAAGGTCTTAAACACAATCTCATCAGTGTTGGCCAACTATGTAAAGCAGGACATTGTGTTGAATTTGACAATCAATTCTATTACATAATGACGAGTGATCGCAACACTTGCTTAATCAAATCTCGATCCGAAGGCACGATGTACCCTCTTGATGTTTCTCTCATCATTGGTAAACCGCAGCTGTGTTTTCTGTCCAAAGCTGTATCCGAAGTCTGCTGGCTATCGCACCGCAAGCTAGCTCATCTCAACTTTCGCTACATCAACAACCTCGTCACAGGAGAACTAGTCTGTGGTCTCCCTATTCTCAAATTCAACAACGATACTCTTTGTCCAGCGTGTGAATGTGGTAAACAAGCAAAAGCAAGCCATCCTCTAATAATGGATTCTTCTATCACTGAACCACTGGAGCTATTACACAATTATCTCTGCGGTCCTTCAACCGTAGCCAGTCTTCACCACAAAAAGTATATACTCTTTTTTATTGATGACTATACACGCTTCACATGGGTCTTCTTTCTTAGACTCAAATCAGAGACACCGCAGATCTTCATTAACTTCATCAAAGAAATCGAACTTCAGATCAAGCTTCCAGTCAGACGCATTCGCAGTGATAATGGAACTGAGTTCACTAATCATCTTTTGAACAGTTTCCTAGTGTCCAAGGGTATTTCTCACAACTTTTCAGCACCCTATACACCACAACAAAATGGTGTAGTAGAAAGAAGGAACCGCAGTCTCGTTGAAGCAGCCAGATCCATGCTTAACTTCGCCCAACTTCCTCTCTACTTCTGGGCCGAAGCAGTAGCAACCGCATGCTTTTTTCAAAACCAAAGTATCATATGCAAGCGTCTCAATAAAACACCATATGAAGGTCTCAACAATCGCAAACCCAATGTTCGTTTCTTTCATATCTTTGGATGTAGATGCTTCGTGATCAACAACAGAGACCAACTCAACAAGTTTGCACCAAAGTCTGACGAAGGTATCTTCTTTGGCTATTCTACTAACAAGGTTGCGTATCGTGTGCTTATCAGAAGAACAAGGTTGATCATCGAAAGCTTCGATGTGAAATTTGATGACTCTCACATCCGTAGTGCACCTCCATCCACCGAAATAACTACAATCATGGAAAGTGACATTCCAGCTACTTCCGGACCTCTGAATCTAGTTGAAATCAACTATGATGATCTGTTTGATCCCATTGAAACGGCGAAACTATCCGAATTCCTAGTGTCACCCGCAGCTCAACAACAACATGCCGACATATCTGGACCATCTCTATCTGAAGTAGTATCTCTCAATACTTCCACCTCTCTGGTTGAGGGGGAAAGCTCTACTCCGGATCATTTAGCAACCGTTGAGGTTCCAGTACCTTATGCTACTTACATTCCTGCCCGAAGTGAAGCCTCACCATCAAACGAACCTTCGGAGGACTCAGATGACAAATTCATCAAGAATATTGACACTAGATCCGATCCTAGAATTGTCACTCTCCCATCCGCATTCCACGAGGGAACCTTATCAGGTTCCAGAGGAACTCCCATCTGCAGTCCAGGGGGAACCTCAACCTCTGCCAATTCCTCAAGTAAATTTTGTTCCATTAGATCAAGATGATTCAGCAGGATGTTCTCAAGTCCAGGGGGAACTGCCTTCCCCAACCGCAGTGTAACGCCCCGTTCTTTAAGTGTGTGACTATGAGTCCCTGAAGTTTAAGAGAACGGTAATTCTGGTCCTTTTCGAGAAAGGAGTTTCATCCGAGAAGGTTTCGGGCGAGTGTATGTGTTAGAAGTATTGGGGCTTCTCGTCACCCTCGTTGAATGTAAATTATTTGCGAGTGGGTTTGGAATAGAGGAGTTACGGTGCCTCGAAGTTGATCATTGCTTATAGTCCTTTGTGGTATAAGAAGGAAATGGTTCCATGCATGCATGTGTAAGTGTTTTGAAAGGTGGTTGGGTACGCCCAACGTAAGCTGGACGTACGCCCAGCGTAATGGATCGATGATATGCGCATTAGCCGGGTGAGTACGCCCCGCGTACCAGGGAGGTACGCCCCGCGTACTCACAGGAATCCCAAACCCTATTTTTAGGGTCAGCCACTATATAAGGAATAAGATGGTTCACCCCTCAGCCTCCTTACACTCATCTTCAACCTCAGAGAAACCCTAAATCTCGTATCTCCTCCATATTTGAGTGTGTTTGACCTTGGAAAGCTCTTGTTGGCAAAAGAAAGGCTTGAAGGAGAAAAGGGAAGTTGTCAAGAGAGAAGAGGGATGATTGGAGCTTGTAGATCTGAAGAGATACCATCCTTTGGAGCTTGTTTGAGGTATAAAGCTTCTTGCTTGGCCTTCATATTGTATAGATCTATGTATTTTGAAGCTTTGTCCCCATTCTTGTCCCAAAAGTCCTCAACTTGTTGCATAGTCCGATTTGGTCAAGTGTAGCTGTCCTTTTAGACCTTTGGAGAGGTCTTGAGTGATAAAAATGAGATCCCAAGGGCTGTAGTTATTCCATGTATGAGTTATGTGGGTCTTAATGGATTAAGACCTTGGATTAAGAGCTTAATGACGTCCCAAGCGATAAAGTCTGAGACTTTATGAGTTCTAATCATCTTTGGCCTATGGATCTGGAGTTTGGGCTTAAGAGCTTAAGCCATTAAGCCATTATGTGGATTTGTTGAGCATCAGGGTTACGCCCCGCGTAGCGGGCCGATGCCCCGTTTCCCCTTGCGAGTCGTTGCTGTACACGCCGCGTACCAAGGAGGATACGCCCAGCGTACTCCTCCTGTTGGACTTTCATGTTGGGGCTTCGAGTTTGGGCCGTTGGTGGACAGTTGGGTGTTGGGCCAAGTCTGGGAATTTATGGACAGAGTGTTTTGAGCATAATTATTGTTATGGACCTTGGTTCTAAGCCCATTTGGTTAAGTGGGCCCAATTTGGTAAATTGGGCCAATGATTGGACTTAGTATGAGGTTTGGATTTTGGTCTTGGTCCGATATGGGGAAGCATGCTTGACCTAATGTTTAATTGTTATGATGGTTAGTTCGGGATTTGCGGTGCGTTGGTGGTTCGAGAGTCTGCTTCTTCGGTTCAGAGTGTCGGCAATCGCGAGGTGAGTTATCCTCACTATATCAACAGGGTTTACGGCACCAAGGCCGGCCCTTATTGGATTGAGATCCGGGTAGTTGTTATTATGTTACTACTTTGATATGTTTGCATCCTGTGAGTTAGGATGGTATATGTTAGAGACCTGATTGAGATTGATATCCTGAGAGATAGGGAGATGCTATGCTAGTGACCTGTAGGGTCGGTATCCTAGTTAGGATGATGATATGTTATGTGATCTGTTGATCTGCTTGTTGACTGTGAAATTCTATATGATTGTATGTATATGTGCACATGGTTGTTTGGATTGGAGTTGGGTTGAGGCGGGCCCTGCTTTGTGCTGTAGGCCAAGATACTCGGGGCAGACCGGTTGCCCCGAAGGCCCTGCGAGCGGTTCGGATAGGCTTTAGGCCCCAAGAGGGCAGACCAGACATGCCGAGGCTCGGAGAGTGGACCAGATAGATTGAAGGCCCGGTGCGGGCGGACCAGTCACACTGTAGACTCAGAGAGTGGACCAGGTGGATTGAAGGCCCGGTGCGAGCAGACCAATCACACTGCAGACTCGATGTACACGGCTAGACATAGAGGGTGGACTGAAGGCCGATACGGCGGGCCAGTCACACAGTAGACCCGATATGCATGGCTGCTCTATGTTATGTTATGTTATGTGTGTTATCCATGTTATGGACCGGAAGGCAATATATTCTGGACCGGAAGGTCGTAGCCTGGAAGCGCGTATAGGTGGTTGGTATTTTGGGGGTATCTCACTAAGCTTTCGGGCTTACAGTTGTGGTTTTATGTTTTTCTGGTTCTTCAGGAGACCGTGGCAAGGCGAAGGCTTGATCGTACCGCTCCTCATGTTTTTGGTCGTGATGTGATTCTGGGAATACTTTAAATAATTTGTATTGAAAACCTTTTTGTAGTCATTTTAATGAAATCGGATTGTTTTTGAAAAATTTAAAATTTGTTGTATTTTTCGGTCGTTACAAGTTGGTATCAGAGCCTTGGTTTGAGTGAATTGGAGGAACATTCGTGTGACTCCAGTCTCAAATCGAGGAGAGTTTTCAAAAGAGAATTTAAAATGGTTTTCAAAATGAGTAAGGGAGGACGCGGAGGTACGATCAGCCGGAGCCAGTAAGTAACCCCAAAATACCATGCATGTTACTTGTTTTTTAGCTTTGATAGAACAACATGCTAGAGTTAGGCTAGGGATCTTCAGGAATTCATGATAATGTTGCCTGATTTGTGATGCTTGTAGCCTAGGGTTCTTTATGGGAGATTCTCAATGTTCCTCTAGTGGTGAGGGTTGAGCGTTGTTATGCATGTTTCTCTAGGGTGTTGTGGTAGTACTTCATACAAATATGGGTAGGTGTGGAAGGTAGTATGGGCCCGTACTACTGAAAGTACAGGACCCATACGCATATCAGGGAAACCATGATCTCTAGGGTTGGGTTGAGAGAGTTGGATCCCAGGGTTGTGGGAAGAGTCTGAGATTTTGTGTGGTGTTTTTCATTATGGAGATTCTGAGGCATGATGAGAGTGGATCCAGGTCAGGATCGGGAGCTGGAGAGAGTGTTCCGGGCGAATCGTTGCCGCCCGAGGTTATCGGTCAGCTGAGCACGAGCGAGTTGGATGTGAGGATTCGTGAGATCCTACGTGATGAGATTGCTGAGTTGTTTCGGGCTGAGTTGCCAGAGCTGTTTGGGTCGATCAAGACCGCCATGGTTGAGTACTTTGATGAGCGCTTTGCAGCTCTCACTGAGACGGCTGCCGCGGCGGCTACAACGGTTGTAGCAGCGGCAGGGGGAGGAGCTGGTCGGGGTTTTCAGTATCGGGACTTCGCTAATACGAAGCCTCCCACCTTCGATGGAGTTCAGGACCCGATCGTCGCTATGAGATGGTTATCAGACGTGGAGGGGTGTTTCTTCACGTGTTCATGCCCTGCTGATCAGAGGGTGAGATGTGCTCTGAACCTGTTGAGGCTCGGGGCGAAGGATTGGTGGAGATTAACCACGGGGTCATATTCAGATACGTAGAGGGCTGCGGTTTCATGGGATCAGTTCAGGGAAATGTTCATCACTCGTTATGTTCCGCAGGTTAAGAGGGAGAGATTGGCTCAGGAGTTCCTTGAGTTGAAGCAGGATTCAGAGTCGGTGACTGAGATCACCAGGATGTTCACTGAGAGGGCGATGTTTTGCCCTGAGTTCGCTTCGGAGCAGGCTCAGATGTCCCGATATCTGAGTATGCTCAAGAGGGACATCAGGCAGTTTGTGTCTGTGCAGAGGTGCGGGACATTGTTGGAGTTGCAGGAGGCCGCTAGGCGGCGTGAGTTAGAGATTGAGTTGTAGATATGTGAGCTGAGGCAGGCTCCGGTGCAGTCGCAGCCAGCGCCGAAACGGTCCAAGACCGTTGATGTTAGGGTAGGGGACCTGAGCATCCACACTTGTGGAAGGTGTGGGAGGAGTCACACCGGAGTTTGTAGGTCCGGTGGTGCATGCCACAAGTGCGGAAGGGAGGGGCATTATGCGAGGGATTGTCGGTAGTCAGCACCAGTTCGGGATTTGAGGATCTGCTATCATTGTCATCAGGTTGGACATTTGAGGGTCAACTGTCCACAGTTTGCTGCAGGATCGGTGCAGGCTCCAGCACCGACCACTTTGAGGATCACAGGTGGAGGTCAGGGTGGAGCGGAGCCCCCAAGGGCTCAGGGTTGTGCTTATCAGCTGGTGGCAGAGGAGGTCAGAGCAGTGGCGGATGCAGCTGCAGGTATGTTTCTTTCTTTATGTCTTGTTATCTTGTGATTATTGTGGTGTATTGCTTATATGTGCCGGTATATTCGTGTGGTTTTCGATGCGGTATTCGTCGTTTTGCGGTTTGTGGTTTTGGTTATGGGTTATTGATTTGGGAATTCATCGGTTATCTTCCATGAGAGTTTTAGTGGGAACCTGGCATGGGTTTGAAGGTCAGGTAGCATCGGCCTTCCGAGGAGTGGTTAGATGCAGTCTGAGTTTTCTTTCGAGTAGGTTGATTGGTGTTGATGTGAGATCTCATTGAGGTTGTTTATGCTTGGGGGAAACAGTCCGCGTGTAAGTGTTTTCTTTGTGCAAGAGTCGTTCTGGGAGGTCGGTGATGGCGACCGGTGGTTGATAGTTAGTGCCCAAGTGGGGGAGAATTGGATAATTCTCCGGGAGATTGATGAGTATTAGAAAGTGCTTAGTTGTTGGGATTCAGCAAGTGTTCTGTCAGCCCAGAGTAAAGGCTGATAGGAGTAAGTGTCGGGCATGCGGGGCGGGATACAGACCTAGGGCATCTGATTGTGGAGAGCCTGGGAGCAGGCCGGGATCGAGTATGTATGATGGAGTTAGAGTTCGGAACCCCTAGAGGGCTAGAACAGTATGCATGGGAGGATTTCCGGGGGGATAGCCCGAAATGTTGAATGCTAGTTGAGCGGTCCGGATAGACCGAAGGCCGATAGGTGTACCAGTCAGGCCGAAGGCTCGGAGAACGGTCCAGTCAAACTGAAGGCACTGAGAGCGGTCCAAATTGGCTGAAAGTTCTGAGAGTGGTCCAGATGGGTTGAAGGCCTAGTGAGGCGGTCCAGTCATGCTGAAGACTCTGCAGGTATGGTTGGATCAGTGTGAGGATATGGTCTGTGTATGTTGCAATGTGATTGCATTAGAAGGTCTGGCCCCGAGTAGTGATCTTGATTAGTGGAGATAGTGCAGGAACTTGAGAGTCCCTGGGATGAGAGTCAGAGTATGTGAGTTGGATGGATCGCGGATACGCAAAAAGGGTGGTGTCGCGTTGGGCGAGCACCGTGGCACTTGTTGGAGTGGCATTATGGCCAAGTGGATTCCTTGGAAAAGGAACTGAGAGAGGTGTGTAACACGAGAGGGAGTGCAAGTTCACGGAAGTGAAAGCGGCAGAGCAGAGTTATGATTAGAGTGATTCAAGTATGGTTGTTGAGCAGCGTGTTTGCGGAAGTTGAATAGAAGCTCATCCGGTTTTGGATGTTTGCTGAGATTGCGGAAGAAATTCCGCAGGTGTAGAGCCAAGAGGCTCGGAAGGGATGCAGGGAGAGAGTCTTGGGCTCTCGGTGTGATTCTGATCAGAGCATTGAGTATATATTAGTGGTTCATCCTGGTGGATGTTGGAGGATATCATCAGTGTATCGGGTTTTCCCAACCTGAGGGTGCTAGAGCTAGTTCAGCATATGTACGTGATTGCAAGAGGAGTTGCTTAGAGATTGAAGAATGGGTTTTTCCGTCAGTATGGAATGGATAGAGTGGGATTCGGATCGGGGATCCGATGGTTCATGGTTTTCTAGCCATATGAGTTCGAGTTTTGATGGTTATGCCTTGGGAAACCTGGTCCGGTTAGGGCCAGGTGGCGCGTAGTGGGAGTATTTGAAGTAGAGTTGCTGCAGGCTTCGAGGACGAAGCCTAAATTAAGTGGGGGAGAATTGTAACGCCCCGTTCTTTAAGTGTGTGACTATGAGTCCCTGAAGTTTAAGAGAAAGGTAATTCTGGTCCTTTTCGAGAAAGGAGTTTCATCCGAGAAGGTTTCGGGCGAGTGTATGTGTTAGAAGTATTAGGGCTTCTCGTCACCCTCGTTGAATGTAAATTATTTGCGAGTGGGTTTGGAATAGAGGAGTTACGGTGCCTCGAAGTTGATCATTGCTTATAGTCCTTTGTGGTATAAGAAGGAAATGGTTCCATGCATGCATGGCATGCATGCATGTGTAAGTGTTTTGAAAGGTGGATGGGTACACCCAACGTAAGCTGGACGTACGCCCAGCGTAATGGATCGATGATATGTGCGTTGGCCAGGTGAGTACGCCCCGCGTACCAGGGAGGTACGCCCCGCGTACTCACAGGAATCCCAAACCCTATTTTTAGGGTCAGCCACTATATAAGGAATAAGATGGTTCACCCCTCAGCCTCCTTACACTCATCTTCAACCTCAGAGAAACCCTAAATCTCGTATCTCCTCCATATTTGAGTGTGTTTGACCTTGGAAAGCTCTTGTTGGCAAAAGAAAGGCTTGAAGGAGAAAAGGGAAGTTGTCAAGAGAGAAGAGGGACGATTGGAGCTTGTAGATCTGAAGAGATACCATCCTTTGGAGCTTGTTTGAGGTATAAAGCTTCTTGCTTGGCCTTCATATTGTATAGATCTATGTATTTTGAAGCTTTGTCCCCATTCTTGTCCCAAAAGTCCTCAACTTGTTGCATAGTCCGATTTGGTCAAGTGTAGCTGTCCTTTTAGACCTTTGGAGAGGTCTTGAGTGATAAAAATGAGGTCCCAAGGGCTGTAGTTATTCCATGTATGAGTTATGTGGGTCTTAATGGATTAAGACCTTGGATTAAGAGCTTAATGACGTCCCAAGCGATAAAGTCTGAGACTTTATGAGTTCTAATCATCTTTGGCCTATGGATCTGGAGTTTGGGCTTAAGAGCTTAAGCCATTAAGCCATTATGTGGATTTGTTGAGCATCAGGGTTACGCCCCGCGTAGCCTTAGAGTACGCCCCGCGTAGCGGGCCGATGCGCCGTTTCCCGTTGCGAGTCGTTGTTGTACGCGCTGCGTACCAAGGAGGGTACGCCCAGCGTACTCCTCTTGTTGGACTTTCATGTTTGGGCTTCGAGTTTGGGCCGTTGGTGGATAGTTGGGTGTTGGGCCAAGTCTGGGAAATTATGGACAGAGTGTTTTGGGCCCAATTATTGTTATGGACCTTGGTTCTAGGCCCATTTGGTGAAGTGGGTCCAATTTGGTAAATTGGGCCAATGATTGGACTTAGTATGAGGTTTGGATTTTGGTCTTGGTCCGATATGGGGAAGCATGCTTGACCTAATTTTTAATTGTTATGATGGTTAGTTCGGGACTAGCGGTGCGTTGGTGTTTCGAGAGTCTGCTTCTTCAGTTCAGAGTGTCGGCAATCGCGAGGTGAGTTATCCTCACTATATCAACAGGGTCTACGGCACCAAGGCCGTCCCTTATCGGATTGAGATCCAGGTAGTTGTTATTATGTTATTGCTTTGATATCTTTGAATCCTGTGAGTTAGGATGGTATATGTTAGAGACCTGATTGAGATTGATATCCTGAGAGATAGGGAGATGCTATGCTAGTGACCTGTAGGGTCGGTATCCTAGTTAGGATGATGATATGTTATGTGATCTGTTGATCTGCTTGTTGACTGTGAAATTCTATATGATTGTATGTATATTTGCACATGGTTGTTTGGATTGGAGTTGGGTTGAGGCGGGTCCTGCTTTGTGATGTAGGCCAAGATGCCCAGGGCGGACCGGTTGTCCCGAAGGCCCAGCGAGCGGTCCGGATAGGCTGTAGGCCCCAAGAAGGCGGACCAGACATGCCGAGGCTCGGAGAGTGGACCAGATAGACTGAAGGCCCGGTGCGGGCGGACCAGTCACATTGTAGACTCAGAGAGTGGACCAGGTGGATTGAAGGCCCGGTGCGGGCGGACCAATCACACTGCAGACTCGATGTACATGGCTAGACATAGAGGGTGGACTGAAGGCTGATACGGCGGGCCAGTCACACAGTAGACCCGATATGCATGGCTGCTCTATGTTATGTTATGTTATGTGTGTTATCCATGTTATGGGCCGGAAGGCAATATGTTCTGGACCGGAAGGTCGTAGCCTGGAAGGGCGTATAGGTGGTTGGTATTTTGGGGGTATCTCATTAAGCTTTCAGGCTTACAGTTGTGGTTTTATGTTTTTCAGGTTATTCAGGAGACCGTGGCAAGGCGAAGGCATGATCGTACCGGTCCTCATGTTTTTGGTCGTGATGTGATTCTGGGAATACTTTAAATAATTTGTATTGAAAACCTTTTTGTAGTGATTTTAATGAAATCAGATTGTTTTTGAAAAATTTAAAATTGGTTGTATTTTTCGATCGTTACACGCAGATTCCTCTGACATCCAAGATATTCCTTCTACCGCAGCTGCTGATCATCTGATGCCACGACTTCATGTATGGACAAGAGACCACCCACCAGGTCAAATTATTGGCAACCCATCCGCAGGTATCCTGACTCGATCTTCCAAAGACTTACTGCCATTATGCAGCATTTATGTCTTCGGTTGAACCTCGAACCATCAAAGTAGCTCTGCTTGAACCAGACTAGATAGCCGCAATGCAAGAAGAATTAGAAGAATTTGAAAGAAACAAAGTATGGCAACTTGTTCCTCTTCCACAAGGTCATACTATTGTTGGTACAAGATGGGTTTTCAAGAACAAGCTAGACGAATCTGGCACAGTCATCCGAAAACAAGGCAAGACTTGTTTCCAAGGGCTACAGTCAACTAGAAGGCATTGACTACGATGAAACGTATGCTCTGGTAGCACGTATGGAAGCCATCCAGATCTTTCTAGCATACGTAGCCCACAAAAATGTCAAGGTACACCAAATGGACGTTAAGAGTGCTTTCCTCAATGGTGAACTAAAAGAGGAAGTTTATCTTCAACAACCTCCAGGCTTTGAAAATGTTGAATTTCCTGACCACTGCTACAAGCTTGAAAAAGCAGCCTACGGTCTGAAACAAGCCCCAAGAGCTTGGTATGAGACACTCTCTGAATTTCTTGTCTCATCCGGGTACAAAAGAGTAGTGATTGATCCCACATTATTCAGAAAAGCAAATGGTGACCATCTTATATTAGTACAAATATATGTGGATGATATCATCTTCGGATCGACCGATCAAGGCATCGTAGATGAATTTGCAAAGCTCATGACCAAAAAATTCAAAATGAGCATGAATAGAGAGATTAATTTCTTTCTAGGTCTTCAAGTTAAACAAATTCAGCAAGGAATTTTCATTCATCAAGAGAAATACACCACCGAACTTCTGAAGAAATATTCAATGGACAACTGCTCTTCTGCTAAGGTACTTATGGCCTTTGGTTATAAGATATCTGTTGATCCCTCTGGTGAATCTGTGGATCACAAGACTTATACAGGTATCATTGGTTCGCTGATGTACCTCACCGCAAGTAGACCTGACATTGTCTTTGCAATTGGTGTATGCGCAAGATACCAGGCTGATCCAAAAGTGTCTCACACGACCGTAGCCAAACAAATTCTTCGGTATCTTAAAGGAAGAAAGTATATGGGATTATGGTATCCCGCAGGCAACGACTTCAGTCTCCAAGCCTTCACCGATGCAGATCATGCAGGTTGTAAGCTCGATAGAAAAAGCACATCAGGTGGATGCCAATTCCTAGGAGGAAGACTTGTGAGCTGGTCCTCAAGAAAACAAACATGTGTATCTCTATCTACCGCAGAAGTAGAATATGTGGCCACAGCCAGCTGCTGTTCCCAAGTTCTTTGGATGAAGACACAATTGCAAGACTACGGGTACAGAATGCTGCAGATACCAATTTACTGTGAGTTTCAAAGTGCTATAGCAATCTCTCATAATCCTATTCAGCACTCCAAGACAAAACATATTGAGTTACGGTATCATTTCATCAAAGATCATATTCTGAAAGGTAATATTGAACTCATCTTTGTTCCTACTCATGAAGAGATTGCTGATGTTTTCACAAAAGCTTTTGACTCTACAAAACTCATTGCATTCTTACAAATGTTGGGAATGATGAATCCGGACCCGCAATTCTTTATGAAGTGTTAGCTACCGCAGACCATCATTGGTCTCCGTTGCGGTTCTAACTGAGAATTACATATGATAAATGGTTTTGGTACCGCAGTCTAGGTACCACAACCATATGTCATACGTATCTCTCATGGGTTTTAATATTCTTTTATTTCTAACTTTTGTACAAGTGTTTTCTCACAGATTCTCTCTGATGTCTTTCTTTGTTCATCCGCGATGGAGTTTCTCAACCGCAATGATGTTTTCATTAGCAACCACCTTAAATAAATTCCAACAGATTCATTAATTCTCATTAACTCTCAAATCCTTGTGTGCTATTTAATGACCCTTCATTAAATAAAATACAACATTCCCTTTAGAAACTGTCGCATTCCCTTTCTGAATAAACCCAGGATCAGACCTATTTTAGGGATAATGACAAAAAGAATGATTTCCGAATCAAACCGTTCTCAACCTGTCTTTTCTTCTCTCAACCACGTCCTATCAGTTACTACATTCTCTCTCATCAACCCATGATTACCTAACGTATTACCATGCGTCAAATCCGCCATTTGCAAAACCTCTTTAAAGATTTCTCAAAATCTCTTCAAAAACCGTTTCATATTCGTGTGGCTGAGATTCAATGCCAAAATAATTGATTCCCCCCAAAAACCCCATTCAACTTCTTACCCCCTTCTATCTTTTACTTAGGGTTAAAATTCTTTTACCCCCTTTATAAACCCACCTTCTTCTCCAAAATCGTTTACGCTCTCTGATAATCGATTATTCTCTCTCAAACTCTCCAAAACTCCCAAAAGCTCTCAAGAACTCCAATATCAATCTCTCAATGGCGAAATCTGGTGCATCAAAGAAGCAATCCAAGGCTTCAGGCTCCATGACTCAAACTGGTTCCAAAACCCCAACAATCACCTCAAGCAACTTCCATGCAGTGTTTGAAGATCATCAATTGTATAATGCTCCAACAAAACTGATGATCAAGCACCTCAAGAATCACATCCTATTTGGCCCATTCGACGCATTTACTAATGTTGTTCCCGTTTCTACACTCTTCAAGTGTGCTTTTTCTGCATACAGACCACTGGAAAACCCTCAAGAAGTGCATCTCAACCTCATCAATGACTCCTTGGTCATCTTGACCAAAGAGAAGTTCTTGACCGCCATAAACCTTTTGATTCATCCTTCCATCAAGATCTTCACACCATCATTATCTGACATCAGCACCGCACTCTACCAAATGGGTTACCAGAAACCGATCCGAGGGATTGGTGAATTCAAGAAGAACCAACTGCCTGCGGTTTAGCAGTTCGTATGCCACTTTGTCATCCGCTGTCTGTCTGGCAGAACCGGAGGCATAGACAACATGGGATTAAAACTGTTAGAATTGGTATGGAGCATCTTCACAGGCCATGATGTCAACTACGACCAGATTCTTTGGGATGATTTCCTCCAGTACATTCCCAAAGAGCACCCCAGAGAGAACCCAACCGAGCTCACCTTTGCCCGATTCTGGTCTCTATGTATCTCTGATCTACATGCGGATGCTGGTCTCGACATGGGCAGTGACATCAACTTTTTTGTCACCAAGGACCTCAAAAGGTACAATCCCTCTTCTGATCAAACTCTTTTTGGATCTATCCGCAGGCTCCCTATTCACATCCTTACTTTGCTTGGTCTCGAGATTGCTGATGTCTCAGATCATATTGAGGCTACGGAGGGTATTATCCCATACCCTTCTACCCCACCTCTTCCTTTTACTACCATTCTTCTTGAGGGTACCGCAACCCCCTCTACCACCACACTTTCTAACATTTCTCAACGGAGAAAATCTGTGGCTTCTAAAAAGAAAGCTACCACACACAAGAAGAAAGCCCCAAAACAAACCACACCTTCCAAGAAACGCAAAGCCAAAACTACCACTGTATCGAGCAGTGATTCTGATGAAGATAGACAACCTATATCTATCCTCAAGAAAAGAAAGACAACCGCACCCACTGGTCAAATGCGTGACCGGACTGATACTGCAGCCTCTCAACAGGCTCCGGTAGTCCTTAGGGTGGCCGCACACCCATTCAATACCTCTATCAAATACCACTCAACCTCATCATGTGAGATTGTTTCATCATCATCTTCATCCGAACGTGGAGACAGCCCCCCAGTTATATCTCAAGTAGATAAATCTAGAAAACGCCCTAAGGTCTCCAAGGCTTCCAGACTGCATATCTTTTCTTCTGAGGAGTTAGACTCCATCTTGTTGCAAGTATCCCAAACACTTCAAACACCACTCCATCCGCAGGGCATTTCTTTCGCCCATGCCAGAACTGGGCCGAGGCCAGACTTGACCACGGGTCAAGGAGACCGAGGAAGCCCATGAAACCCTACTCTGCTTACATCTTTATCAGGTGGTTTAGGCATGGTGAGCACTAATGTGCCAAGATCCGTGAACCCAAGGGACACCTTGGTGCGAACTCAAGCAATTGATGGTGATGATTCTAGTGACTCTTGGAGTCAGTATCAGCCAACTACTGATGCTGAAATCAAGAAGTATGTTGCTTTCAAAAGAGCATTCCAGGCCCGCAAGGAGCAACAGGTCAAGTAGCAACAGCAGAAGGAACAAGAAATCCTGTCTGTGGCTAAGTACTGGGCAAATGCCATCAGCAATTCCCATTCTGCTGCCACAATCCAAAAGGTTCAAACCTGGATGAATCAAATGGCGGAAACCATATTGAAAGCTCAAGCCTCAACCGCAGCTGCAAGTACATCTAATGTTCCTCCTACTTCAACTCCTGTTCCACCTACCGCAGTCAACCCATCTCAAGATGAAGAGCCAGCTATTGAAATTAGCTCGGCCCCAACCTTCGGTTTTGATGATGAAGACATCCAAGAAGTCAACAAACCAAATCCTTCCGATGATGACCTAATGATGTTCGAAGAAGAAGAAGAATCTAGTGGTTCTCAGCACTCAACTTCTAAGCCCAAGGAAAAGAAAAAGAAAAAGAAGAAAGCTGCTATCACAAGGAAAGAGTTCCTCAATCTCCAAGCTAAAGTCGATCAGATTTTAGCTGCGGTCAAGCCTACTCAACCTCCACCTGAAGATATTCCAGGTCCACAGTCCCTCATAAACGCATTGAACGACTTAAGACAAGAGAGCGTATGGCTCCTGAGCGCATCTCTCTCAAGGTCAAAATGGGGATTCGATAGCCTGACAGCAACCGCAGGGCCGATCATCAAGATTTTATGGCCATAGCGGAACGCCTCATTACTGAGGTGACCGCAATCAAACAAGGCTTACAAACAGCCATTGCGGACCAAGATGCTCTATCTCAAAGGGTGATAGATGAGACTCACACTGCCTATGATTCCACTATTTCTGTACTTCATGCCACAATCAACCGGATGCAGAAATCTCTTACCTCCAATTTTCATGGCCCTGAGATACTTCAGCTTACCAAAGACATACACAAGCTACTCCTCAACTCTTCCATTCCAGACAACTCCCAACTGGCTGAAACAATGAAAATTCACTTTGCAGAAGTCTGTGCCAAGGTGGATGGATTAAAACAATGGCTTGAGGAAGCACATAAGATGCATACCTCAAGAGGGGGAAGTGATGAAGAAGGCCATCGCTCAGACACATCCATTCGTCAGAGCCCTCCAATCACTACAACAAAAATTCCCACACTGCAGCCTTCACCTCCACCATCTAAAAATATTCCATCTCCCCACTCATCACCCAAAAACAACCTCAACAGACCTGAGACTCCTCCTCACTTCAAAAACCTTAAGGAGCATATGTCTTCAGAATGCTCCACAGACTCCCCTGCTACAGCTCAAAGGAAACAAGACTGGAAAGCAGCCAAGTTAGCTGAACTTATCTGGAAAGAGTGCGGATTTGATACTATGATCGATGAGTCGCTGATCAACTCATGGGTCAATCCGCACCGTAGGCTGCTAGATGAAGACTACATTCCCCATCTCACTTATGCTGAACCACCATCAGATGGTTATTGGGATATTCCAATTTCTCCTAATGCCAAGTATTTTGTTGTTTTTGAATCCTTCGACTGCAGTCTTCCGGATCACAAGCGACTGCCGATGGAATTTGAAAGACTCACTCGCTTCTATGCGAAGCATGGCTCTTCAGTGGAAAACGTATGGTCTAACGATAGACCATCCGCAGTGAAAAACTACAAGATGCGGAAGTTTATGAAAGCTGACTTTGCTCAATTCACTCTTACCAGAAGAAAGCATGACTACATCCGCACCCAGGCAGACTTCCCCTACATGAACCCTGAAGAAATTTTTCTCATTGACAGAGTCTTTCAGAACAAAGCAGAGAAACATCCGAAGATGCAGATTGCTCTTGACAAAGCCAAATCTTTTCTAAAGGACACTGTTTGTGATTTTGCGAAGATTGATGCAGACATCCACCCCACCATCATCAAGAAATTTGACCTTCCACCACTTGAACCAGTGTCAATGCTTACAGAAGGCTATGAAGAAAGATCTCTAGGCGCAACCAACTTTCCAGAACTTGGCATCATATTCAAACGGAAGACAGACAATCTCAAATACTTCATTCCGATGAATGCCATGCACCGCCTGCCCAAGAAGCAACATGACATCTGCAACACCGTAGTAGAAAGATCAAAGCACACTACTGCTGAAGTCAAGTTTGAGATCACAAGAAGAATCACTTGGCTGGAAAATGTTAGAAAATTTTGGTGGATTTTGATCAAGTTCCTCAAACTTGATAACTGAACCGGATTTAAAGAGGTCACTTAAGGAGAAATTGTTGAATCATAAAAGTGACCCTCTTGAACTCAACTACCGCAACGGTTCAGCTACCGCAATCAATCATGCACCCGGAGTCAATTTCTACAAACTGCAACCGCAACCATTCTCCATCAGCAACCATCTCAGCATCCGGAGTCATCAAAGTCTTCAGCATCCGCAGTCTTAGTTATTTCTTTTACTTATTCTATGTAATGTACTCTATTGTCTAACATGCCTTGCACGGCTGCTTATAGAGTCTTAGCTTATTTCAGAGTCTCTATAAATAGACTCATTCTCTTGTAACACTACTTACTTCTTACTACTCAACTTGTGAACTTCTTAATACACAAGATTTCTCCTTCAATCATCTCTCTTATCTTCTTCATTTCTCTATCTTATTACTCTTCACACTCAAACGGCTACTAGAACATAACCTCTCTTCGGAGCAAGTCTTTTAGACTTAATCACTAAACTTGATCTCACTTACTAACTTGGAGTGAATGCATTCCTAGTTATAAATCAGTTTAAGTGTATTCTTGATATAACAACTGTTGTCATTTACATTTCTTTACTTTCCGCAACTAACTATCTAACTATATTATTGTTGAGCTTTTGATCCTTTGAGATTAACTATATTCCGCAATATACTTGTACTAACGTTTGTTCAAGTGTGTCTCCAAGTTTTTCTCTCAACAAATTCGGTGAAAGATATGTCTGTCAAGAAGGAATGATAGCAGTGTGATGCCGGGTCGGGATCCCGGTGGTTCGGGGTTATCTGCAGCTCGTATGAGTCAAGTGATTGTTGTGATCTGGAACGAGTGAAGTATCATGGAGTGGTACTTGGTTGTTAAGTGTGGTTATCTAAGGATGAGGCCGGTGGCGGGCTTGAAGCGGTGGTCAGGACGCCGCAAGGGGAAAGTTGGGTTTTAGGTTTCGGTGGTTGTGTTTTAAAGAACCGGGTCTGGTTAATGCCAGGTGGTGCATTGCGATAGTAGTTCTGGAGTTGTGTTGCCGCAGGCTTCGAGGACGAAGCCTAATTTAAGTGGGGGAGAATTGTAACATCCCGAGTTCAGGAGTGCAAGTTCAGGGTTCAAAGTGAAAATATGAATGGGCAACTCGGCGAGTCCATGGGTGGACTCGGCGAGTAGGCTCGCGATTCTGGTCGCGTGTTAAGTGGCCAACTCGGCAAGTCGGCGGCTGGACTCGGCAAGCTGGTGCTGTGTGGAGAAAACCCTAATTTCGGAGGATGAGCCCTTTATAAAGGACATTATACCCTCTCCCCAGCCTCTTTACCCTCTCTTAAAGTCCAAAAAACCCTAAGGCGCGTTTGTGAGTGTTTTGAGAGCATTTGAACCTTAGAGAAGAGATTTTGGAAGAGATCTAGGAGAGTTAGAGGCTTGGAGCAAGGGGCTTTGCAAGGATTTGGATTTCTCTTCTGTTGGAGCTTTCTTTTGAGGTATTATTTCATTGCTTGGGCTTATATTCATCTAGATTCATCATTTTGGAATATTTGGAAAGAATAGCTTGTGATATTTTGAGTTTGGAGGTTAGATCTGAGGTTGCTACCTCAGATCTGGAATGGAGAAGGTCTAGAGTGCATTAAAGTCCCTGTTCTTGAGTGGTTGGTGAAGCCATCTTGTCCCAAACCCTAACCCTAGAGTGTGATATGCTTAGATCTCTTTGGATTCACGTAAAGTTTGCCACTTTACGTGATGGATGGGTTGTAGAAAGGTAGATCTATGGTTTGGATCATCTGCATGGCCTGGAAAGCTTCTGTATGGATTAAGATCTAGGGGTACTCGGCGAGTCACAAGGGTGTACTCGGCGAGTTGCTTGAAGATGGGCAGGAACTCGACGAGTTGGAAGAACAACTCGGCGAGTTGGTTGAAGATAGCCTTGGACTCGGCGAGTCTGTTCTTGGACTCAGCGAGTCTGTTCGTGAGGTCCTAACCTTCTTCTGGTTGAGCCATGAATCGGTGAGTCAAGGGAGGACTCGGTGAGTTGAGTGCGAGGGGACTCAGAGTTTTGGGACTCGGCGAGTCTCGGGGTGACTCGGTGAGTTGAGTCGCGGATTGGGGAAGTTTTGAGCATGGGGACTTGACGAGTCATCAGGTTGACTCGGCGAGTAGAGTTAATCAGGAGGTTGACTTTGACTTTGACTTTGACCAAGGGTTGACCAGTTGACTTCCAGGGGCATTTTGGTAATTGTTGGCATTTGTTTTGAGTTCAACGTTGGTGTTGGCTAGTGGTGGAGATCGTGTCAGTGGTCGTAGCAGCTCGGTCTTATCTTTTCAGTCGGCAGTTTCCAGGTGAGTTATCCTCACTATATCGATAGGGTCTATGGCACCAAGGCCGGCCCTTTATTGGATTGTGATCCGGGTATCGTTGTTATGTTATTGCTTTGCTATGTTTGCATCCTAGTAGTTAGGATGGTATATGCTAGTGACCGGTTAGGTCGGTATCCTGGTTAGGATGATGTTATGCTATGTGATCTGCTAGATTGGTTTGATTGGATGTGAATTGTTATATGATTGAATATTTATGTGCACATGGTTGTTGGACTGGGGTTGGGTTGAGGCGGGTCCTGCTTTGTGTTGTAGGCCAACATACCCAGGGCGGACCAGTTACCCCGAAGGCCCAGCGAGCGGTCCGGATAAGCTGTAGGCCCCAAGAGGGCGGACCAGACATGCCGAGGCTCGGAGAGTGGACCAAGCCGACTGAAGGCCCAGTGCGGGCAGACCAGTCATACTATAGACTCAAAGAGTGGACCAGGTGGATTGAAGGCCCGGTGCGGGCGGACCAATCACACTGTAGACTCGATGTATATGGGTAAACTTGGAGGGTGGACCAGGTGGACTGAAGGCCGGTGCGGCAGACCAGTCACACAGTAGACCCGAAGTGCATGGTTGTTCTGTGTTCTGTTATGATATGGCATGTTGTGCGTGTATGGTATATGTGGTTGGTATTTTGGGGGTATCACACTAAGCTTTCGGGCTTATAGTTGTGGTTTAATGTTTTTCAGGTTCTTCAGGAGACCGTGGCAAGGCAAATGCGTGATCGTACCGCTCCTCATGATTATATTTTGTAATGTGGTTCTGGGAAGACTCTGATAATAATTGCATTGAAAACCTTTTTGTAATAACTTTATGAAACCGGGTTGTTTTTGAAAAGTTTAAATTGTTTGAAATTTTTAGAGTGTTACATTTCATTTACACCTCGTACGCCCCGCGTATGAGGCCGCGCACCCTGGATCCTTCCTTCATAGCACACTAAGCGTACACCACATTACGTCCCGTGTACTACTCTTCGCACCAGTACACCCTAAGTTCTCCCTAGGTACGCCCTGCATACTAGGGTTTCCTCTTAAACCCTAAAGCACTCCAATGATCCTTATATCCATGAAAATGTAACAAGAAGCTCTACGCTTTAATTAACTCATACCTTCCTTACAATTTCCCAAACAAACATCCAATTTCCTTAAAAAAAACTCGAGCCGCCATGTTACCAAAATACCCTTTGGCTCCTAAACACAAACCAGACACTCGGATCATCCAAATTATATCATCCATCTCCAAATGACCCCAAATCTCAATTCTTCAAGGGTCCTAAGTCTGCTAAATACCCACTCCTTGATCACCACCCCAAAATAGGAAATGATCCGAAACAGGCAGTTATAGCTCTCCCCAAAATTAGATTTCGTCCTCGAAATCATTCCTTACCATCCTCGACACGCCATAAAACATGTGCAACACGACCACAACCCCGAGCATACCACAACCTTCCCAAGGCAACCGAAACCAACCCTAGTAGGGCTCTCCAACCTAAAGACGAACAAATCCTTTCTCCATCTAAAAATAATCTCTTGCGAAATATCCACGTCTACTCACCCTGAAATCTGAAGTCTCAAGATGGTTTGACTCCCTGATAGACCGCCCATACTGAACCATTGCTAAATCCATTCCATTTAACTCCAAACTAACTACTCAACTTCTGATAACTTGAGGTTCCCACTAGAAAACAGAATCATATACCAATTATTATTGCAGGACACTCATACTTGACAGAAGGCTCAAATAATCGTTCGAGTAGAAGACTCATCCTTGCAACGGTTAGACTCAGATGAGAGCTGCGCAATAAGGTCAAATCTTTTACTCTGAGATTATTTAACCCAAACTACAAGTGACCTAACATATTCTACGAATAACAAGCGACTCTACACACAAGTTTCAAATTAATAATACCGCCTTGACTTATCTTGATGCCCTTCACAAATAGAACCAATCCAAAACACAATCACAATGGTTTGATCTATTATCAAAAATGAATCCATTCCTTACCCTTGAACCCTTCAACTGATGCCCTCGACATATAAATACCCTAATTCTTATCCCACTGAAACTAAAATCCTGCACATAAACACTCATAATTCCCAACTCGATACTCAATTCAAAACCCAAGATCCATGGATCTGCACTTGCATTTCACCCAAAACCTTCTGATTCACAACAACCCCTCACTAGACCAATATATAAAGGTTCCCAAACCATCCCTGAGACTATTGGTCTCGCTCCTGGTCCAACCACCAGATTCCCAAGTGTCGAAATAACAAGGCTACCCAGCCTATAAACCCCCTCTGTGTCACACACTAACCACCCACTCAAGATCAAAAACCTTGACCCAACAGTCTCTACCATGTCCCACCTTCTCACACCCCGCTAATGAGGAAAAGCAAGATATGACAGCGATAACGGTTTCATTGCAAAAGATAAAGATACATCACCATAACAGTATTCAAAAGTTTACAACCCATAGCTTAAAAGAAACAAGTACAAGTTTTTCCAAATTAACATTGTTTAAAATATAACTTCATAAATAACTTCAACACGATGCAGCATGCTCTATGATGATGAATCTTTATATCCACTTACTAATTATTCCTGAAAAAGCATGTAAAACGAGCGTCAACTATGAAAATAGTTGGTGAGTTCACAAGTTTATAAAATCAAGATTTGGAATAAGGCTTTTCATAAATACAAGTACATTGCTTTAATGATAAACAAAGTTGATTGCTATTATTGATAACAAGTCTATTGCTATAACGAGAAACGAGTTTGTATGTGTATGAGCAAAAAATGAGTCTCAACCAAACCTATGAATGAAGCCCTATCGAGATCTATGCTTATCGTTCCATAGATGCATATGGTATCATGCACTCCAACAATAGGGTGAGTGAGGAGTTTTCAATTCCTAATAGCGCTATCCATAATGACCATTGGCTCAAAGAGTTAATGGTTAGAGATAAGGGAAGGGCCTTACTACGATAAGTTCTCATGTTCCGTGTTGCATAGACATACATAGAGAGACATAGCAATACAATAGCAATCATGTTTGATACAAATCAATTTAAATACAACATGCAAATAATAGCTTTTCTGGACATGCTTTTCCACCCCAAAACATAAAAACTGAAAATAGGGGAGTGCGTGAATACTCACAATATTTCGTGTAGGTACAAGTGGTGCCTCGAAATACACCAATGTCTTACTACCGGGATCCTACGACATCAAACACACACTAGTGAGTTTCCATGTCGAAATCTACTACTAATATACTAAACTCTACATATAGTGAAATGTCAATTTATGTTCTAATATTGGATTTTATATTAATTGGTTACACTTTTTTTGAAATGATGAAATTCTAAGAGCCATGAGATTAATACAACTTTGGGATATTAATTTTCCAGGTTTAGTAATATAAATTTGAGGGTATTTCTACACATTTAAAGGTGTTTTATAGTCCTAAAAATGTAAAATATCATCAAACAGTTTCCAAAAATTGTCAAACCTTGTATTTTTCATTCTAAATACAATAGAGGTTTTCTAGAAAATTTTCCTTGAATTTTTGATATGGTTAACTATTTTCCAAATTTTTAAGCCTTCATAACAACATAAATTCACGAAAAATAGCATTCAAAGGGTAAAAATCCTCAAACTTTTTATTTTACTGTTATTACACATTATGAAGCTGGTAAAAATATAAAAATGGATTTACAAGCTGTTTAATTATATTTTATGATTTTTGAGCATTTATTCCAATAAAAATTTAAATAAATAGAAAACAATTTCCAAAATTACCCAAACTTTTTATTTAAATGTTATCATACATAAATAGGCCGGGAAAAATATAAAAGATATTTTTCAATGGGTATTTCTATTTTTCCTTGTTTTATTCCCTTAAATAATCATTAATTGAAGAATAAATAATAAACAGTTAAAATCAATTACCAAAATCTTTTTGTGCAACATCATTTACAATGTAAGTAATCTAGGAAAAATACCAAAAGTGGTTTTCATATTGTATAATCCGGTTTTGGGTATTTATGTGTATTTATGTGTATTTATGTGTATTTAACCTTAGAAAATAGAAGAAAAATAGTTTACAGTAGAGAAAAATATCTAAAATTTTTATGTAACCTCCTACTGTACAACATGATGTTCTGGTAAAATTTCATGAATTTTGGATAATAATAACTATTATTCCTATTTTTAGGCCATTATAATTACCAAAACTTGGGAAAAATAGGAAGGCACGATGAAAAAATCTAAATTATTTTTCGGAGTCTCCCACCACAGTTAAGGGCTGCGAAAATTGTTAGACACAATTTTAACACTCCCTAAAGTGGTTTTTGTGATTTATTATACCCAAACAAAAAGAAAATCAAACATCATACCAAACAGCAACAAATATCGATAAAATTTAATGAGGGGTCATTATTCACCATAGGGGTCATCCACGAATTTATTCCGGGTTTATAGACCTCTGGAAGTATTTTATGTGATTTATGCCCTTGTTTTCTTGTAACAATTTTATTAAATCAAAGAAAAGATAAAAACTCTTGAAATTCTCCAGATGTTCATATTACCTTAATGGGAATCTGGAAAAAAATTTCTTTGAACAGAAAAGAACTTTTAGATATTTTTATAGACCAAATCGTTTACATTCACTAGTAACAATGTACTTTGCTCATCAAGCTCTTTAGCTTGATGTTCATTACATGCATCACGGTTTGAGAACCATTCATGGACATATGTTTGTCATAGTGATGTTTTTAGAAGAAATACTTGAAAGCATAAGGTGTTTGAACCTTTAAAACTTGTAAAAATCCGAACTTTAGTGTTTGACAAAGGTTTTGGTCCTTGGATTTCACCATTAAACAACATGCATGTTGTTTTTGGGTGAAACCCTACCACCATCATCATCAAACTCGACATTCATGAGCATGTTCATGAATGTTCATAAAGAATGGTGTAGAAGGAAGAGAAATACTAGAAAGTCCTTTAAAAACAAGAAGGAAAAGTAAGGAAAGGTGAGTGATTTTCGTGTATACCTTGAAGATTAGCCTTAGAAGATGAAGATTTGAGTGTGGAGAGGTGTTCTTGGCTGTTGATTTTCGTGAGTTTAGAGAGAGAGAAAAGAGAGAAGTGGAAGAGTGGGGATTAGGTCTTAATGATTGAGTTTTGGGAAGAGAGAGCATGGGGGAGGGGAGAGTGGCCGGATTTTTGAGTGCATTAAAGCCTCCTCTCTCCTAAATTCAAACTTTATAAAATCCCTCCTAAATTTTTATAAAAGTATTTATTAAAGCAATTCTTGATTTACTTAAAAATCTTGTTTTTAACTAATAATTTATGATTAATGTATGATAATTAAATTTCTATTTCATTGATTATAACCCATAATTTGATTAATAAAAATTTGATATTAAGAAGCTTATAGCCAATTTTATAAAGTTTTTAAGCTTTAAGGTTTATAAATTTGGATTTTGGCTCTTTAGGGTTTTTGGTACATTGTTTGATATTCACCATCATATTAGAATGTAATTAGAATATTTTAATTTATTTTTAGGGTTTTATATCATTTTTCAATTGTAACAAATGTTTGGAGTTTCATTCTAATTATGGTATTGGCATTTTCTATTGTAGTTAAGCAACTTACTAGAATCGTAAGTGTCAAGTATATTAGTCCTAGATCTTAGTTGGATCCTAGTCTATGCATGATTTTGACCTAATTTATACTACTAGGCCATGGCATGTTGTGCATGAATGGTTTTTATAAAGATGCATGAGTCCGAGAATGACCTGAATTTGACAGTTGTCACAGTATCCCCCACTTAAAAAGAATTTCGTCCCGAAATTCATTCTATGTCATCACTTGTCATCGCATGGGAGAAGTTGTGGATAGTTTTCCTTCATGAAGTCCTCACGCTCCCAGGTGAACTCCGGCCCGCGTTTTGAGTTCCATCAAACTTTCACAATCGGAATCTTACTTCGCTTAAGTTGTTTCACCTCCCTGTCAAGGATTTCTGTCGGTTCCTCAACAAAGTTTAGCTTATCATTGATCTTAATTTCCTCCATATCTTTAGAGCGAAAACTATTGCTCCTAGTTCTAGATCATGGGTGGTATAATTCTTCTCATGCGGTTTGAGTTGTCTGGAAGCATACGCAATGACCTTATCTTTTTGCATTAACACACATCCTAATCCTTGATGAGACGCATCACAATACACTACAAAGTTCTCTAATCCTTCTGGTAAAGCCAGAATTGGTGCATTGCACAACTTGTTTTTCAGGATTTGGAACGCCTCTTCGTGTTTCTCTTCCCAGAGAAATTTTCTGTCCTTTTGGGTCAAAGATGTTAATGGTTGAGCAATCCTAGAGAAATTTTCAATGAAACGTCTGTAATACCCAGCTAATCCTAGGAACTGTCGTATTTCTGTCGGGGTTTTGGGGGCTTCCCATTTCTTGATTGCCTCGATCTTAGCTGGATCTACATGAATTCCTCTTTCGCCGATCACATGACCAAGAAAATGTACTTCCCGAATCCAAAATTCGCACTTAGTGAACTTGGCATACAATTTCTGCTCCTTCAACAGCTCCAACACTAGCTTCAGATGTCTATTGTGATCTTCTTTGGTTTGCAAGTAAAAAAGTATGTCATTGATAAATACAATTACAAACTTGTCTAGGTATGGTCTACAGACCCTATTCATCAAATCCATGAAAACAACGGGTGCGTTCGTTAGTCCAAAAGGCATGACTAAGAACTCATAATGTCCATAATGGGTTCTAAATGCTGTTTTGTGAATGTCCCCTTCGTGAATTCTTAGTTGATGATACCCTGACCGAAGGTCGATCTTTGAGAAGTATGAAGCGCCCTGCAATTGATCGAATAAGTCATCTATTCGAGGGAGGGGATATCGATTCTTGATTGTCAACTTGTTCAGTTCTCTGTAATCAATGCACATTCGGAACGACCCGCCTTTCTTTTTGACGAATAACACTGGGGATCCCCAAGGTGAAGAGCTTGTTCGAATAAACCCTTTATCTAGAAGTTCTTGAAGTTGTCCGGATAGTTCTTGCATCTCGGATGGTGCAAGGCGATATGGTGCTTTTGCTACCAGTGCCGCTCCGGGAATTAAATCTATCCGAAATTCGACCTGTCTGTGAGGGGGTAGACCGGGTAATTCCTCCGGAAACACTTCGGCATAGTTTTGAACCACTGGAATCTCCTTGAGTTGCTTAGCTTCAGGTTCTCTTTCTAGCACGTGGGCCATGAATGCAATACAATTCTTCTTCAGGTACTTGTGAATCTTCATGCTTGATACAATGTTTAAACTTCTTCCTGACTTCTCACCATCTATGATAAGGGTTTCTCCATTAGGGAGAGGTATCCTAATGACCTTCTCGTAACAACCAATGTCCGCTCTATTTTTGGATAACCAATCCATTCCTACTATCATATCAAAACTACCTGGCTCTATAGGAATTAGGTCAATGCTAAAGAGTTTATCAGCTAAGTTCAAAGTACAACCAGGAATTATATCATTAGCCCTAATTTCATACCCATCAGCACGTTCAATAGCATAATAATTCCTCATCTTTCTCGATTTCAAGCCAATTAATGGTCTAAATGCTATAGAAACAAAACTCCTATCTGCTCCCGCATCGAATATTACTGATGCAAAATGGTTGTTCAGGAGAAACGTACCTGTTATCACCTCAGGGTTCTAACGAGCTTCTTCTGCACCAATCATAAAGGCTACACCTCTTGGCCGTCCACCTTGATTTCCTTGGAAGTTTTGCCTGGCTTGGCCTTGTCCATTGATACCAGGCCCCTTGTTCAGTTTGGGACATGCTCTACGGAGATGATCAGTACTGCCGCACTCGTAACATGCCCCTTTTCCCTCCTTATTCAACTTACAATACTTCGAGTAATGGCCTGTTTGTTTACAGTTTTGGCACACTGGGCAAGCTCCCTTGTGATGGAAGTTACACTTATTGCACTTCGGAAGCGGTCCTGAGTACTGCTTTCGCTCCTGCACTTCCATGACTTCCTGTTCCTGAGTTTTCACTGGTTCTTGCTCCTGGGCTCTTACCATAAAGTTTCTTGAGACTTTCTGCTTCCTCCCTGACTTGCCTCCATACTTCTTCTCTCCCTGATCTACTGGCTTCCTCTTGCTACTAGAGTTTTCCTTTGTCGATGCTCTAATCCTTATTGCATCATTGGTTAGTCGATTTGCTAGACTTACTGCACTCTGAATAGTAGATGGGTTTGCTGAGGTAACCATTCCCCGAAATTCTGGTGCCAGACCCCAGATGTAACGATTTATCCGTTTCTCCTCAGGAGTAACCATGTGAGGTACCAGTTTTGCTAGTTAATGAAATCGGACTGTGTACTTCTCTATTTGTGTTCCAACCATAGAATGGTTCCAGAATTCAGATTCAAGCTTTTGAAGTTCATCCTTGGGACAATAGTCCTCTATCTGCAGCTTCTTTAGGTCTTCCCAAGTTAGCTGATATGCCGCTGTACGGCCTCGGGTTTGCACTAGAGTATTCCACCAGGTCAATGCCCTATCTTGGAGTAGACAAGTTGCATACTCAACTTTGTTGCGCTCGAGGCATTTGCTAATGTGAAGGACCGACTCCATGTTGTCAATCCATTTCAGCAACCCGACCGCACCTTCCTTTCCGTGGAACTCCTTAGGTTTACAAGCCATAAAGGACTTGTAGTTGCATTCTCTTTCATTGTTTTCCTGGTTTCCTCCACTACTTCCTTGGTTAGCATTTAGTCCCGCAGTTACTTGAGTAACAATGTTTGGGATTGCTTCCATGAGTTGTTGTGCTACAACTTGAGCAACATCGGGTGTTTCGTTCTGTGAACGCCCGCGATTAGGCCTTCCTGACATGGTTCTAAGACACAAGAGTATAAATACATATAAATACATAAAATAATGTATAGTATTTAGTTCACTACTATTTTGAAAACCGTAAGTGTTGTCAAATTAATGGTTTGCATTAATACTATGCATATAGATTTTAGAAAGGAAAGAAAAGAAAAATCTTTTTATTCGGCCATTGACTAAGAAAATTCTAGGGTTTTCCCTCATAGTAAAAGTTTTCAAACATAAAATAAACTTCTTCATTACCATTTGAAATGGTCTTAAAACAAAAACAATACATCGATCCCAAAATAAGGTTTTTAAATGTTTTTCTCAAAAGACACCCAACATGGGTTTTTGTTTCATGACAAAATAAAATAAAATACTGAAATCAGAACCAAATACTAATCGCCATCCCATCAAGAAACATCAACACCACAATCAGTAATAGCCCTCCAAGCACATAATATACGGTCATCGCACGACCTGCCACTCGTCTAGCAGCACTAGCAGTGTCAGCAGCCTCCATTGAATGCTGAAACAGGATTTCCATCCTTGTCATCACTTCATCCAATACCTCCTGATGCCAGCTATCACAGCGAGACTGTGACGTAGGCCCTCTGCCATCGACTGCAATCTCCGGGACTCTTCCGGGGTCAAACTTGGCTGCCTGACAGGTATCCCTATGACTCGCTGTTGTGGGGGTGCTCTCGGTCCTGCAACGCTGGGTCCTACCCCGCTAGGTCCTGCCGTGCCAAGTCCTGCTGTGCTGGTGGCTATCCTTCCTGGAATGGGAACACTCTTCCTCGCCGTCCTTCGAATACGAAGCCCATAAAGTGGTGGCTGTAGCAACACCGATGCAGGCGATGCCTCGCGTCGTTGACTCGGGGCGTTGTCATTGCTGATCTCCACCGAGTTTCCTTTATCTTCCGTGTCCTCCGATGGGTCTTCTTCTACCGAAGCGGGGGGATTACGTCGAGGGATAGTAGTGACGTAGCCGGACTCATCGGCTGAGGCGGTAGCGCGGGAAGATGACGATGTTGACATAGTGGACTCAGACATAGTTTCAATGAGATATGAAATAAATGACAATGCATGCCTATAATATGCAATGCTTGCACACACCAAAATTAACCTTTTTGAATTTTTGAAATAAAGTTTTCTCAAATATTTTTGTTGAACATATTCCCATTATAATTAGCTCAGGCTTTGTATAAATCTTTCCTTAATTAAACATAGGTGATCAGGCTATGTTTAATTGAGGTCCAACGATACGACTCCCGACCTAATTATACTAGTAATATGTTTGATGTAAAAAGAATTTCGTTGTAAGTTTTAGTTATAGGTTGTGTTTTCTTAAAGAAAAACCGATGTTCTTTATAACTTTAGCTCTGATACCACTTCTGTCACACCCCGCTAAATCGGAAACGCAAGATATGACAGCGATAACGGTTTCATTGCAAAAGATAAAGATAAATCACCATAGCAATATTTAAAAGTTTACAACCCATAGCTTAAAAGAAACAAGTACAAGTTTTTCCAAAATAACATTGTTCAAAATATAACTTCATAAATAACTTCAACACGATGCAGCATGCTCTATGATGATGAATCTTTATATATCACTTACTAATTATTTCCTGAAAAAGCATGTAAAACGAGCGTCAACTATGAAAATAGTTGGTGAGTTCACAAGTTTATATAATCAAGATTTGGAATAAGGCTTTTCATAAATACAAGTACATTGCTTTAATGAGAAACAAAGTTGATTGCTATTATTGATAACAAGTCTATTGCTATAACGAGAAAAGAGTTTGTATGTGTATGAGCAAACAATGAGTCTCAACCAAACCTATGACTAAAGCCCTATCGAGATCTATGCTTATCGTTCCATAGATGAATATGGTATCATGCACTCCAACAATAGGGCGGGTGAGGAGTTGTCAATTCCTAATAGCGCTATCCATAATGACCATTGGCTCAAAGAGTTAATGGTTAGAGTTAAGGGAAGGGCCTTAGTACGATAAGTTCTCATGTTCCGTGTTGCATAGACATACATAGAGAGACATAGCAATACAATAGCAATCATGTTTGATACAAATTAATTTAAATACAACATGCAAATAATAGTTTTTCTGGACATGCTTTTCCACCCCAAAACATAAAAACTGAAAATAGGGGAGTGCGTGAATACTCACAATATTTCGTGTAAGTACAAGTGGTGCCTCAGAATACACCAACGTCTTACTACCAGGATCCTACGACATCAAACACACACACTAGTGAGTTTCCATGTCGAAATCTAATGCTAATATACTAAACTCTACATATGGTGAAATGCCAATTTATGTTCTAATATTGGATTTTATATTAATTGGTTACACTTTTTCTGAAATGATGAAATTCTACAAGCCATGCAATTAATATAACTTTGGGATATTAATTTTCCAGATTTAGTAATATAAATTTGAGGGTATTTCTACACATTTAAAGGTGTTTTATATTCCTAAAAATGTAAAATATTATCAAACAGTTTCCAAAAATTGTCAAACCTTGTATTTTTCATTCTAAATACAATAGAGGTTTTCCAGAAAATTTTACTTGAATTTTTGATATGGTTAACTATTTTCCAAAATTTTAAGCCTTCATAACAACATAAATTCACGAAAAATAGAATTCAAAGGATAAAAATCCACAAACTTTTTATTTTACTGTTATTACACATTATGAAGCTGGTAAAAATATAAAAATGGATTTACAAGCTGTTTAATTATATTTTATGATTTTTGAGCATTTATTCCAATAAAAATTGAAATAAATAGAAAACAGTTTCCAAAATTACCTAAACTTTTTATTTAACTTTTATTATACATAACTAGGCTGGGAAAATATAAAATATATTTTTCAGTGGGTATTGCTATTTTTCCTTGTTTTATTCACTTAAATAATCATTAACTGAAGAATAAATAATAATCAGTTAAAATAAATTACCAAAATTTATTTTGTAACATCATTTACAGTGTACGTAATCTGGAAAAAAAATACCAAAAGTGGTTTTCATATTGTATAATCCAGTTTTGGGTATTTATGTGTATTCAAGTGTATTTAAGTGTATTTAACCTTAGAAAATAGAAGAAAAATATTTTACAGTAGAGAAAAATCATCCAAAATTTTTATGTAACCTCCTACTGTACAACATGATGTTCTGGTAAAACTTCATGAATTTTGGATAATCAGAACTATTTTTCCTATTTTTAGGCCATTATAATTACCAAAAATTGGGAAAAATAGGAAGGCGTGATGAAAAATTTTGAAATTATTTTTCGGACTCCCACCACAGGTAAGGGCTGCGAAAATTGTTAGATACAATTTTCAAACTCCGTAAAGTGGTTTTTGTGATTTATTATACCCAAACAAAAAGAAAATCGAACATCATACCAAACAGCAACAAATATCGATGAAATTTAACGAGAGGTCATTATTCACCATAGGAGTCATCCACAAATTTATTCTGGATTTATAGACCTCTGGAAATATTTTATGTGATTTATGGCTTGTTATCTTGTAACAATTTTAATAAATCAAAGAAATGATAAAAACTCTTGAAATTTTCCAGATGTTCATATTACCTTAATGGGAATCTGGAAAAAAATTTCTTTGAATAGAAAATAATTTTAGATATTTTTATAGACAAATCGTTTACATGCACTATTAACAATGTACTTTGCTCATCAAGCTCTTTAACTTGATGTTCATCACATGCATCACGGTTTGAGAACCATGCATGGACATATGTTTGTCATAGTGATGTTTCTAAAAGAAATACATGAAAGCATAAGGTGTTTGAACCTTTAAAACTTGTAAAAATCCGAACTTTAGTGTTTGACATAGGTTTTGGTCCTTGGATTTCACCATTAAACAACATGCATGTTGTTTTTGGGTGAAACCCTACCACCATCATCATCAAACTCGACATTCATGAGCATGTTCATGAATGTTCATAAAGAATGGTGTAGAAGGAAGAGAAATACAAGAAAATCCTTTAAAAACAAGAAGGAAAAGTAAGGAATGGTGAGTGATTTTCGTGTATACCTTGAAGATTAGCCTTAGAATATGAAGATTTGAGTGTGGAGAGGTGTTCTTGGCTGCTGATTTTCGTGAGTTTAGAGAGAGAGAAAAGAGAGAAGTGGAAGAGTGGGGATTAGGTCTTAATGATTGAGTTTTGGGAAGAGAGAGCATGGGGGAGGGGAGAGTGGCCGGATTTTTGAGTGCATTAAAGCCTCCTCACTCCTAAATTCAAACTTTATAAAACTCTCTCCTAAATTTTTATAAAACCTAATTTTTATAAAAGTATTTATTAAAGCAATTCTTGATTTATTTAAAAATCTTGTTTTTAACTAATAATTTATGATTAATGTATGATAATTAAATTTCTATTTCATTAATTATAACCCATAATTTGATTAATAAAAATTTGATATTAGGAAGCTTATAGCCAATTTTATAAAGTTTTTAAGCTTTAAGGTATATAAATTTGGATTTTGGCTCTTTAGGGTTTTTGGAACATTGTTTGATATTCACCATCATATTGGAATGTAATTAGAATATTTTAATTTATTTTTAGGGTTTTATACCCTTTTTCAATTGTAACAAATGTTTGGAGTTTCATTCTAATTATGGTATTGGCATTTCCTATTGTAGTTAAGCAACTTACTAGAATCGTAAGAGTCAAGTATATTAGTCCTAGATCTTATTTGGATCCTAGTTTATGCATGATTTTGACCTAATTTATACTACTAGGCCATGGCATGTTGTGCATGAATGGTTTTTATAAAGATGCATGAGTATGAGAATTACCTGAATTTGACAGTTGTCACACACCTTTAGTTCCATAATCATACGGGCCTCGCCTATGGTTCTCACCTAACTATACCATAGAGCGGCCTCACCCATGGGTCCGACCCATCTAGAGCTACACAGGCCCGAATCCACCTCCGACCCCAATGGTTCTCAACCTAAGATACATAAATACTCCTAGACAATCCTGACTGGCATGCCCGATGCACAAACTGATTCTCCCTTTATGCTCATGAGCACCTCCAACGATAGTCTACCTCGAACTGGAGAATGCTACGATCCCATCGTAGTCTAATACACTTCTAACGAACCATGGTTACCACCCACAGCGTTACCACACCCAAAACATTACAACCCCATGCATCCCAAACCAAAACCTGCATACAACTACATCCAATCAAGTGTTCAGGTCATACTTTGAATTCCAAAGCCCTCAACCTAGACTCAACCGCAAGCCTTCTATGCATAATAAAGGAGACGCCGAGCAGCGGTTGGAAGTTTCCTGAACTCCCACTTACACAACCTCAATCTAAATAGCCACTTGGGTAGTCTCTCCTCTTGGCTAGGATGTGAAACTTGCCCTAGTTCCACACCCTTCCTAACTCCCGGAAATCCTGATCGATTCTCCCCTACTTGGATTTGACAAAGCTCTTTTACGTCTTAAATCTGATGGACTCCCAACCCATCAACCTCATATAGCATGATCCGCCTATGACTTGCGTTATTCAATACTATATTTCCATTGTTAGCCAAACTCAATGATCTCCCAACTCCTGAAATTCTGCAGCATACTCTTAAAATCTTATCAGGTCTGATAATCCAAATCACCTCCCATGATACCATACCAATTCCTCGAGTTCTTATGCTGGTGACTAAAAACAATAACCCCTACCCTGAACTGACGAATCTTCACCCCAACTTCCATTCTTAAAGAATCATTGAATTCTAACCGTCTACAACCCATGTGGATACAAAACTCCCTTGACATTTCCAATGACCAAACAATACATGCAACTGACACTGTGACAACCCGAAATTTATTCCGTCATTTTTAACCCCTCCTTCCGTTAATAACCCACTTTATTAAACTTCCCGTTAACCTTTTTGAATTGGTTAATTATTTTGGGACTTTTATAATGACGTAGTAAGGGTTGAAACAAAATAGAAACACCCTCATTAATCCCTTGAAAAGTTTTAGTTTCAACCAAGTCAAAATATGACCATTTAATCGGGTGCGACCAAAAGCCCCGTTTAACGTCAGTATCGAATAGATTTCCACTGAGCCCCAAGCTTAACCCCTATATAAGGGGGAGTGCACTCCATTCACACTCTTTCCACTCTCTCTACACTCTCTCTCTCTCTCTACAACTTGTTTTCGACCCAAAAACGCCCATTCCGAACCCCAAACTAGTAAGTAATCTATCCTAACTTGTTGTGTGGCTTAGTTAACATGCAAAAATGCATGTTTAAGACATCAAATAGGGGCCAAATTATGTGTTTACAGCCCAAGAACACTCTTGGACCATGAACACCCTTAAGTGGGGTTTTTAAGCCCCAAAGCCCCTCTAAACTACTCCTAGGGCTTAGATATGACTTGTGGACTTACACCTTCGAGCTTAGAACACCAAAACATTATGATATGGAGAGTAAACATGAGTTTACGGCCCAAGAACACTCTTGGACCGTAAACCCCTCTTCAAGGGCCGTGAACACCATTTAAGGTGTTAGAAATGCCCTCAAACACCTCCTATGGCCTTGGAAAATGTCTAGAAGCAACCACTATTGAAGTAAAGGCGTTAAACATCAAAGAAATATGGGATATAGGAGTTTACGGCCGTAAACCCCCTAGGAATGGTCCATGGGCCATAAACTCCCAAAGAGTGCCCAAAAGATGCCCTAACTTCTTCATTTGACTTGGAAAAATGCATATAACTTTATTCCCTATCATTTAAGGCCTAGATTCATGAAGGAAAGGACCAAGTGAGAGTTTACAGCCATAAACTCCTTGTTTAGGTCTGTGAACTCCTTAAATGGTCCATTTGTTGCCTTAAACCCATTCATGTGCCTTGTATTTAGACCTAGCCTAATTCTATGAGTGAGATAAGACCATGTAGCATCCTAGAACACCCCCACCATGAGTTTACGGCCGTAAACTCATGGGGAGTTGGTCATATGGGCCGTGAACTCTATAAAGAGTTTACTCTTGAAGATAAAACTCCCTATCTAGGCCATACACTCCCTTATTTGCAACCAAATAGCTTCCTAGCACTCGACCAAAGTGTTTTCCGCACATTAGGATGCGTATACGTGTTTAATTAGTACTATAATTGCTAATTGTATGTAAACATATGTCATCATATGTTAATAGGTCACTAAGTGTGTTCAAGTCTTTACTTGACACTGAGCACCCAACCGACACCTCCGTCTGATCCACTTACAACAGGTGAGTTCATACCCCTGAATTAACCTTTTAAATGTTTTTACATGCTTTTATGGGGGAATACAAGTTAAAACATGCCAGTTATCATATCAATCATATGTGATTAATAACCCGCATGTACAAGGATTTATCACACTTTCAGTTGTTTTACCAAGTATAATACTGTAGATGGTTTTCCAAAACGTCTTTACTTATTTAAATCTTTTCTCAAATTGTCTCTCATGCTATATGTTTTACTTCTAAACCAGTTACAACAGTGTTTTAAACAAATGTTTTCTTTACTTATATTGTGTTATCAAATTTATATTCAAAACGTGTTTATGAATGGTTTTCAAGCTTGTTTTACAAGGTAGTATCAAGTCGCAATTGTTTTAAGTGTAAAGGTTTTCCAAAGGCTTACCAAAGTTTTTGCCAAAGTTTACTTCTAAGTTCTTATTTCGTTAAATCCATGCCCACATTTGTATAGTTATATAAATATTGTTTAAAGGACTTAGGAAGGCTAATTCGCCCTATTTCCTTTTCCTCGTTGGGATGTGGTCTGGTGGGTATCGGTTATCCGTCCGAAGGTCATTTAAACATTAGTAATGTATCATGTATACATATATGGACATAAAGGATCTCTCTATCTCTCTCGCTCGCTCTCAGTCAGTGCATCGCCTTGGGTAGTAAAGGCCTCTCTCTATAATTCATGTTCCTGAAACCCTAGTAACTATTATAGGAATAGTTAGGAGACTCTATCTCTCACTCTATCTCTCTCTCTCTCTCATACTTTAGAATGTGACACACTATTTCCCTCTACGATGCTTCATAGCGTCAATGCCGTGTAACCAGAGTCTCTGGGAAGGAGAGCGAACATCATGTGTATAGATCTATACGGGACTGACACTTCCACACCCTAACTACTAGCTACAGTCCACGCCGGTAAGGCCCATGGGTGACATAAAACCACTACTACTACTGCCACTACCTCTACGCGTGACCTGGAGGGTCATTGGATACTCTATCGTCGATCAGCATGGTTACATACAAGTTCACATTCACCCTTTGTTTTAGACCTTGCTAGCTGTATCGTTCATCTGATACTGTCTGGGGTCTGTGTTTCTTTTTTTTAGACCTTGCTAGCCGTATCGATCATTTGATACCGTCTGGGGTCTTTGTTTCCTTTTGTTAGACTGAGCCAGGCGTATCATCCATTCGATACTCTCATGGAGTCTATGATTTCTTTTGCCTTAGTCAGCAGTATTTTTTTGCTGAGGCATATGTTATTTTCCCCCATTATTTTTACCAGTGATGTTCTCCTACTTTCTTTAAAGTCAAATGCTATATTTTGGTAATGATAGTATTTCAGGGAAAACTTCTCTTTAAAACATAACATTGTCGAGTCTTGGTAGAAGACTGCTTTTATTTAGAAAATATAGGATTTTCTGGAAAGGACGCTAATACACCGTAGATTCTAAACTACTACTTTTCATAAAGTTATTTTGAATAAAATACTTACTTACATAAATTCCACTAAATACTTATGAACTCACCAGCATTTATAAAAATGCTGATGCTCGCTTTCAAAATAACTTGTATTCTCTGGTCAGCAATAGATAGGTACATCTCAGGAGCTTTTTGTGAAGTCAGCCTAGAACCGAGTTGCATATATGTATTGTTCTATAATTACTATGATATTACTACAACTTGTAACTGATGTAAAACTATTACTATTAATGCAATGGTTGTTGTACTTTGATTACTATACTGCATATGTTGTGATACTTGACATGACGTCATCCACCCCAGAACGTTTCCGCCGTTCCGGTTTTGGGGTGTGACAGATTGGTATCAGAACATTGTTTATAGTGAGCTCAGTATATCAATTCATAAAAGATATACAGCCTATAAATACATAGGGATAAAACACTCTGACCAAGAATTATACTTTAAAATATAACCATATTTTACCAAAGTATAAGAACATCCAGAATCTAAACATTCGAACACAAGTATAACAAGAAGAACAAGAATAAAAGTCTTCGGATGTTGAGCATTACTGTTAAACCTGGGCAGTTATGTAATCGTAAGCTGGAATAAATGTAACCTGATCAACTACATTTATTTGAGATGCGATGAACGTGTGCTTGGGAGTGATAGTGGTGTTACAACAGGTCTGAAACTTACCAAATAGGAATGCTAGAGCCAAACATAAAGTTTAAAATACTATGGGAGTATTTTGGAATACCAAGAGACTCACATAAATCCCAGAATCATACCCAGAAGTTAAGAACCAAACAAGAAATTAAGATACCTTAGGGGTATTTTAGGATCCATAGATAACCTTGTGTGAAAAACTAAAAAGATCCTTATTGATATACCTACAATTACAGAGGGTATACTTCCAAGGTTATATATATAATAAGGATCCCATAGACTGAGGATGTGTGGTTTCGCTCTATTTACTTTTCCTCGTTGGGATGTGGATATAGAGTAGTATCACATATTCGAAGGTGTAACATCCCGGAATAGCAAGAGTAGAGTTGAAGGACTAAAAGTGTAAATTTTGAAGGGCAACTCGGCGAGTCCATGGATGGACTCGGCGAGTAAGGTCGCGACTTTGGCCGCGAGTCAAGTGGCCTACTCGGCGAGTCCAAAGATGGACTCGGCGAGTAGGTGCTGAGTGGAGAAAACCCTAAATCTGGGGAATGAGCCCTATTTAAAGAACATTATATCCTCTCCCCAGCCTCTTTGATCCTCCTTGAAGTCCAGAAACCCTAGAAAGCGTGATTGAAGAAGATTGGAGTGTATTTGGAGCTTGGGGAGGTGTTTGTTGAAGAAATCTTGAAGGAGAAGAGGCTTGGATCAAAGGGCTTTGCTTGGATTCGAGTTTCATTGCAGTTGGGGCATTCTTTTGGAGGTAATATCTCGTTCTTGGGCTATCAATCATATGGATTCATCATTTTGGGGTTTGTGGGGAGTATATCTTGGTATGTTTTAGAGTTTGGAGGTTAGATCTGAGGTTGCTACCTCAGATCTGGAATATTGAAGGCCCAGAGTGCATTAAAGTTCCTGTGTTTGGGTGCTTAGTGAAGCCATCATGTCCCAAACCCTAGCTATAAAGTGAATAAGGCCTAGATCTCTTTGGATTCACGTAAAGTTTGCCACTTTACGTGATGGATGAGTTGTAGGAGGCTAGATCTATGTTTTGGATCAATTGCATGGTCTGGAATGCTTTTGTATGGATTCAGATCGGTGGTACTCGGCGAGTCACATGGGTGAACTCGACGAGTTGGAAGAACAACTCGGCGAGTCGGATGAAGATGACCTTGGACTCGGCGAGTTGTATGAACAAGTCGGCGAGCAGGTTGAAGATAGCCTTAGACTCGGCGAGTCTGTTCTTGGGCTCGGCGAGTCTTGTCGAAGAGTCCCAATATTTCTTGGTTGAGTCGAGAACCAGTGAGTCAAGGGATGACTCGGTGAGTTGTGGACGAGTGGACCCCGAGTTGTTGGACTCGACGAGTCTTGGGGTGACTCGGCGAGTTAGGTCGCGGGTTGAAGGAAGTTCTGAGTGCGGGGACTCGGCGAGTCATCGGGTTGACTCGGCGAGTAGGGTCAGTCAGGGGTTGACTTTGACCTTGTCTTTGACCAAGGGTTAACCAGTGGTTTCCAGGGGTATTTTGGTAATTATTGTTTATGGTTTTGAGTTCAGTGCATTGGTGGCTGTTCAGTGGTGGAGATCGTATCAGTGATTGGAGCAGCGGGATCTTGTCCTTTCAGCCGGCAGTTTCGAGGTGAGTTATCCTCACTATATCGATAGGGTTTATGGCACCAAGGCCAACCTTTTTATTGGATGGAAATCCGGGTAGTTGTCAGTTGTTATGATATGGGCTGGAAGGCATTATGTTATGGGCCGGAAGGCGTTATATGTTGTGGGCCGGAAGGCAATACATGTTGTGGGCCGGAAGGCATTGCGATGTGGACTGGAAGGTCATGGCCTGGAAAGGCGTATGTGTACATTTGGTATGTTGACTGATTCATAGGGTGATGTTATGTTAGTGACCGGCTAGGCTGGTATCTTGGTTAGGGTAATGCTATGTTATGTGATCTGTTGATCGATTGCTAACTGTGAGCTGTTATATGATTATGTGTTGTGTGCATGATTGCTAGGTTTGGAGTGTGACCTGGTATGCGGGGTCGTTCTATGTTGTGTTATGATATGTATGCTTTTTATGTTATGGGCCGGAAGGCAATATGTTATAGGCCGGAAGGCATTGCGTTATGGGCCGGAAGGCGATATGTTTTGGACCGGAAGGTCGTGGCCTGGAAGGGCGTATATGTGGTCGGTATATTGGGGGTATCTCACTAAGCTTTCGGGCTTACAGTTGTGGTTTTATGTTTTCAGGTTCTTAGGAGTCTGTGGCAAGGCAAAGGCGTGATCGTACCGTTCCCCGCGTTGGTGTTTTACGAAATGAACCTGCGAAAATACTCTGTTAAATAATGTATTAAAAACCTTTTTGTAACAACGTTATTAAAATGGGTGGTTTTTGAAAAGTTTTAATTGTTTTGAAATTTTGGTCGTTAGAAGTTGGTATCAGAGCCTTGGTTTGAGTGAATTGGAGGAACACTCGTGTAACTCCAGTCTCAAATCGAGGAAGGTTTTAAAAAGAGAAATTAAAATGGTTTTTAAATTAAGTAAAAGGAGGACGCGGAGGTACGATCAGCCGGAGCCAGTAAGTAACCCCAAATTACCATTCATGACATCTGTTTTATTGAGCTTTGATAGAACAGCATGCTAGAGTTAGGCTAGGGATCTTCAGGAATTCATGATAATGTTGCCTGATTTGTGATGCCTGTAGCCTCGGGTCCCTTATGGGAGATTTTCAGTGTTCCTCTAGTGGTGAGGGTTGAGCGTTGTTATGCATGTTCTCTAGGGTATTGTGGTAGTACTTCATACAAATATGGGTAGGTGTGGAAGGTAGTATGGGCCCGTACTACTGAAAGCATAGGACCCATACGTGTATCAGGGAAACCATGATCTCTAGGGTTGGGTAGCGAGAGTTGGATCCCAGGATTGTGGGAAGTGTCTGAGATTTAGTGGTGTTTTCAGTATGGAGATTCCGAGGCATACTGGGAGTGGATCCGGTTCAGGATCGGGAGTAGGAGAAGGAGTGAATTGGAGGAACACTCGTGTAACTCCAGTCTCAAATCGAGGAAGGTTTTAAAAAGAGAAATTAAAATGGTTTTCAAATTAAGTAAAAGGAGGACGCGGAGGTACGATCAGCCGGAGCCAGTAGGTAACCCCAAATTACCATTCATGACATCTGTTTTATTGAGCTTTGATAGAACAGCATGCTAGAGTTAGGCTAGGGATCTTCAGGAATTCATGATAATGTTGCCTGATTTGTGATGCCTGTAGCCTCGGGTCCCTTATGGGAGATTCTCAGTGTTCCTCTAGTGGTGAGGGTTGAGTGTTGTTATTCATGTTCTCTAGGGTATTGTGGTAGTACTTCATACAAATATGGGTAGGTGTGGAAGGTAGTATGGGCCCGTACTACTGAAAGCACAGGACCCATACGTGTATCAGGGAAACCATCATCTCTAGGGTTGAGTAACGAGAGTTGGATCCCAGGATTGTGGGAAGTGTTTGAGATTTAGTGGTGTTTTCAGTATGGAGATTCCGAGGCATAATGGGAGTGGATCCGGGTCAGGATCGGGAGTAGGAGAAGGAGTTCAGGGCGAGTCTGTGCTGCCCAAGGTTATTGGTCAGATGAGCTCATGCGAGTTGGATGCAAGGATTTGTGAGATCCTGCATGATGAGGTTGCTGCTTTGTTCCGGGCTGAGTTGTCGGAACTGTTTGGGTCGATCAAGACCGCCATGGTCGAGTATTTTGATGAGCGCTATGCGGCTCTCGCGGAGACGGCTGCCGCGGCGGCTACAGTGGCTATAGCAACGGCAGGGGGAGGAGCTGATAGGGATTTTCAGTATCGAGACTTCGATAATACAGAGCCTCCCACCTTCGATGGAGTTCAGGATCCGATTGTTGATATGAGGTGGTTATCGGACGTGGAGGGGTGTTTCTCCGTGTGTTCATGCCCTGTTGATCTGAGGGTGAGGTGTGCTCTGAACCTGTTGAGGCTCGGGGCGAAGGATTGGTGGAGATTGACCATGGGGTCATGCTCGGATGCGCAGAGGGCTGCGGTTTCATGGGATCAGTTCAGAGAGATGTTCAGCACTCGCTATGTTCCGCAGGATGAAAGGGAGAGATTGGCTCAGGAGTTCCTTGAGCTGAAGCAGGATTCGGAGTCTGTGACTGAGATCACCAGGATGTTCACTGAGAGGGCGATGTTTTGCCCTGAGTTCGCTTCAGAGCAGGCTCAGATGTCCCGATATCTGAGTATGCTCAAGGGGGATATCAGACAGTTCGTGTCTGCGCAGAGGTGCGAGACCTTGTTGGAGTTGCAGGAGGCCGCCAGGCGGCGTGAGTTAGAGGTTGAGTTGCAGTTGCTGATGGGTTTTGAGCATTCTAACACTCCTAAGTGTACATGCAACCCTAAATACCTTGGATCTATGTTTTCTCTATTATACATGCAAATAAGAACTTTCAAGGTATTATCCTAATCTAGCATACAAAACAATAACTATAGCAAGATAGAATACATACCTCTTTGATGTAGAAAGTCTTCATGAAGCTTGAGTGCCTAGTGCCCCAAGTGTGACACCTCAAATGGAATCACAATCATCAAAGCACTTGGAATGACTTGAGAGAATTCTACACTCATCAAAATCGGCTAGCCCTTTCTTCACTATCTCTAGTCGCCAATTTTGTCAAGAATAAGATCTTTATATAGTGTTACAATTGGGGTAAACCCTAATTGTCATGACTTTCCATTTCCTTGGATCCATGGGTACAAATACACCATGGAGCATCCATGGACCATCCTATGGGTTTTAGCCCAACTTGATTATCCATGGAGCATTAGCCCACTATACAAGTATGGATGATTTACACAATCAACCCATATATTTAATTAGTCTTCTTTTGATCACTTAATTAATCCTAGATTAATTCTTGATCAATACTAATTAAATAATCTTATTATTCTTATTATTAATATACTAGAACTTATAATATATTAATAACCATAAGTGTCTTATTTCTCTCATTCAAGTGCATGATGGTATGCAACCCAAATGGACCATGCCGGGTCGGGTCAAGTCTTACCAATTATAGTTATGGACTTAGACATTAATCCAACAGTCTCCCACTTGGATAAGTCTAAAACTATTATTGCGTATGACTTCAGGAACCAACTGGCAATCGTAGCTCTCAAAAGCTTCTGTTGAACTCTGACCTTGTAGATGAACTCTGACCTTTGTCAATGACTTGTCCATTAGATAAGGGATCATATTTTCCTCCATTCTAGATATCATATGGACTGAGACATGGATTATAATCATTCTCTCTGTCCATTTGTTGTTTCCCGATTTTCGATTTATGACAACTGACTAATTGAACAAATCAAATCAGTCCTGGCCCGGCCGAGCACTTCCATTTGTCATCATCAAATCATCGAGGGGCCCACAGATATCGCTCTTATCCCGAAGGTAAAAGGAACGGATAAACTTCGACTCATATGGCTTGTTCTACTACTTGTTGAATCATACACAAAGGCACGTTTTATAGCACCGAGTTACCAAATGCGTTTTCGTGCAATCAATGTACTATCAACTCATAGTAACAACTCATATCTCTAGGTTTGAAGAATATAAGATATTATCGTCTCATGATCACTCGTGATAAAATCCATGAAGTGATTCCAATGAGCGCGGGTTGAATCCAATACTCAGAACTTATGAGCACTCATGAGTGTTGTAGCCCTTTGTCCAACACCTTAGACCTCTACAAGCCAACCCATGACAGTCTTAATTCATATCTACTTCCAACATATGACCGACTGTGGATGGTTTGAATAACTTAGTTATTCCAGAAGAATAACCCAGTTTATTCGGGAAGTCAAAACATGCAAAATGAAACACAATAACAATTGAATCCAATATGGTATCAAAACCTATGAACATAAATAGAACACCTTTTATTTATCACCATATGATTGCACATTATTCATTGTATACTGTTTCAACTATCAACTTTATTCTTGAATTTAAAACAATAGTTTTCCCATGCTCCAAGCATGTACACTATGTTTTCTAAACACTAGTCATGCCACACACCAAGTATGCATACTATGCTTGTCTTTGATCTTTACTTTGTGAACTAGATCAATTGAACATAACTTCAATGATTCTCTTTTCACACTCCCAAATCCTTACTGCAAATGCAAGAATTCCAAATTCATGCCATTTACTGGAATCTGTCAGATTCTAAACTTATATGCATTGATCCTCTTGTAATGATTATGCACAAAGTCAGAAAGACTTGCCAACAATCATTACAGAGTATTCCAAAGGAGATCAACTCCTTGGAAACATCCTTCTTGCATTAAGTTTCCTAATCTTAAACAGATTGAAAATTCTAACTTTGAAACATTTCCAGATTCCATTTTGACTATCACTTCTGAACAAGAGTTGCCTCCTTAAAGACTATGTCAATATGGTCCTTCCAGAATTATCACTATACTTCCAACTATCCTTGAGCAACCAATCTTTGGTAAACCTTAGATTGTCCTCGACAATTGTTTAATCCTTTTAGTCATATCCAGTTCTAAACCTTTTCCCTTCTTAATGCCCCAGACATTTGGAAAATTTTAGAAAGGATGAATATAGCACATGTAATCGATCCTATATCCGAAGCATATGGGACACGATTCATGATGTCTCACATAAAGACTAAACCAGTCTTTTGCTATAACATTTCCATTTCTATTTGCCAAGTTCTCATAATTCAGATTATGAAAAGGGATGCCGTAATCATAATCGAATTTAAGAACGCAAATGATGGACTCATATAAAAAATTTCCTTATGTTGAGCCATTCCAACATGAAATTCATATATATCCTTGACTAAATGATTAAAACCTCACGATCTAAGCTTATAGATTTGAGATGAAGTATAATTTCCTCTCCCTTAATTATAGCAAAACAACTTTTCCAACCCCTGCAACCTCACGAATTGAAACTTTTGTTTTCTATAATTAACATTGCTAACTTGCAATACTTATCATAATTATCATGCTCCCACTAACATGATGATTATTAGCATAACACTTATTCTCCCACTAGCTTTGACATGTTCTCAGAAATCACCTGGACTTCTAGAAATCAATACTTCATTGACTTTCTTACCAAAGTTCAGATTTCTGATACTAGATTGTTTTGATAAAACTTTATCAAAATCATACACCTTCCCTTAGATAGCACACTTGTGTGTCTAAACAATTATGAAGAGGTATGCCGTAATCATAATGGTTAGACCTTTTTGCCACTTCTCACAAGTCCATATTAGTGTGCCGGTTAACCACACGCGCTCCACTAACGACTTTGAGAATGCAAATATCACAATTGCTATCTAGCTAAAATCTACTTAGTGAAAGTGTTTCCTCACCATCATTTTCATGAATCGGAGAGAAACCTTATGACACTTAGATTTACTGGTGTATGTGTTCTTATCCATGTGAATGGTCAAAATCATAGTCACAAGACAAGGATAATGACAAACCCAAACTCATATGGACTGAACTCAATCTCAACTTCTTGCCACCTGGCAGCTCAAGGGCCTGCCATTGCTTCCAAGTTGTTGTGCAACCAATTGAGAACTCTAAGAACTCATATGCAAAGCCAACTTTAACTGGAATGGGCACAGAATATGTCAACATGATAGGTTATAAACCTCAAGTCATGTGCTAGAGAAGAACTTCCGGTTTTATTCTTGATTAGTTCTTGAGACTTTCAAGACCTTTAAGACTCCCACTGTCCTCTTGACCTATAAGACTCCCTTGTCAAATATCCAAGAGATAGTGCGGATTCTAATCAAGACAAACACTTCACAAAATTGGCCTAAGTTAGTCTTTGTTTTATCCAAAACATCACAACTTACCAATTTCAAATGTACAAGAGTAGAAAACTTTTACTCTGACATTTGACAAGTGTTTTTAAACCTTCTTTAAGACATGTCACTCAAATTACAATCTTGGAGTATGACTCTAAGACTTGTATTGGTACGAAGTATGACTCATCTTCTTGATTTAACCATTTCAACAATTCAAGTTCCTCTTCTTAGTCATAAGAATGCACTAAGATTTTCTTTAGAGAACTAATTGTGCTATGGTTTCTTAATCATTAAGATGATCACAAAAATGATACTAAAGTACTCTCCCATCTTTTCAGATTTGAGACACTTTTATCCTTCTGCCTAATTTGATTCTTCTTATTCGCTCTGCCATACATTGGAACCTTTTTCCAATGTCTCGGAATTACACTTAAGCATGTAAGTATAATCATATTTACTGAGCTTTAGTAGACTATGACGAATAGTCTTATCAAACTTTAGTGGTGGACTTAATCAATGCACAAGAATGTGTACTTGATCCTTTAGTCCTTTACTTGACTCACACATCCATGTGAACAAGTATTTAGTCTTAATTTTCCAAAACTTGAAAGTTCTCATTCATCATGCTATACAACTTGCATGATTCCAAGTTTCGGTCCAAATGAAACTTGGGTGATAAGAATCTTTCCTTATTTGGTAAATTTAGACATTACCACAAATGAAATAATCAATTTCATACTTCCACTCTTGCTATTAACGGAATTTTATAAGCAACAATTTTCATCAAATGCCATTGTAAGGATATTTTAAAATAAATAAAATCAAAAATTTTCCTTTTATTTTAAAACTTTGCGGAAAAACTTATCCTTACAATCCATATGAAAACTTGTTGTTATCGATTCCTAAGCAATATCTCATAACTCCTAAGAAATAGCTCAAGAATCCGATCTTCAAGCTACGCGATAGAAATCCATCTACACGATCAGATTCAGCATATTCTTTCTTTAAGTTCCTTTACTTTTCTTTGATTCTTAAACATCACCATGTGACCCAGTCACACCAAGTATCAAGAATCTCAGAATAGAAACTTAATAGAGTTAGATACTGGACTTTACCTGAAGTAGAGTCAAACTTATTGACTTTAACAGCCTAAGGTAAATTTGGCAGCTTCGCAACCAATGCGCCTTCCTTTGGCAATATAAACATATGGACCCTTTGATAAAGGTGCACAGGACTATCACAGAGTTAGCTTTTCTCTTTACCATTTGGTCAACCGAGTTGACTATGGCCGATCCCTTTCCATTGGGAAGAGAATGCTTTACTAGATATCCAATGTTATCATTGTAATTGTCCATAAAGTTTTAGGAAGTTGATCTTAGCAAATAGATAAGATCATTAAGGGTCTTGTCATAGTCTGTTTCATAGGTGCTCCAAAAGAACTCACTATGTGACTTAGAAAGTAGTTGAACCACCAACTTTCTCAAGACTTTGACACCCAACTCTCCCGGCTTGTCAATATGTGACTACATCTCCAAGATGTGATCACACCTAGACCTTGCCTTGCCAATAGGGCTTGAGTGCCCTTAAACTTTTCAAGAACATGTGGGTTAGGGAGAATAGTTGGAGGAGGTGAAAGAAGTATGATTTCCAAGGGACATCATCTTCATTTAGGAACCCTTATTTCAAGAGATTTGGGAAGGTCATAGGTGTCTATTACAGACATCTTTTGGGAGATATTCAAGATAGTTGATTTAAAGTCCTTAATATGACACCCAATATGAAATATTAAGGCTAGGACCCAACAAACTATTTTATAACTTAGAAGAGGTATGCCGTAATCCAAGCTATAAAATATTTGAAGGTAGGTGAATGACGATTCACCAATTTCCACCAAGATAAACGAAATGTATTATTAGGTTTTAATTGGTTTTGAAACTCCTAGATCTTTGAGATTCATTGAACTTTTCAAAGGCATGTTTCAATCTCGAGTGTGCCCTTTAGGTTTTGTGACTGGGATGCCGAGGATCACAAAACAAGGTGTGAAGTAACCATGCAAATCACTTGGTACCCTTAATAAATTACCCCTCAATTGATGTGCCGGTTAACCACACACGCTCCATCGATACTATGATAAATATTAAGTCACCCTTTACCTACCTTGTTAAGTCCATGTTAGTGTGCCGGTTAACCACACACGCTCCACTAACGACTTAGACAAAGTGTAAAGTGTAATTTCATGGGTTAGCACCTTATTCACATTTTTTCTAAGTAACTAAGATTGGGTATTATTAAGAGTTTAGTTACTTAGTATTTTCATTAATACTTTTAATGAAGGGAGAATTATAGTCCTGTCAAACCCGTTCGGCTAACGACCCTCCACCGGTCAAGCAAGCGGTGGGTGAGAGTGGACACCCATTAAGTTGCCATTTTATAGGCAACAACCTTATACCAACCTTATAGACCGGCTTCGTGAATGAGGCGTACTAGCGGTAAGACTGACTTTACTCTTATACATATATATATATATATATATATATATATATATATATATATATATATATATTATTAACTTATAATATTATAGAGTATAAGTGGTTGAATTTTAACTTTTAAAATTCTAAGGGCTAACTTGGAATTAAAGTATTCATAAGTGAAAACTTTACAAATTCCAAAACTTGAGGGCAAGTTTTGAAACTATTCAAAACTAATTAATTCCATAACTTATGTGTTTAAAGTAGTTTTAATCCAAAAACTCTTCAAGTTCCATAACTTGAGGACAAGTTATGGAAGACTTTAAACTAATAAAAGAATTAACTTTTCTTTATTTTATAACTTATGAAATTAATTATGGTTACATATTTTATTACTTAATGAAGTGACTCTTGAACCTCCATAACTTAAGAACAAGACTCTTCATCTTTTGTAACCATTGCCAACTTTTATGAGTTTTATGAAACTTAAATGTGACTTTTCATATAACTTGAGGACAAGTTACACAAACACATTTTAGAATCAACTCTTAGATTAATTTGGATTGAAAAACAACTATTTCACTCAACATTTCTATTAATCTAAGCAACTCATAAGAACAAGATAATTCAAATCAAACTTTTTCATGTAATTAGTCTAAACCTTAAACTAATACAAAACATGAATCTATTGACAATTATCTTTGAAAATGGATTAGCATGAACATTACCACATCAAAAACAAGTTTATAAGTTCAAAAACAACTTAGGGTAATGTTCCTAGTCCATTTCTAGCCAAAAAAGTCGAGTTTATGCTGTCTGGGGGTCCAACTCGTCGAGTGCATGAACCAACTCGGCGAGTTGGATCGAATTCATCACTTTTTAGGCATGGACTCGCCGAGTCTCCTGATGGACTCGCCGAGTCTGATGACCAGACAACAAGAAATTCGATTTTTTAAGCAGTTTTGCAAGAATAACAAGAAAACAAGCCTAGGCTCTGATACCACTGATGGGTTTTGAGCATTCTAACACTCCTAAGTGTACATGCAACCCTAAATACCTTGGATCTATGTTTTCTCTGTTATACATGCAAATAAGAACTTCCAAGGTATTATCCTAATCTAGCATACAAAACAATAACTATAGCAAGATAGAATACATACCTCTTTGATGTAGAAAGTCTTCATGAAGCTTGAGTGCCTAGTGCCCCAAGTGTGACACCTCAAATGGAATCACAATCATCAAAGCACTTGGAATGACTTGAGAGAATTCTACACTCATCAAAATCGGCTAGCCCTTTCTTCACTATCTCTAGTCGCCAATTTTGTCAAGAATAAGATCTTTATATAGTGTTACAATTGGGGTAAACCCTAATTGTCATGACTTTCCATTTCCTTGGATCCATTGGTACAAATACACCATGGAGCATCCATGGACCATCCTATGAGTTTTAGCCCAACTTGATTATCCATGGAGCATTAGCCCACTATACAAGTATGGATGATTTACACAATCAACCCATATATTTAATTAGTCTTCTTTTGATCACTTAATTAATCCTAGATTAATTCTTGATCAATACTAATTAAATAATCTTATTATTCTTATTATTAATATACTAGAACTTATAATATATTAATAACCATAAGTGTCTTATTTCTCTCATTCAAGTGCATGATGGTATGCAACCCAAATGGACCATGCCGGGTCAGGTCAAGTCTTACCAATTATAGTTATGGACTTAGACATTAATCCAACAGTTGCGTGAGCTGAGGCAGGCTCCGATGCAGTCGCAGCCGGCGCCGAAACGGTCCAGGACCGTTGATGTTAGAGTGGGGGATCTGAGCGGCCACACTTGTGGGAAGTGTGGGAGGGGTCACACCAGAGTTTGTTGGTCCGGTGGTGCATGCCGCAAGTGCGGAAAGGAGGGGCACTATGCGCGGGATTGTCAGCAGTCAGTGCCGGTTCGGGATTTGAGGATTTGTTATCATTGTCGTCAGGTTGGACATTTGAGGGTCAACTGTCCATAGCTTTCTGTAGGACCGGTGCAGGCTCCAGCACCGGCCACTTTGAGGATTTTAGGTGGAGGTCAGGGTGGAGCGGGGCCCCCAGGGGCTCAGGGTCGTGCTTATCAGCTTGTGGCAGAGGAGGTCAGAGCAGTGTCGGATGCAGCTGCGAGTATGTTTCTTTCTTGATGTCTTGTTATCTTGCGATTATTGCAGTGTATTGTTTGTGCTGGTATCCTTGTGTGGTTTACGATGCGGTATTCATCGTTTTGCGGATTGGAGTTTTTGGTTATGGATTTGTGTTTCGGGTTTTCGTTTTGGTATCCGTTGTTCCCTGAGGGATTGGTATGGTTATAGTTTGGTGTTTGTGCTATCGTTGGTTATCTTTCGTGAGGTTTATTAGTGGAGATGCGGCATTGGGTTGAATGTCGGGTAGCCTCTGCAGTCGTGGAGTGGATAAGTGGAGATCGGGTTTCTTTGACCGGATGGATCAGTGTGGAGCTGTGTTTTGTTGAAGGTCGTTTATGCTTGTGGAAAGCAGTCCGCGTGTAAGTGTTTTCCTTGTGCAGGGTTGTTCTGGAAGGTCGGTGATGGCGACCCGTGACTGTTAGCCAGTGTTATAAGTGGGGGAGAATTGGAGAATTATCTGGGAGATCGATGAGTATTTGAGGGTGCTTAGCTATTGGGATTCAGCAGTGTTCTGTCAGCTCAAAGTATAGGCTGATAGGAGCGAGTGTCGGGCATGCGGGGTGGGATACAGACCTAGGGCATTTGATTGTGGAGGCCTGGAAGCAGGCCGGGATCAAGTTTGAGTAGGTAACCGGGGTTATGTGATCAGAGTATTTGTATGCTTTATGTACGTGATGTGTTGTACTGCATTAATGCTATGGGATTTATGCTGTGCATGTTTATAGAGTTGGAACCGGTAGGTTCCCAGAGTTAGAACCTGAGGGTTCACAGAGTTTGGGTGTACGGACCCACAGAGATATAGCCTCGAGTGGCTAATATGTGTTATGTGAGTCGGTCCAGTCATGCTGGAGACTCTGTTGGTATTGTTGGATCAGTTTGAGATTGCGGATTGTGTATGTTGCAGTGTGATTGCATTGGAAGGTCTGGCCCCGGGTAGTGATCTTGTTTAGTTGAGGTAGTGCATGGGCTTGAGAGTCCCTGCGAGGAGAGTCAGAGTAAGTGCGTTGGATGGATAGCGGACACGCTAAGGGTGGTGTAGCGTCGAGCGAGCACCGTGGCATTTGTCAGAGTAACATTGTGGCCAGGTGAATTCCTTGGTAAAGGAAGAGAGAGAGGTAAGAGGTGTGTAACTCCGAGAGGGAGTGCAAGTTCACGAAAGTGAAAGCGGCAGAGCAGAGTTATGATTAGAGCAATTCGAGTACGGTTATTGAGCAGCGTGTTTGCGGCAGTGCATTAGAAGCTCATCCGGTTTGGAATGTCTGATGAGGTTGCGGAAGGAAATCCGCAAGTGTAGAGCCAAGAGGCTCGGAAGGGATGCAGGGAGAGAGAGAGTCTTGAACTCTCAGTGTGATTCTGATCAGGGTATGGGGTGTATATTAGTGGTTCATCCTGGGGGATGTTTGAGGGTATTATCAGTGTATCAGGTTTTCCCAACCTGAGGGTGTTAGAGCTAGTTCAGCATGTGTATGCGGTTGCAAGGGGAGAACTTGTGAGAGTTGCTCTGAGATTGAGAATGGGTCTCTCAGTCGTCCCAGAATGGATAGAGTGGGATTCGGATCGGGGATCCGATGGTTCATGGTTTTCTAACCCTTATGGGTCGAGTGATTGTTGAGATTTAGAGTAGAGTTGCATCTTGGGTAATTCTCGGTTATTGAGAGTGATGATCATGGGGTTCAGTCGGTGCCCGGTTCGAGACGGTGGTCAGGACACCGTGAAGGAGGGGAAAGTGTGTTCGAGTTTCGATAAGTATGCCTTGAGGGACCTGGTCCGGTTAAGGCCAGATGGAGCATTATGGGAGTATCCTTGGAGTTGAGTTGCTGTAGGCTTCGAGGGCGAAGCCTAATTTAAGTGGGGGAGAATTGTAACATCCCGGAATAGCAAGAGTAGAGTTGAAGGACTAAAAGTGTAAATTTTGAAGGGCAACTCGGCGAGTCCATGGATGGACTCGACGAGTAAGGTCGCGACTTTGGCCGCGAGTCAAGTGGCCTACTCGGTGAGTCTAAAGATGGACTCGGCAAGTAGGTGTTGAGTGGAGAAAACCCTAAATTCGGGGAATGAGCCCTATTTAAAGAACATTCCCCAGCCTCTTTGATCCTCCTTGAAGTCCAGAAACCCTAGAAAGCGTGATTGAAGAAGATTGGAGTGTATTTGGAGCTTGGGGAGGTGTTTGTTGAAGAAATCTTGAAGGAGAAGAGGCTTGGATCAAAGGGCTTTGCTTGGATTCGAGTTTCATTGCAGTTGGGGCATTCTTTTGGAGGTAATATCTCGTTCTTGGGCTATCAATCATATGGATTCATCATTTTGGGGTTTGTGGGGAGTATATCTTGGTATGTTTTAGAGTTTGGAGGTTAGATCTGAGGTTGCTACCTCAGATCTGGAATATCGAAGGCCCAGAGTGCATTAAAGTTCCTGTGTTTGGGTGCTTAGTGAAGCCATCATGTCCCAAACCCTAGCTATAAAGTGAATAAGGCCTAGATCTCTTTGGATTCACGTAAAGTTTGCCACTTTACGTGATGGATGAGTTGTAGGAGGCTAGATCTATGTTTTGGATCAATTGCATGGTCTGGAATGCTTCTGTATGGATTCAGATCGGTGGTACTCGGCGAGTCACATGGGTGAACTCGACGAGTTGCTTGAAGATGAGCTGGGACTCGACGAGTTGGAAGAACAACTCGGCGAGTCGGATGAAGATGGCCTTGGACTCGGCGAGTTGTATGAACAACTCGGCGAGCAGGTTGAAGATAGCCTTAGACTCGGCGAGTCTGTTCTTGGGCTCGGCGAGTCTTGTCGAAGAGTCCCAATATTTCCTGGTTGAGTCGAGAACCGGTGAGTTAAGGGATGACTCGGTGAGTTGTGGACGAGTGGACCCTGAGTTGTTGGACTCGACGAGTCTTGGGGTGACTCGGCAAGTTAGGTCGCGGGTTGAAGGAAGTTCTGAGTGCGGGGACTCGGTGAGTCATCGGGTTGACTCGGCGAGTAGGGTCAGTCAGGGGTTGACTTTGACCTTGTCTTTGACCAAGGGTTAACCAGTGGTTTCCAGGGGTATTTTGGTAATTATTGTTTATGTTTTGAGTTCAATGCATTGGTGGCTGTTCAGTGGTGGAGATCGTATCAGTGATTGGAGCAGCGGGATCTTGTCCTTTCAGCCGGCAGTTTCGAGGTGAGTTATCCTCACTATATCGATAGGGTTTATGGCACCAAGGCCAACCTTTTTATCGGATGGAAATCCGGGTAGTTGTCAGTTGTTATGATATGGGCCGGAAGGCATTATGTTATGGGCCGGAAGGCGTTATATGTTGTGGGCCGGAAGGCAATACATGTTGTGGGCCGGAAGGCATTGCGATGTGGACCGGAAGGTCATGGCGTGGAAAGGCGTATGTGTACATTTGATATGTTGACTGATTCGCAGGGTGATGTTATGTTAGTGACCGGCTAGGCTGGTATCTTGGTTAGGGTAATGCTATGTTATGTGATCTGTTGATCGATTGCTAACTGTGAGCTGTTATATGATTATGTGTTATGTGCATGATTGCTAGGTCTGGAGTGTGACCCGGTATGCGGGGTCGTTCTATGTTCTGTTATGATATGTATGCTTTTTATGTTATGGGCCGGAAGGCAATATGTTATAGGCTAGAAGGCATTGCGTTATGGGCCGGAAGGCGATATGTTTTGGACCGGAAGGTCGTGGCCTGGAAGGGCGTATATGTGGTTGGTATATTGGGGGTATCTCACTAAGCTTTCGGGCTTACAGTTGTGGTTTTATGTTTTCAGGTTCTCAAGAGTCTGTGGCTAGGCAAAGGCGTGATCGTACCGTTCCCCGCGTTGGTGTTTTACGAAATGAACCTGGGAAAATACTTTGTTAAATAATGTATTAAAAACCTTTTTGTAACAATGTTATTAAAATGGGTGGTTTTTGAAAAGTTTTAATTGTTTTGAAATTTTGGTCGTTACAGAAGGCCTATCGGATCTAATCTATATATGATTTGTGTACCCTATGTAATTGTAGCAGGACTCGATATGGATCACCCAGTGAAATGTTAATAATCTCTTAGGATTCTTTAGACAGTTCCATTCTCGCACGAACCCGGTAGAAAACCCTATTCACTTTAGTATTCGGCAGAAGAGTTGATTCAGACCCAGAAGAGGTTCATTGAGAAGATTTCCAATTCGGAAATAAATGAACTATGTCGAGACTATTGAAATCGCCAAGTGCCTATACCTTTTTAGGGACATCGGTGGGAAATTCGCCTAAACTTTCGAGATTTCCAGTCATCCATCATGAAGTGATGACACCCAGAGTCGGAATCGGAAGTAAGACGGAGTAGAAATTCTATATGTCTATAGGAGAAGAGAACCCTAGGTAACTACCCGAAGGAAACCAACGTTGGTCCCAGTCAAAGATACGAGATAGACAGAGGGAGCCAGTACATGGAACCCGAGAAGTGTCTTTTCCTCGTGTTCGTCACGCTAATACACCCATAAAATAATACAATTTAGTGAGTTAGTGATTACACTACTCACACTATGTGTTAGGTAAATCACCTTTTCCCGTTGCAAGTAATACGATTAGAACGGATCCCCACACCTCTATTGAGAGTGTTTAGCCATAAGTCTTCATGAGCCTTTCTTCCCGCGGTCTTCGTTCCGAACTGTTCTCAGATCTTTCCAAGCTGGAGAGTGAACCTTTCCCAGTATAAAGGTAATTTAGTAGGAACGACTCCCATCTTATGGCTTTCCGATACCCATACTCCTACCTTGATACCTGGACGACATCATAGGGATGTAGGTCGACACTCAGACAACCAATATTTGAGGCGCAGGAAAAATTTATGCCTAATATAGTAAGGATAGATACGTCTAAGGGTTAACCATCGTCTCTCACCAGCTGTGTTCCTTTCCGTGTAGGAAAAACCATGCCTCCGAAGAAGCGTAAACAATCAACTGGCAAGAAACCGACTCTCCTATTTGATGAAGCTACGTTCCAGGCTGCAGTCTCGGCAGCCGTAGCAGTTGTCATGGCTCATCTAAATGCTAACAACGCCAATGTTAGCAAGAGCCCTATCAGGATTCCCGATCCCAGCTATGGACAACAGCAACCAACACCTGCATGTCTAGCCACCCAAGAAGCTCAGCCAACTCCACTAAAGAGAAAGTTCAAAAGCGAGGAAGGAAGTAACTCGGCTCAAGGACCTTTCGAAGGGCAACGAGTCGAGACAATCAATACCCCTGTCAACCCTTCCATCCCGACTTCAAGGAGACCCTACCTAGGAAACCTCCCCCACTGCAGCAAGTGTAGCTACCATCGTCATGGTGTATGCCGAGAACTCTTTTGTGCTAGGTGCAACATGAAGGGGCATACCACTCGCGTCATAGAATCAAGGAGTTGCCTAGTGGTTACATTCACTCCATTATAGAAAATGGAGACTTCTTGTTGACTGTTTAGATCATTGTGTGGGCAGTTCCGTAGTAGGCCTTTGTATCTCTCCCATGCCTCATAAAGTGACTCTCTAGCTTATTGCTCAAAATTGGCTATGGCTTTCTTCAATTTTGCTATTTTGAGGGAGGGCAGAATTGATCAATAAATTCTTCATGCATTTTAGCCCAAGTAGTGATGGATCTTGGAGGGAGTGATTTTAATCAATCTTTCGCGGCTCCCTTAAATGTGATCGGTAACATACGAAGCAAAACAGTATCACGAGTCACATTAGAAACATTGAAGTAGTCAACTATGTCACTGAACTCGTCTAGATGCTTGTATGCATCTTCGTGATCTTTTCCGAAGAATGGGATTTCCTTAAGTTGGGCAAGTATGTGGCCTTTAAGCTCAAAGTTGGCAGTTGCAGGAATCGCGGGTTGCATGAGTCCTTGGCCGATATTGTCACACATCTTTTTCTTTCATTCACCCATGGGAACTTCATCGATGTTAGCCATGGTGTTAGCGGGTTGGCCTTCAAAGTCGCTTTCTTCTTCGGATTGAGAGTCGTAATCGGTTTCTTTTGGAATTGGATTTTCTTCCAAGTTTTCAAACGTGCTTTCCTCGCTCTTTTGACTGCTAGACTCTCCCATTTTCTTGCTTTTCTTCTTCCCGAAGATTGATCCGAGGTCCTTGAAAGGTGATTTCCTTGGTGGGTTAGCGTCTTCAACGACTTTGTCTTTGTTCTTTCTAAGAGTGGATTATGGATCTTCATACGGAGGAACCAGAGGTGTATTTGAACCTCGAGTTATGTAATTCATGCAATCAAAACAAGAAAAACGTGTAAAAAGAACAAAAATGAAATAAAAACGAAACTTGAAATCTGCCTTGGACTCGTCGAGTACCTGCGAGTGGACTCGACAAGTTAGAGTGTAAAACAGAAAAAAAAATATAAAAAAAATCCTAAAAACAGAAAAATTTAATAAACCTATTAATTAGATTACTAAAGTAGTAATCTTGTGCAAGATAAATCTCACACAAAGGATCAATAACACTAGCAAATAGAATTAATTTTTTAAACGCTCCTCAGCAACGACGCCAAAAACTTGATGTGTCTAGCATCACGTAAAACAATCCCAATCCAACCCAGCCATTATGGCAAGACTACAACGCATGCATTTGTGTTTAAAATTTTTCCTAAGGACCCCCCTCAATTCTAAATACTAACAATTATCATAAACACTCGCCCGCTTCTTTTGAACAATGCTCATTTTATGCATCCCACCGAATCCATCCTCATAAAACTTCCTAACCTCAATGTATTTTTGGTCCAGCAACTCGAGCATACATAATCTAGAAAATTAAAACTTTTTTCTATACCATTATGGAGCTCTTTAGAATTCTTCACTTCTTTGATAATTTGATCTTGATTTCTTTAAATTCACCACCTTTTTATTATTAGTATCTTCAACTTTTGAACTTCTTTAGAATTTTGATCTTTTGATCTTCATACTTTGATTGCTCCCAAAATTCTTACAACCTTTTCTTGTAATTCTCTCTCTCTTTTTTTTCATGTATCTCACTTTTTTTTTAACTCAATACCTACATGCTTAAGCAAGGGCGCTCAACTTCAACCTTTATTCGTTAAAGTATTAGTCTTCCTGGATACATTTCAAGTACACAATGCTAAATATATTGCATCCATCAAACTAAGCAAGATTGTGTTTTTGTCCCATGATTTCACTAGAATAAAGGGGGTCATAAATGCACTAGAACGTATATAGGATCAACTAAACATTTGGGTTCTCAAGAAATCATCAAACACAATACTAGCATGGAATCCTAATTACTTTACCAAAATTGTCTAAATCAATCCTAGCAATTTTAATGCAAAAATTTCAAAAGTATACCTAAATTAGGATTCTAATGTAACTAATATGATCAACCCCTACCCCACAATTAATTTATGCAATGCCCTCATTGCATATTATGCATGATAAATAAAATGACAAAGTAAATAGGGAATTGGTGTCACACCCTCGGCCGCCGGCGGAAACGCCGAGGTGCGCGACGTAAATCAGTAATCATAGTTATTAAACATACATTGAACAGTACAAATATAATCTTCTATTATTACCGAAATAGAAATTACATTGACAATGACTAATTGCTAAATCGTGACACATGTCTGACAATCCGGCGTTTACAAAGATATAGTATAACTAACGGAGAGTCTTCAGAGAGAACACTTCCGACCTGCTAAATAACCTAAAAATACATGTATTAAAATACGTCAACAAAATTGTTGGTGAGTTCTACAGGTTTTGACACAGAGTATTTTTATACCCAACATTGTTTGATAAAATTTAGCTGGTTGACCAGCTTTTATAAATGTTTACTTTTCTATTAAAAGTATAAAATAATTGAGTTATAATAATGTGTTATGACTCTTTAATAAATACCATTTGTTCAAATCCAAATGTACAAAAGTTGGAAAATACATATAAGTAATTTAGACTTGTATCAAAATGCATTTTTATATAAAGATTTTGAATATCAAATTATATAAAAATAGGAAATGTTACCCTTTGTGAGAACATAAAATAAGCAACTTTACTCTTGAAACCTTATACAAAAATCTGTATCATTTATATAAAAAAACTCATAAGTATTAAATTTATGAACTTTGTAAAATCGCGTCATGACAATAATTAAGTATTATCTGACTTAATTTGAAAACCGACACTTAACTGGTGGGGCAAACTCCCCCCCCCCCCCCCCCCCCACACACATAAATATTGTGTTTTACTATAAAAGCAAATGGTTTATATAAATAACTCATTTATGTGAGTTAATAAATCTTGTCGAGTCGTGTCATGATATTAATGAAGTGTTATATAACTTAATTTTTGGTATTGACACTTATCGCTTTGAGTCATAAGCTATCCCACTAAATACAATTTCGTTCAACTAGAATAAGTCAACATAAACCACGTATAAATCCAATATCGATTCTATACACTAACGAAACAAAACTGAGATTTTATAACGAAATCATAACCGAACTCGTGACACTGTACTTTATTAATGCACAGACACCATAATAAGGCGCACGTGCTAAAGTCATTCCCCCGTTGTAACACGTGGTAATGTTTCGATAATGCTAACGTCAGCACCAAAATTCATCTTGTCAGATGTAGTTGTAGCTAGCAACTCCAGGCGGGCGATCGTACCGTATAAGATCAATAATATGACACTTACACCCGACATTAGTCGTTCCCTCGAGGATTAACGGTTATATATTGGAGAGTTTCTACTAAGTATTGAGATCTTAGCTTTTGCGAAAACCGGAATAGTTTATAATGGAAACTCAAACGTATTGGATACGGTATTTGAAATAGGTATGATAAACCTATAGAATAGGTATGATGAACCTATATGGAATATATGGAGTAGGTATGATGAACCTACACGGAATAGGTATGATGAACCTATACAGAATACATAGAGTAGATATGATGAACCTACATTGAATAGGTATGATAAACCTATACGAAATACATGGAGTAGGTATGATGAACCTACATTCAATAGGTATGATGAACCTATACGGCTTACATGGAGTAGGTATGATGAACATACACGGAATACATGGAGTAGGTATGATAAATCTACATTGAATAGGTATGATGAACCTATACGGCTTACATGGAGTAGGTATGATGAACCTACACGGAATAGGTATGATGAACCTATACAGAATACATAGAGTAGGTATGATGAACCTACATTGAATAGGTATGATGAACCTATACGACTTACATGGAGTAGGTATGATGAACCTACACAGAATAGGTATGATGAAACTATACAGAGTACATATAGTAGGTCTGATGAACCTACATTGAATAGGTATGATGAACCTATACGACTTACATGGAGTAGGTATGATGAACCTACACGGAATAGGTATAATGAACCTATATAATCCATTCTAAATTCACTGGATATACAACATTATTCACCGTTTCAGAAAACAATAACTGAAATTCTTATATCTTCAAGAAATTATCATACTAGATACAATTTCGATGATGTATTAGCATAATAGCTAATTTTTGAATTTATCCAAGTTTGGATCGACCGTAGATCTACATTCCCCATATTTTATATAAATTATGCGAGAATGTTTTTAATACATTTAATTTGGTATAAAGGTAAAGTCTTTAAATACAATACTCGACAAGTATTTATTTCGTAAATAACGACTCTTAAGCTCTGAAATCGATCATGTTATATATTGTGATAAGAATAAATAACTTAGTATAATGAAGTTATGTTGTTATAATTAACATAAAAATATATTAATAATTTCTCAATTCATTTTTACATAACCTTATATATATATATATATATATATATATATATATATATATATATATATATATATATATATATATTAAAGGTTAAATCTTATAATTTTAACCAATAATTATATAATCTCATTAATTTAATCTTTCATCAATTATGGCAATATACTTTCATTTTATACACGGATAATAATTTTGGTCATTATGATATCATTTCATGCTTCCATGAGATACTTTATCTTACACATGTAAAGTCATCATTTTTGTGAATCATAATATCCACTTGTATAATTATAGCAATACACTTTCAATCTTGTGATTTTTCTTAATAATTATATTTATATTACACATAAAGTATAATTATATCAACTTATAACAATCTACTTTAACTTAATAGGTTTGCTAGTGATTTATCACATCTTTAGCTTGCTATTTCATAAACGTCTGACCAATAATCAAGTTAGATGTTATTTTGTATATAAAACTTGAAAATCATCAAACTTTAATAGACATGCATATATTCTCCCCCAAATATTAAAACCGTAAAAGAGGGGCCGTAGAAACTCACATTCGATGCCTCATCTCGATCTAGGTTCATTTTGGTGAAGCTTCACGTAGAAATCACAACGTAACCATTCTTGGACTTTTAAACGTTTCAGGGTTTATTTGGTAATGTTTTAAACAAAAGGGGCTCGTTTTCAAATATTTTATATTTGAAGGAAAAGGCTGTTTTGCAAGTTATTTTTACACGAGGGGCTAATTTGTAATGAATTATATCCAAAAGGGTTGTTTTTAAAATGTTTAAATCATTTGGGACCTGCTTTGAAAAGATATATGTCAAGGGCTGATTTCCTGATTTAAAGTTATAATTGAAGGGACTGTTTCTGTCAATCTGATACAAGGTTTGGGGTACAAGGGATTTGACGCCTCATCTTCTTCATTCGTTCGTCAAATCGAGTATAGGAACAGACGGAGCGACGAACAAACGGAACCACGAGAAGGGTCCAATCTCCGGTGATGGCTGCTAGGTTGGGAGGAGGAATCGATCTCCGGCGAGCCTCATTTGGATTGCTTTAATCTCCGCTGGCAATGAGCCAAGAAAAAGGAAGCAAGGTCGACAGGAGAAGTTGTAGTCGACAACAATGGTGGCGATAGGCAGCTCCGGCTGTTACTCATCGCCTTTTCTCTTCTGATTTTGGCAAGTAACACAAAGGGAAGATGGAGGTGCGTATCGGAACTGGGACAACATTTGGTGTGGGTTTCTTTTGAGTTGTTTGATCGACAGGAAGAACAAGGGAGGATAGGTGTGGGTTTCTCCGGCGACGAATCGTAGCAGCGATCAGTGTCCGACGAGTCCTCGTGTTTCTTCTTTTCTGTCCCGATCAACAATCACGATGTTTCCCCATTGCTTTGGCAGTTCGGATCAACAATAGGTAATAAGTTTCTTTTGGGATTTTGTTTGTTTTAACAGGAATCTATGGAATGAATAAAATGGTTGTTTGGGTTTGCTTTTGACAGAAATCGATATAGGAGAAGGATGTTTGGGTTTGAGCTTCTTTGACATGAGGAGGGGCTACTGCTCCTTAGCTCACTAGGAAACCACAAGAAAACCACCTCCAATGGAGGTGTTCTTGGCTATGCATCGAAACAGAAAGATGTGAGAGAAAGAGTGATTTTGTGAATGATTGTGTGACTTTCCGATGTGATAAAAAGCAGATATTTAGAAGTTCTTGAGATCTCTGAAGTACTTGGAAATCTCTGAAGGATTATGTAGGGAGATAGAACGTGTGAGAGGGGGTGATGGATATGGAGATATTGAGTATATTACTTGTGATCTTTGTAGGATTTTGTAAGTACACAACAAATATCATAGATTTTATGTGGGTTATATACACATGTATAAGTGACTGAGTATTTAAACCATATATCATTCATGTATTTGGTTATACAAATCATACAAGTACTTGGGTATTTTTAATTATACAGAATATAGAAATATGCATATGCAAACATTCTATTATAATATCATTATATTATATTGTCTTATTTTATTAATTACAAACTTGATTTCTTAAAATATTTTATATGTGTGTTGGTTGGGTCGGACATGGCAAGTTTCAAAGCTCAAAAGTGATTTTCGAGGTTCGTAGTTATTCCAGACGAAACAGCATACGGTTTGTTTCATGAAATCACATAAATACTTATTTTTGTAACTTTAAAGAAGCATAACTTTTTCATACGACCTCCGTTTTGGACGTTCTTTATATCCACAAGTCAGGATAACATAATCTATTCAAATTTATTATTCGTAACTTTGGTGGTTTTTGATTCGATCTTCAATGATTGACGGTTTAAGCCGTTTGAGATGTCATAAAACAAATTATAATTATAATATATTTAATATACATTATAGACATAAAATTACACACAATCAGTCATTAATACCTAGCGGTTCGTGGTGGTTTGACCGCCGAACTCTGACCAATTTTTACGAATTGTTACATTATCCCCCCGTTGAAAGGAATTTCGTCCCGAAATTCAACGTGTAGATAAAATATTATGAAACAATTGGTGGAGTTTTCATTTCGTTTGATCCACATGTGATATTTCTAGTGTTGATTAATGTCGCATATTTCTAGATTACATAACAGATCCAATGGATGGCTTTATCACAGGTCACGATTAACCTGGGAATAGGGAATAAGATCAAATGAAGTATTTTAAGGTTATCAAATCTTACACACCGTTCTAACAGACGCTCTTAAAGGGTTGGCGTATGAAAAATATCGTGCACATCGTTTAATTCTTAAGATGACTTTATATAAATATCAGGACCATATTCTATTAAGAATTTCTAAGGTCCTTTGAGTTGCAGGTTTAACCTGCCTCATTCTCTGGATCGTATCATTCCTTAATAAGTAAGCATTTAAAGTTACACAGTCTCTGACTTGGAAGTCAAGAGACCAACATCTCTTGTTCACATAACTCTCTTGTCGTTCGTGTGCAGTATGTAATCTTCCTCCGGTTCACACAATCTTTTATGTGATCTCATTAGTGATTCTTAGATCCAAATACTTTGTATTACCTGAACGCTTTTTTTATTTAGTTTTGCATCTTCACTCATTGTTCAACTTAACAAGGATCGACACTTTCGTCCGTACAAAGCCTTAAACAGCGAGGTCTTTATGTTGATGGGACAACTATTTCAGTAGAAAGACTCAATCAACGACAACGAGTATTCCTTGCATTATCCAATATTTATCATGTAGGGTCGAAGCATTTCCCTTAAGGTTTAGACATTCTTGACCATTGCGGATGGTAAGATGTGCTTATTCTCAGGCACATATCCAAGAATTATGATGACTATCAAGATTGCTAGGTGAATCCATCATCTTAACGAGAGATGATAGAGACTGGCACCTCGTGCAGTCTAACGATTACTTTGGTAATTCCTGGTAAGCTTTTCCATTCCATTCGTTCCTTTGATTAGTGGGAAGTGGATGGATTTAGTCAATCTATGGACCACCACCTGAATAGAATTGAACCCACTGTGGTTCTTTGATTAGCATTTGGTATGAAGTTCGTTGACGCTGGTTCATACTTTTACTTGGGTATTTCTTTACCATTACTCTAGTCATGAGTGTTTCTAACAATCTACATTTGGTACAGGTTGTTATTTTGTCGACTCAAATGGTAATCTATGCTTTCATGCATGTTTACCATTTCCATTTCTTTAGATATAAACACATTAGGTCAGAAGCCTAGATGGATGGGACACCTCAGTCTGTGAGCTTCATTGAAAATTATGCTCACATGTTGAGTGTACTTACGAGTACATATTTGGTTCATAATGTATTGCGTCCTGTCATCCCTGAGTGTGACCTATTTATTCATCCTTCACAGAGCTTCAATCATGAAGCTTTCCTTTCTCAGGGTCTTGAGTTAAACTTCTCGAATTTGAGTTGTAAGTCATGAATGGATATTCATAGTTAATATTCGTACCCAGCGGGGTTTGGTACACTTTTTTCGGCTCAAGACATTTGCTACTATGTCAATCTCATTACAGAGTTAACGAATCTCACACTTCATGATGACAACAAGTTTCTCACTTATGTCATTCAACCAAAAGCATAAGCATAAACCCCGCCTTAATTAATATATGTGCACCTCAATCCTTTATGTTCGTGATGTCGTACATGAACAAGTTCTCTGTTCTTTCAAAAAGGTAGGATTGATGTGTTACACCATAGTTGTTCCACCTTCTAGAATACAATATCTTGCTTATTTGTCCAGTTGGACTTCGTTTCCTTTTGGTGTTAACATAGTTGACAATTAGGGTACCATAGAGAAGTTCTCAATGGAATCATTGGTAGTAGACAACATAAACTTTTTTGTTGTTAAAATTTTAGCGTCCATTTCTTGGGAAGAAGTCTTTACTTAAACTTCCACATTTGATCAAATCCTTCATATTTGATTAAATTCTTCACATTTTATCAAATCTTTCACATTTGAGTAAATTCTCCATATTTTATCAAATCCTTCATATTTAATTAAATTCTCCATATTTTATCAAATCATTCACATTTGATTAAATCGTTCATAAGGTTGCTTAAATCATGGTGAGCCGAGAAGTTCACAACAATCTATCATTTGATTTTTAGGGTAGGAAGAAAACTGTAGGTTTTTCTCCGACTTGTCATCATAAATGACCATGGTTTTCTCGTAGGTAGATTTGATCGTACAACTTTCTTGTAGTACAGATCTAGACACAATGGGAAGGTAGTCAATTCATACCTATGATAATGTCCAAGCTTCCGCTCGGAATTGGTATAAAGTCTATAAGTAAAGATCGATCGTTCATGGTTATTTTATCGTTTAAAAGAAAAGGAGAGTCATAAAAAATTCACGAGTAGATTTTCGACAGTTCACCAGTTGTCTATGCTCTCTAGGTTTTCTCCAAACTACTAGGTTCGTGACTCATAATAGGTTTAAGTTTAGGGTTCATGAATATTTTGATCCACATCTGTATTATAATTACTTTAGTATACAAGTGGTTAATGAGAAACGCACTAGTCACTACCGATGGTTCCTGAATGTCATTCCTTTTTCCGATCACGATTACTATAACTCGAGTTGTCACCTCCTGGTTCTTCATCCTTGGGCAGTTTCACCATATTCTTAACAAGCTTCTCTTTAAATAGTGCTTGTTCTAATTTATGTATTTCACTTCCATGAGCATCACCTGTGGTGCTTCTCAAGTCTTGGCATAAGCATAGTCAATGCCCCCGATTTACACATAAAAGTTCTACTCGGTAAAATTTGTGCCTTTAAAAGTGTAGGTGACTGCTAATCACGTTAGTTTTCTACATAGGTGCTGACATGAAATACCGATTCCATATTTTTGCTCTAGAGATTCATTCCTACAATCCATTCAATGTCGTAGAAGGATCTAGGTTGACGTCACTATTACTTCCATGTTTGTTGCTAACAAAATTTACCTTGTATAGAGGTATTGTTCCTGTTGACTTTGTAAGTGGTCCCAAATGTTATCCACTTGTTTTTTGATCGTTATCTCGATCATAGTTGTGACGGGCAATTGTATCGGTGATGGAAGATCACTCGTGGATCTCTTATGAGGCATATCTTTGTCTCATTACAGTTAGTTCAAGGAGAAATGAGTCGCGTGAAAATATCTACGTGTATATAAACGATAGTACTAAAATTATGCCAGATGTGTATAATTGACGCGGGTTAGCCTGAGATTGACTTTACTATGAGTATTAGATGTAGCAAACTGTTGTAGTATCACCAAGGGTGAAATCTTACACTTGGGACGAGTGAAAAGAAACAACCAAGTATTGGGGCAAGCGGTACAAACTCACGTAGAAACGTTACAGAAAATTTGATTTCTACCCGATGTTTTGACCATATCTCGAGTTCTGAAATTCTGATTTATTTGAATCAAGATATTTTGGAAACTAGACAATATTTATTACAACTTTCATGTTTCGCGCCTTTACTGAGTTTGACATTATCTCCTTTTAAAAGGTTCACAAAATATGAAGGGTAAGTGTGGGTATCCTTTATTCGAACTTGGATGGTTTAAACATAAGTCGGTTGACTCATAACAAAATAAAATGGACTGATTACTTACCTAAGCCGAATTCGAAATGATTCACGAAGGTGTGTATATCTTGTAAGGTATTCCTAAGAGGTTTAACTGATGTATTCGTATGATGTCATAATTAAGTAATTTGTATTCCGAGATAAACTTCGGACATGATTCATGTTTATGATACGCATATTTTCATGAGCATTTAAGGTAAATATTTGCCAATATTCATAAGTGTTCATTAGAAGTTTGAGGGTTATTAAGAATTTTGAGCTGTGATTCTCTTTAAATATTATGGATCCCAAGCGTTTTAGTCTAGCAATCCAAGCTTGATTGTGCATTGGTCCAACCATAGTTCAACATAGGTGATCAGTCTATGTCTAGTTGTGGTTCGGCCCACATACAATCAACTTAGCTAAGGTGTTTGACCTAAAACCATTCATTGTATTAATATTCAAGGGTTCGAGTTTATATAACTCTATATTTGTGGGTTATGGAGTATACTTAACCGAAGAGAGTAAGCCCTAGGTTATAGACGCGCTTTCCTAAGAAAGTACTAGTTCACTATAGCCAATAGCAATGATACCAATCTGTCACACCTTCGGCCGCCGGCGGAAACGCCGAGGTGCGCGACATAAATCAGTAATCACAGTTATTAAACATACATTGAACAGTACAAATATAATCTTCTATTAATACCAAAATAGAAATTACATTGACAATGACTAATTGCTAAATCTGAAACATCCCAAAAATACGACCCGATAATTTCATTTTTAATATAACAAAGATCATAAAACTGAGTATCACATAATAAAACCATACGTTGCGTATCTCAAAACCATAATAAAATACTGTGAGAAAAACTGTGTCACAACTGTATCAAAACATATCTAAGAAACTGAATCAACTCCCAGGACAAAAACTGAAGCTATGGTGTGTGCAATGCCATCATCCCGAGCTCTTCCCTTTACTTGCGGAAGTACCTGAAACCAAAACTGAAACTGTAAGCACAAAGCTTAGTGAGCTCCCCCGAACTACCACATACCACACAATAACAAATAAAGCACATACTGGGCCTTGCCCACTGCATCGGACCGAAGTCCGGAACTAACTGCATCGGACCGAAGTCCGGAACTGACAGGGACCTTGTCCCCTGCATCGGACCGGAGTCCAGAACTAGCTGCATCGGACCGAAATCTGGAACTATCTGAACATAGCATAACATAAACACGTATCTGCTAACATAACACATATACTGCATCGGACTGAAGTCCGGAACACATAACACATAGACATGCCTAAATCATAAAGACATCAAGCACCCTGAACTACTGCTTCGGACCGAATTCCGGAACTAACTGCTAGCTAAACGGGCCGGCATTGTGGCCGTAGACTTGTTCCTACTGGTAGGAAACTCACCTCGTGAATTGGCTGCTAAGTGTATGGCTCTGGAAGCTATCTGCTGCTGCTCCGGTATCTCCCCGGCTACAATTCCATAAACACACTCAATCAAATAGTAACAACTGCGTTGGGGTAAAATGACTCTTTTACCCCTGGCCAAAATCAACTCTCCCGGTCAAAGTCAACTTACAGTTGACCCGACTCGCCGAGTTGGGTCGTCAACTCGACGAGTCCCTACTCTCATTTCTCAACCCTATTCGCTGCTACTCATCGAGTATGGCATCAACTCAACGAGTTTCCTTTCGATTCTAGAACTCAGCCTATCTGCATCCGACTCGCCGAGTTGTATGAAAAACTCGACGAGTTGTTCTTGAATCTACGAAGATTGCCTTGGACTCGCCGAGTTGTATGAACAACTCGTCGAGTCCCTCCATTACTGAGTCTGACCTCCGGCTCACTGAGTCCATTCTACTACTCACTAGTCCCCACTCGGAATCACTCAAAAGGGGAAAAATCGGGGACTCGCGGCTCAACTCGCCGAGTCCGAAGAACGACTCGCCGAATTGCATGCATGCAGTTACTAAAAACTCGATTCTGCTTGTATCCAGTGCATATAACTTGTAGATTTGGGCTTCTTATGCTCGATTAACATGTAAAGATTCTATCTTTACGTGCCCATAAGCATCCATGAAGATTAAAAAGGTTGAAAAAGCATAATAAAGGCTAGATCTAGGGTTCTCATGCAAGGCAACTTTGAAAAAAGCAATAGATCAGGGCGCTAAAACTCCTAATTGAACAGATCTAGGGATATCTCGACCCAACAAGGCATCCATACAACTATAAAGCTTGGAAAATACATTAAACTAGCCTTAGAGGTGTTCTAATGGAGGTTTTAAGCACAAAACAGAATAATTCCTAGACATACCTCAATGAAATCTGACTTTGGCCTTGGATCTTTGCTCTACACTTCCTCTTTTTGGTCCTTTCTTCTTTGTCTTCTTCAATCCTTCAAGAATCCACACAAAAACACTTTAATCATACAAGGAATGGTTTAGGGTTTCTCACAAGCTCTCTGAGGGTGAAGGAGGCGAGTTTGGGGCACGTAACATTGCTTAAATAGTGAGCAAACCCGGGGGATTTAGGGTTTCTTCCTGGCAGGCGGACTTGCAAGTCCCGAATATGAACTCGTCGAGTCGCCAACTTACACGTGCTCGAAATCCCGTCTCTACTCGACAATTTGGGCTATAGACTCGCAGAGTCCCTCTTGAAAACTTCTAAATAAATAACATGGAAACAACATACCAGAGACGGGTCGTTACAATTCTCCCCCACTTGACTCAGACTTCGTCCTCGAAGTCTGCTACGGCTGAATCTGCAAATAACTCTGGGTAGTGCTCTCTCATCTCATCCTCAGCCTCCCACGTCCACTCAGACCCCTTCCGGTGCTGCCACTGTACCTTCACTAGCTGAATTACCTTGTTCCTCAAGGTCTTTGTCTTCCGGTCCAGAATCGCTACCGGCCTCTCAATATAATTCAGGCTGTTATCAACCTGAATATCTTCTAAGGGAACAACTGTTGACTCATCCACCAAACACTTCCTCAACTGAAACACATGGAAAGTGTTGTGGATCTGGCTAAGCTCTGTTGGAAGATCCAACCGATAAGCAACCCGACCCACTCGGGCCAAAACCCTGAAAGGGCCAATGAACCTGGGGTCCAGCTTGCCCCGCTTCCGAAACCTGATGACACCCTTCCAAGGTGAGACCTTCAGAAGGACCATATCGCCCACCCGGAACTCCAAGTCTGAACGCCTCCTGTCGGCGTAGCTCTTCTGCCGACTCTGTGTAGTCTGCAGTCTACTACGAACCTGCTGAATCAACTCGGTCGTCTTGAGCACCACCTCTGTGCTCCCAATGACTTGCTAACCGACCTCGCCCCAACAAATCGGGGTCCTGCACTTCCTCCCATAAATCATCTCAAAGGGAGGTCGATCAATGCTCGCATGATAACTGTTGTTATACGAAAATTCCGCTAACGGAAGATACGTATCCCAACTGCCACCAAAGTCTAGGACACATGCTTGGAGCATGTCCTCGAGAGTCTGAATCGTCCTCTCGCTCCGCCTGTCTGTCTGAGGGTGGAAAGCGGTGCTAAAATGGAGACGAGCACCCATCTCGTCGTGAAACCGCTTCCAGAATCTGGATGTAAAACGGACGTCTCGGTCTGACACCACCGATACCGGCACTCCATGACGTGCCGCTACCTCCCGCACATAGATATCGGCTAACTTTTCCGCCGATATGCTCTCCTGGATCGGTATGAAATGAGCACTCTTCGTCAACCGATCCACTATTACCCAAATCGAATCTACCCCACGTGTGGTCCTGGGAAGCTTGGTGATAAAATCCATGGTGATGTCCTCCCATTTCCACACGGGAATGTCTAACGGCTGCATCTTGCCGTGAGGCCTCTGGTGTTCTACCTTGACCTTCCTGCAGGTCAGGCACCTCTCTACATACCAGGCGACATCCCGCTTCATGCAGGGCCACCAGTAATCGGGTCGAAGATCTCTATACATCTTCTTCGCCCCTGGATGGATAGAAAATCGAGACTTATGAGCCTCGTCCATCAACACCTGCCGTACTCCGCCCCAATACGGTACCCACACTCTCCCATGAAGGGTCAACAACCCCCGACTATCATAATCAAACGAAGCTACTCGGCCCACTATCCTCTCACACTTCTGCCTCTCCTCCTTAAGGCCCTCAACCTGAGCCTCCCTGATCCGTTCCAACAACGGAGTAATCACTGTCATCCTCAGACATAAGTCTCTGATAGGGGCTGCTGTCACCTTGCGGTTTAGGGCGTCGGCCACTACGTTGGCCTTCCCTGGATGGTAAAGGATTTCACAATCATAATCCTTCAGCACATCCAACCACCTCCTCTGTCTCATGTTTAGACTCGGCTGATCCATAAGGTACCTCAAACTCTTGTGATTCGTGTAGATGGTACAACGGACCCCATAAAGGTAATGTCTCCAAATCTTGAGGGCAAACACAACTGCCCCCAGCTCTAAATCATGGGTAGGATAGTTAGCCTCGTGAGGCTTCAACTGTCTCGAGGCGTAAGCTATCACATGGCCTCGCTGCATCAATACTGCACCCATACCAATGATTGAGGCATCACAGTAGACTACAAAATCCTCTACTCCCTCTGGCAAGGTAAGGATCGGAGCCTCGCACAATCTCTGCCTGAGGGTCTCAAACGCCGCCTGCTGCTCAGGCCCCCAACGAAACACCACCGATTTCTTGGTCAGTCGGGTGAGCGGTACTGCTATCTTGGAGAAATCCTGAATGAATCTCCTATAATACCCTACCAAACCTAGGAAGCTTCGAATCTCGGATGGAGACTTCGGGACCTCCCACTGCATCACTGCCTCTATCTTGGCCGGATCTACCAAAATACCCTTCTGGTTGACGAGGTGTCCAAGGAACTGCACCTCGCGCAACCAGAACTCGCACTTGGAGAACTTCGCGAAAAGTCTCTCCCTCCTCAAAACTTCTAGCACCTCCCTCATGTGCTCCTCGTGTTGCTCCTGAGTCTTGGAATACACCAAAATATTGTCTATGAATACTATCACAGACTGATCCAGCATCGGCCTGCACACACGATTCATGAGGTCCATGAACGCGGCTGGAGCGTTAGTGAGCCCAAAAGGCATCACCACGAACTCGAAATGACCATAACGAGTCCTGAAAGCAGTCTTATGCACATCCTCGCCTCTGACCCGCATCTGGTGATATCCGGAGCGTATCGATCTTGGAGAACCAAGATGCCCCCTGAAGCTGATCAAACAAATCATCTATCCTCAGGGGGGTAACAGTTCTTCACCGTTACCTTATTCAACTCCCGGTAGTCTATACACATACGGTGCGACCCATCTTTCTTCTTCACAAACAGGATCGGCGCTCCCCAAGGCGAACTACTCGGCCGAATAAAACCCTTGTCTAGCAGCTCCTGCAGCTGCGTAGATAACTCCTGCATCTCAGGGGGAGCTAGCCGGTACGGTGCCTTAGCTATCGGAGCCGCACCAGGAATTAGGTCGATCCCAAACTCGACCTGCCTCTCAGGAGGAATTCCCGGTAAATTCTCTGGAAATACATCCGGGAAGTCTCGCACCACCGGAACATCTTCAACTGTCGTCTTGCCCTTCTCCCGGGCATCCAAGAGATAAGCTACATAACCGGCGCAACCCTGCTGAAAATAGCGCCTCGCTCTCGCGGCTGAACAAAGAGCTAGTCCGCGTTGTGGCCTCTCGCCCTGAATCACTAACTCTCCCCCACCGGGAGTGCGAACCCTCACTAGCTGCAGCTCGCAATCAATCACCGCCCCATTGGGACTCAACCAATCCATGCCCACTATAACCTTATTCCCTCGCAGGGGAATAGGGACCAAGTCCACCGGAAACTGCTCGTCGAACAGCTGAAGAGAACATCCTCTATGCACTCTGGCGACCCTCACAGTCCGATCATCTGCTATCTCGACCTCTAGTGGATAATCCAGCTCCCCTGGAGCTCTACTAAATCTCTTGCTAAGCGCTAGCGATACAAACGATCGGGTAGCCCCCAAATCAATTAATACTGTAGCAGAAATGCCGCTCACAAAGAACGACCCTATACAAAACATATAACCATAAGCAATAATCAATAATAATATAGAGATGAAGGGAAGTTACATACCCGTCACCACATCAGGAGTCGCTCGTGCCTCCTCTGCTGTCATCTGAAAAGCTCTACTCTTCGCCACCGGCGCCTCGGCTCGGCCCTGCCGGCCATCTGTAATCCTCAATGTAGCAGGGGCAGGTGCAGCCACCTTCCCTACTGCAACTAAACTCGGACACTGGGACTTTTTATGTCCCCTCCGATTGCACTGAAAGCAAATCAGATCCGATGCTGCAATGGCGGTAGTAGGGGCCGTACAATCCCTGCTCAAATGCCCAGTCCGACCGCACTTGTAGCAGCCGGAACTCCCTGCCTTGCACACCCCATCGTGCAATCTCCCACACTTGCCACATCGACCGTGGCTTTGCTGACTCCTGGATCTGTGATCTGAAACCTTGGGCTTTTTGCCCGAACTGCCTATACCCGAAACCGCCTCCGGTTTCCTCTTCTTCTCCATCTCGAGGTCAATCTCCCTCTCCCGAGCCATAGCAATCATGTCATCCAGCGTTTTACAGCTGGACCGGCTCACAAACTAGTGGATGTCACTCCGCAACATCTCATGATAACGGGCCTTCTTCATTTCCTCATCGGCTGCATACTGAGGAACGAGAAAAGCCCTCTCCCTGAACTTGGCGGTGATCTCCACCACGGTCTCTGTAGTCTGGGTGAGGTCCTGAAACTCTCTGGCTAATTGCTGGACCTCAATAACCGGTGCAAACTCCGCCCTGAACCAGGTAGAGAAATCAGCCCAGGTCATGGCATCTAGCGCTGCATCATCTCCAATGGTATGTCCGACCTCTTCCCACCAATCCCGTGCCCTATACTTCAGAAGACAGAACGCCAATCTTACCTTGTCCCCCTCGGGACACCTGCTCGTGCGGAAAGCTTTGGCCACATCCGCCAACCATCTAGTACTCGCTATGGGGTCCCGTGCCCCGTGGTAATCTAGAGCTCCACATGCCCTGAACTCCCTGAATGTAAGTGTGCGCGACCCCATCATGGCCGCCACCTCGGCACGGAAGGTGCCCAACCTCTCATCCATCAGCTCTAGGATACCCTCCTTGATCGAACAGAAGATCATAGAAGTCTGCTCCAGTATGATACGAGTAATCTCTGAAGAAAGAAACTCTCTGGTCTGCTCATCCATACGCTCGTCCCCCGAGCTTGATCCTGATCCCTCCCCGGCACCTCCACTGCCGGCTGCTGGTCTCGAACGCAAAACCACCATTCTGAAACACATCATAGCAACATCAGAAAACTGAAATATCTCAAGGGATCATTGATACTAATACTAGCTTCCTGGTCTTGTCTTAGCCTTCCTTGATTCGAGTACGGATCCTCTGCTTTCAGTAGTACGGGCCCATACTACCTTCCACATCTATCCGTACTTTCCTCAAGAACTGCCTTGACTCCACCAAGTCACTTCTACTTCTACTGATCTCTGCTACTCTCATCCTAGGCTTTCCCTAGGGAAATCTCTGACTCCACTCAAACCAGTCCTCAACTGCTGAAGGCCTCCTTGTAATGCTAATTAGCCATCACCTGAATACCATCACATGTGATGAGGCTCAGATAATCCTTCGAGTAAAAGACTCGTCCCTACAACGGTTAGACTCAAACAAGAGCTGCACAATAGGGCCAAATCCAACACTCTGAGATTATTCAACTCTGATCACATGTGACGTGACATATTCACCTAACGGCTACCTCCCATCACCAAGAGAGTCCTACAAAGCACAAAGCAAGCAGCATTCGGACACAGGAAACTACTCAAGCAAATCTATTCTCATAACGAGAAACTGTACTAGCATACAATGCTAAGCTCATACTATCAGGCATAACCTAAACAGGCTATCCTACTACTGTCTACTTAATATTCGAGTTGTCACCTTCTGGTTCTTTATCCTTGGGCAGTTTCACCATATTCTTAACAAGCTTCTCTTCAAATAGTGCTTGTTCTAATTTATGTATTTCACTTCCATGAGCATCACCTGTGGTGCTTCTCAAGTCTTGGCATAAGCATAGTCAATGCCCACGATTTACACATACTAGTTCTACTCGGTAAAATTTGTGACTTTAAAAGTGTAGGTGACAGCTAATCACGTTAGTTTTCTACATAGGTGCCGACATGAAATACTGATTCCATATTTTTGCTCTAAAGATTCATTCCTACAATCCATTCAATGTCGTAGAAGGATCTAGGTTGACGTCACTATTACTTCCATGTTTGTTGCTAACAAAATTTACCTTGTATAGAGGTATTGTTCCTGTTGACTTTGTAAGTGGTCCCAAATGTTATCCACTTGTTGTTTGATCGTTATCTCAATCATAGTTGCGACGGGCGATTTTATCGGTGATGGAAGATCACTCGTGGATCTCTTATGAGGCATATCTTTGTCTCATTACAGTTAGTTCAAGGAGAAATGAGTTGCGTGAAAATATCAACGTGTATATAAACGATAGTACTAAAATTATGCCACATGTGTATAATTGACGCGGGTTAGCCTGAGATTGACTTTACTATGAGTATTAGATGTAGCAAACTGTTATAGTATCACCAAGGGTGAAATCTTACACTTGGGACGAGTGAAAAGAAACAACCAAGTATTGGGGCGAGCGGTACAAACTCACGTAGAAACGTTACAGAAAAATTGATTTCTACCCGATGTTTTGACCATATCTCGAGTTCTGAAATTCTGATTTATTTGAATCGAGATATTTTGGAAACTAGACAATATTTATTACAACTTTCATGTTTCGCGCCTTTACTGAGTTTGACATTATCTCCTTTTAAAAGGTTCACAAAATATGAAGGGTAAGTGTGGGTATCCTTTATTCGAACTCGGATGGTTTAAACATCAGTCGGTCAACTCATAACAAAATAAAATGGACTGATTACTTACCTAAGCCGAACTCGAAATGATTCACGAAGGTGTGTATATCTTGTAAGGTATTCCTAAGAGGTTTAACTGATGTATTCATATGATGTCATAATTGAGTAATTTGTATTCCGAGATAAACTTCGGACATGATTCATGTTTATGATATGCATATTTTCATGAGCATTTAAGGTAAATATTTGCCAATATTCGTAAGTGTTCGTTAGAACTTTGAGGGTTCTTAAGAATTTTGAACTGTGATTCTCTTTAAATATTATGGATCCCAAGCGTTTTAGTCTACCAATCCAAGCTTGATTGTGCATTGGTCTAACCATAATTAAACATAGGTGATTAGTCTATGTCTAGTTGTGGTTCGGCCCACATACAATCAACTTAGCTAAGGTGTTTGACCTAAAACCATTCATTGAATTAATATTCAAGGGTTCGAGTTTATATAACTCTATATTTGTGGGTTATGGAGTATACTTAACCGAAGAGAGTAAGCCCTAGGCTATAGACGCGCTTTCCTAAGAAAGTACTAGTTCACTATAGCCAATAGCAATGATACCAATCTGTCACACCTTCGGCCGCTGGCGGAAACGCCGAGGTGCGCGACATAAATCAGTAATCACAGTTAGGGGTGAGCAAACCCAAACCAAAAAACCGAGAAACCGACTAAAACCGAAACCGAAGCAAAACCGACGGTTTGGGTTTGATATTTTTAGAAACCGAAAAATCGGGTTCGGGTTCGGTTTCTAACCAGAAACCGACCCATCCAACCCAAGAAACCGACCCATACTTAAAACCGACAAACCGCCCCAAGAAACCGACCCATCCAACCCGAAAAACCACCCATACTTGATTGTGTTTTAGTTGTAATAGACTATTTCGGGCTTTAGTTGTAAGTTGTAATTGACTATTTGTTGTAAGACTCATATTTTTTGAAGTACTTAACTTCAATTTGTTATTTTTTGAAGTATCTAACTTGTTGCTTCATTTATGGAAAATGGGTTAAAACCTTAAACCCATGGGTTTAAACCCAGAACCCGTGAGTGTATGGGTTGAACCCAAGAAACCGAAAAACCGCCCAAACCGACCTTAGAACCCAAGAAACCGAACCGACCAGAAACCGATCCTATTGGGTTCTAAAAACCAGAAACCGACCATTTATGGGTTGGGTTGGGTTTGAGTCCAAAACCGACCCAAACCGACCCATGCACACCCCTAATCACAGTTATTAAACATACATTGAACAGTACAAATATAATCTTCTATTATTACCGAAATAGAAATTACATTGACAATGACTAATTGCTAAATCTGAAACATCCCAAAAATACGACCCGAAAATTTCATTTTTAATATAACAAAGATCATAAAACTGAGTATCACATAATAAAACCATACGTTGCGTATCTCAAAACCATAATAAAATACTGTGAGAAAAACTGTGTCACAACTGTATCAAAACATATCTAAGAAACTGAATCAACTCCCAGGACAAAAACTGAAGCTGTGGTGTGTGCGATGCCATCATCCCGAGCTCTTCCCTTTACTTGCGGAAATACCAGAAACCAAAACTGAAACTGTAAGCACGAAGCTTAGTGAGCTCCCCCGAACTACCACATACCACACAATAACAAATAAAGCACATACTGGGCCTTGCCCACTGCATCGGACCGAAGTCCGGAACTAACTGCATCGGACCGAAGTCCGGAACTGACTGCATCAGATCGAAGTCCGGAACTAACTGCATCGGACCGAAGTCCGGAACTGACAGGGACCTTGTCCCCTGCATCGGACCGGAGTCCAGAACTAGCTGCATCGGACCGAAATCCGGAACTATCTGAACATAGCATAACATAAACACGTATCTGCTAACATAACACATATACTGCATCGGACTGAAGTCCGGAACACATAACACATAGACATGCCTGAATCACAAAGAGATCAAGCACCCTGAACTACTGCTTCGGACCGAAGTCCGGAACTAACTGCTAGCTAAACGGGCCGGCATTGTGGCCGTAGACCCGTTCCTACTGGTAGGAAACTCACCTCATGAACTGGCTACAGAGTGTATGGCTCTGGAAGCTATCTGCTGCTGCTCCAGTATCTCCCTGGCTACAATTCCATAAACACACTCAATCAAATACTAATAACTATGTTGGGGTAAAATGACTCTTTTACCCCTGGCCAAAATCAACTCTCCCGGTCAAAGTCAACTTACAGTTGACCCGACTCGCCGAGTTGAGCCGTCAACTCGCCGAGTCCCTACTCTCATTTCTCAACCCTGTTCGCTGCTACTCGTCGAGTATGGCATCAACACAACGAGTTTCCTTTCGATTCTAGAACTTAGGCTATCTGCATCCGACTCGCCGAGTTGTATGAACAACTCGCCGAGTTGTATGAACAAATCGACGAGTTGTTCTTGAATCTACGAAGATTGCCTTGGACTCGCCGAGTTGTATGAACAACTCGTCGAGTCCCTCCATTACCAAGTCTGACCTCCGGCTCATTGAGTCCATTCTACTACTCACTGGTCCCCACTCAGAATCACTCAAAAGGGGAAAAATCGGGGACTCGCGGCTCGACTCGCCGAGTCGCATACATGCAGTTACTAAAAACTTGATTCCGCTTGAATCCAGCGCATATAACTTGTAGATCTAGGCTTCTTATGCTCGATTAACACGTAATGATTCTATCTTTACGTGCCCATAAGCATACATGAAGATTAAAAAGGCTCAAAAAGCATAATAAAGGCTAGATCTAGGGTTCTCATGCAAGGCAACTTCGAAAAAGGCAATAGATCAGGGCTCTAAAACTCCTAATTGAACAGATCTAGGGATATCTCGACCCAACAAGGCATCCGTACAACTATAAAGCTTGGAAAATACATTAAACTAGCCTTATAGGTGTTTTAATGGAGGTTTTAAGCACAAAACAGAATAATTCCGAGACATACCTCAATGAACTCTGACTATGGCCTTGGATCTTTGCTCTACACTTCCTCTTTTTGGTCCTTTCTTCTTTTTCTTCTTCAATCCTTTAAGAATCCACACAAAAACACTTTAATCATACAAGGAATGGTTTAGGGTTTCTCACAAGCTCTCTGAGGGTGAAGGAGGCGAGTTTGGGGCACATAACATTGCTTAAATAGTGAGCAAACCCAGGGATTTAGGGTTTCTTCCTGGCAGGCGGACTCGCCGAGTCCCGAATATGAACTCGTCGAGTCGCCGACTTACACGTGCTCGAAATCTCGTCTCTACTCGACGAGTCGGGCTATAGACTCGTTGAGTCCCTCTTGAAAACTTCTAAATAAATAACATGGAAACAACATACTAGAGACGGGTCGTTACAAAATCGTTACACATGCCTGACAATCCGGCGTTTACAAAGATATAATATAACTAACGGAGAGTCTTCTGAGCGAACACTTCCGACCTGCTAAATAACCTGAGAATACATGCATTAAAATACATCAACAAAATTGTTGGTGAGTTCTATAGGTTTTGACACAGAGTATTTTTATACCCAACATTGTGTAATAAAATTTAGCTGGATGACCAGCTTTTATAAATGTGTACTTTTCTATTAAAAGTATAAAATAATTGAGTTATAATAATGTGTTATGACTCTTTCATAAATACCATTTGTTCAAATCCAAATGTACAAAAGTTGGAAAATACAAATAAGTAATTTAGACTTGTATCAAAATGCATTTTTATATAAAGATTTTAAATATCAAATTATATAAAAATAGGAAATGTTACCCATTGTGAGAACATAAAATAGCTATCACAACCCAAAACCAAGAACGGCGGAAATGTTCTGGGGCGGAGGACGTCATGTACAGTATCACAACAATGAAAAGTAGTAAACAAGCAACAACATCATCCATTGCATTAATAATATAATTATTATACAAGTGCGTTCTGTCAAATTTTGATAAACACTAAAGCATAAATCAAAATGAAAGATGAGCCTTGAACAAGCTCCATCTTCCCTAATCCTTGCATCGGTACCTGTCTATAGATGACCTGAGGATACAAGTAATTTTGAAAGCGAGTATCAGCTTTGAAGCTGGTGAGATCATAAGTATTTTAGTGTCTTAATTTGTATGTAAGAAATTGTTTGTAAATGAACTGTAAGTATGGAAAAATGTAGATGAACTGTAAGTATAAAAATGTTTGTAAAACAACTGTAAACGTTTGAAAAACCCTAGAAATCCCTATGATTCCTACTTTTATATAAAGGTGTCTTCTACCAAGACTTAATTGTTCTCAATGTAGTCTTCTACCAAGACTTAACTGTTCTAAATGTTCGTTTCTTGTAAAAGTGTGTATTTTTCCCAAGTGTAACTATCATTATCAAAATATACTTTTTACATTAAATGTTTAATTGAAATGATCACTAAATATATGAAAAGGGGAAATTAATGTAGTACTGTAGTGTTGTATTATAGGAACTACTGTCGTACTAACTACCTTAAACTGGATTTATATTAAGGCATCATGTGATTAATTGCAGCATACTATTGACTGGTAACAACGACATACAAATGGTTGTAAAACGGAATGACGTTTGGCACCCGCAGACCTGCAGGTCCGGCTGTAGCTAGCAGCAAGGTGTAGGATAGTCAATCTAGTATAGATCTGTACGCAAAATCACGCTCTCCCTTCAATAGACTCTGGCTACAACTCGGGCCATGACATTTAAGTCATGCTCTGATTCATATCACAATAATTAACGTATTCATGTATATGTAATGTAATGAACTGTTCTAGTATAGTTGTATATGTTCTCCTTCTAGTATAGTTGTATATGTTCTCTCTCTAGTATAGTAATGTACTGTAATGTACTAGCTGTAATGTACGTGCACTCTACCTAGCAAGTATAGACTCATGAATGAACTGACTTATTGTATGTTATCGCGTTCTAGTAATAGTTCTAGTATCTTCCTAAACTACCCATATGGTAGTTTACTAGTAATCTAACTGGTACGTATGGACATGGATGTATACCCTTGCTACCCAAGGGCATTGGATGAACTGGAAGGACCTTTTATGACTATATATGTACACATGATATATAACTAATATTGAAACGACCTACGGACTAGTACCCGATATCCTATCAGACCACATCCAAATCGAGGAAAAGGAAACAAGGTGGATAGCCTTCCTAAGTCTTTTAAACATTACTTATATAACTATACATATAGAGGCATGCAATTTATAATATAAAAGAATAAAATAAGTTTTGTAAAACCTATGAACATAATCATTATCTAAGAAAAGATCGACTTGATGTCGATCTATAAAACGGTTTGAAGGCATGGGTTTGATAAAACAGTATAAGGAAACATTTGTTTTCAACACAATTGTAAATAAGTTTGAAATAAAACATAGAGAGTAAAATGTACAGTGTAAGAAGGAGTTTTAAACATATAAAATGTTTATGAACATCATTTGAAGGAAACTGTTTGGTAAAACGGCTAATGAGTGGTAAATCATTTAAATGTTGCTTATTAATCACATGTGATTGATATAATAAGTAGCATGATTCTACTTGTATCCCCCCATAAAACATTTAAAAATAGTTAAAACATTGATTAAGGGGTATGAACTCACCTGCAGTAAGTGATTGGAATTTAATGGAATGTTATCGTAAGGAATGATCGGACAAGTGCTTGGTGTCAAGTGAAGACTTTAGACACACACAATGATCCTAATTTCATATGAAGACATATGTATATAAATAATTACTGATTAAAACACTAATTATACAAGTATAAGCATTTTAATGCGAGGAAAACACTTTTGGTCAAGTGCTAGGAGGCAAATGGCTTGCAACAAAGGAGTGCAAGACCTCTAATGGGGGTTTATGGTCAAATGACCATATGATTTGGAGTTTACGGCCCAGGGGAGTAAACTCCTAGCCGTAAACTCTCAATAAGGTCTCTAAATGAAGCTTAGAATTAATACAACTCTAGTGGTGAATTGTTCCAAGGCTTAAACACTTGTTTGGGCTTCCTGTTGACTCCATTGAGGAGTTCACGGCCTTGGGACCATATCCCATTGAGATTACGGCCGTAATATCCCTTGGGGGAAGGCTTATGGTGCTTTCAAGTCCCTAAATTATCAAGGAATGCATTAAGGCAATTGTCCAAGGCTTTAGGAGGATTTATGGCACCATTTGGCACCATTTATTGGAGTTCATGGCCCTGGAACATCTTGGGCCGTGAACACCCTTTTCTTGGTGTTTTAATGGTGTTTGCTAGCCCCAAACACACTAGGTTACATGTCTAAATTCAAGCCTAAGCCTTAGGAAGTGTTTGTGGCATCAAAACACCCCTAACTAGAGTTTTCGGCCCATGAACCTTTTGGCCATGTGTTTGCGGCCGTGAACACCCCTAGGTTTTGGTATTTAGATTGTTTTGGATCCTAGATACATCAAGGTAATGTGCTATGCTATTCTCTTGGCCAAATGAAGGCATTTAGGGCATTTTAGCACTTAAACATGGAGTTCACGACCCAAGAACCTCCTTGGCCGTGAACTCACTTTCATCCTTGTTTCTAATTGATTTTGGTGTCCTAAACATGTAATGGAGGCTTCTAGTTTGAGTTCCAAGGCTTTGAGGGGCATTGGGACACTTTTGGCCCTTAAAATGGAGTTTACTCCCCAAGTGTTCTTGGGCGGTAAACTCCCAAATCTTGGGGTTATGGTCCGATTTTGATGTTTCTAAACACAATCTAAGCTATATAACATAACTAGATCGAAGTACTCACAATTTAGGATAAAACCCCAAAGATCCGTGAGAGAGAATTTTGACTTTTCTCTAAATGGAAATGTAGCTAATGAATGAATATGGTTCAGTTTTTCTATATATAGTCCTGGGATTTTTGGCAGAAAATATTTTTATTCCCGGAATAAACTCTAATATCCTAGAGTATTGGAATAACAATGTTGCACAAAACCCTAGTGCATCTACTCTCCTGATATCTCTTTAAGTGTAAATCCTGAAAAACTGCCAAACTTATACCCGAAGTCTGGAATTTCACTGAAACTGTTCTAACTTCTATTGGCTTGATATGGTTTGTTCAGAACGGAAATTTCGGGTTGTCACATCATCCCCCCGTCAAAGGGAATTTCGTCCCGAAATTAGAATTTAGGCAAGGAAGTATGATCGAGTTGTGAGGAGGAAACTTCCTAATCGATTGGTTCTAGTGCACCTAAGTGAAATCGGGTTCTCGGTTGGCATTCCAACGAACCTTCACTAACTGGCGACGGCGTTGTTTCGTCCACTTGACCTCTCGGTCGAGGGTCACTACGGTTTTAATACGAAGGCGAGGATCTCGACGAGTGGACTTACAAGAGTCCTAACGGAAAGGTATGGTTTCACGATCCAGACGCGAAGAGTAGAATGTATGTTACTGAGTTCGCGGAGTATGTCTAGTGTGTGCTAGGTACAGGACCGATTCTAGTAAGAATCTCGGAGGTCCTATCTATCTTGGATTTAGCTTTCCACGCTTCACGAAGCGTATTAAGTAGTTCCCAGAGTGAGTTCTCCTAAAGAACTTGGTCACTCACTTGGAATCTCCAAGGTTTCTTTTTCTTGTTTAACTTCCCAGTCAAGGGCCACCCTTTGCTGGGTCAGAGTCGTAAAGGTTTCTGTAATTTGTGAAGGGTTCTGAATGAACTATGACAGTAGGTCGGTAAGACCTAAAATTTGGCGAATTTTTGTCGGTGTCTCTGGTGTCAACAAATTCTCCACAGTTTTGACAAATTGAAAGAGTACTCAAAATTTTCCCACATCACTAATAGTGTGTCTTAGGAAATTTTGACTCTTCAATTCCAAAACTCGGGCCTAGAGAACTTCGCGAAAAGTTCCTCTAAAGGAAATGTTACCATGGGTTTTCTTCTTACTACGAGGGCAGATAAGTAAGTCATTACATGGAGAAATGACGAACTGATCCAAGTAAGAAAGACGTACCCTACTCATATAGCTCATGAAAACTATGGGCATATTGGTCCTATCCGAAGGGTATCACTACGGACTCAAAGTGCCCGTATCGAGTTCGGAAGATAGTCTTCCGGACATCCTTCCCTAACACTCAAACTGGTGATATTCGGATCTCATATCCATTTATGAAAGTAATTCTTTCTTTGCGTTTTCTCAACCATTTCATCTATGCGAGGCAGAGAAAACGATTTCTAATGAAAAATCTTGACGGAGCCCTCGATATCCAAGGCACATACGATGCAATCCATCGATCCTTAGAAGAATAAGAGTGGGGTTCTCCAGGGTGAGAATCCTAGTCTTCTAATTCTATTTCTTCGTAGTTCGTTAAGTTGTCTGTACTGTTCTGGTATCTCCGTAGGTGTCTAGACTATAGGGCGATATGTTTACAAGAGTCGTACTGGGTTCTAAGTTTGTTCACATGACGATGCGATTACTCGTAGGCTTAGGCAGTTCTCCGTCCTGAAGATCATATTAGAATTCATACATGTTTTCACAATCACAATCTCGTGTATACGAGTCGTATACAATTAAGATTGAAAAGGTAGTCGAATAACTGATTCTTCTTTAAGCTCACTTCCTTTCGAGGAAAAAGAAGTTAAAGTGGAATCATCAATTCTAAACCTGTAGAACCTTGATTATATATCACTCTTATGTATACATTCCTCAGTGATAGATCAATCGCATGAATCCTTGGATTAAACTTGACGTACTGCACGAGTGGTACTTCGGGGATTTCTTCGGAAAGAAAATAACTAAGAGGTACTCCTGGCACGAGTACTTCGGTGTTCTGATATGACGATTTCGCTAAAAAGATGTTTACTAATAAGGAGACGTACGTATGAAGTTGTTTTTGTGAGGATCAAATTGAATCGAGTCGTATGATAATGTCGAAATCATACTAAAACTTAAAGACATTAGATTTGAACATAAGACGTTTACAGACAAAACAGAACCGTGCAACCATGAACAGAGTTACAGTACTTTAGACTTACGACAAGACCATTGCTGCGAATAAGGTATACTACAAAAGACAAGTATACGCAACACGAGCATCCCTATAGAGACAGGATCTCGCAAAAGGTAAGACTCTAGTTGCACTAGTTCTGGATAGTTTATAAGTCTATTACAACGAAATGCCTAAATTATATTAACGTGGGTTCCAGAGTAGGCTCTCCTGCAGCTGTGATCCTGAGAATCTTCCCATCTGCACCAGAGTTCTTTACTATCGGGCAATCCTTCTTAAGGTGTCCAATTTCACCGCATTGGTGGCATGACTGGCTAGTACTTGCATTGGTGACGGGATTGCGGTGTTTAGCCAGTGTTATGTGGACACGAGTGCCTTCCTCATTACTCCACCTAGGAAATTGCTTCTTAAAGCGTTTTGTAGTAGCTGCCACTTCTGGCTGTGGCATGGCAAGTCCTTGGGCTCTCTTGCACTCCTTTAGGGCTTTACGATATCGCCTCTTCCTTTCGGTTTTACAGCTTCGCAAGTCCATGTTTGTTGCCATTTGTTGGTTTCTCGGTTTCGTACTACCATCGGAACTCTCGACTCCTTTGTCAGTCTTGCTTGTGTTGCTTGAGTTGATGTGCGTAAGGAAAGTTGTCACAGCAGCTGCTACTGCAGCTTGTAATGTAGCGGCGTTGATATGGAGGATAGGGGTTTCGTTGTTCGACTGATTGTTTCCGGATGACGACATGATTCTGTAACACGAAAGATAAGGGTTTTGATGAGCGATTTTGGCTGACCTTAGATGTACTTTGATTGCTCAATCAAAGAGTAAGAGTATGATCTCGAAAGGTTGACCTACATCCCTACGATGCAGTCCTAGTACGGATTGGAGGTAAGTTCGTAGAATGGTCTCAAGACGTTTGTCGTTCAAGCCGAGGTATCGTGGTTGGTGAATAATAGGATCCAACCACTAAAGGAGACTTAGAAATGTCTCCCGAGTTAAATTACTATAGTCCAATGACTTGACTAAAGCAGGTTTCAGATAGACTCCCATGAAAGTATGATAAGAGTACTTGAATAAAGAATGACACAAAAGTTAGCCGGCTGTCAATATCTTTGATATTCATGACGTAAAGATTCAAGAAAATGACCTTGTAAAAGTCTTACATCATATCCAGAGAAGATAATTCTTGACAGCATAAGGACCTAACCTAAAGTACTTACAGTACAAGGTAATTTCATAGAAAATGCCACATCGGGCAAAGACAGAAAACGATTACTTTCTAACAAGGGAAGTAAGGTAAAGAATCTACTACTGACGATGGTCATCCCTCAGGTGAACTCTCAGAAGCCAGTTGACGTTCTACATCAAGTAGGTGTCTATCGTACACCCTCTGGCGTACTCGGAGCTCTATGACTTCGGCTCGTGATTCAGCTAGTGCTTGCAGCAGGGTTTCATGGTTTCTCTCTGATTTCTTGCGAGCATCTTCGAGACGAATGGTGCGGAGGGTATGCATTCTCGCATCGGCGACAACTTCGGTGATCTGATGTAGGGCTGTCCTGCCTTGAATCTCATTTCAGGCCACTCTGTGGACCAAGATTGGCAAGATTCTATCTGCTGAGCCCCTATTGCTCAGGTCGTAAAAGCTTCGGTCGCCATTAAATGGCATGGGCTGATCTTGTCCTTGGCTCCATGTTTCCAAGCATTCCACTCACTCAGGGGTCGGGCCATGAAAAGTCGGACGAGGGTTAGGAATTGGAAAGGGAGCTGCTTGGGGTAGATTCTCAACCTCTGTTTCGGAATTAGCATCGTCCGAAAGGTCTTCATCATGGTGATCATTCAAAGGGATCAGATAATCATTCTCTGGTTCTTCTCCAAACCATCCAGCAATGACCTCATTCGGGAGGTACTGGTTGCCGTGGGGATGGAGTCCAGCCATGTTATCTATGCGAGAATTGGGGTAAGAAAATAACTAGTAGACGAACTATCTAGATAATTATTTAGAAAATCTTCATTAGTTACATCGTTATTTGTGAAGTGCATACCAGTTATAGGTAATCGAAACAAGATAGGCCTTCGAATATGTGACCTTAACTCCAAATTCACACAGAATCGGGGTAAAGTAAAATTTCACAAATTCTAAGTCTATAACATCCTAATTACATATATCCTTAGTGTATCCACTTAGCAACTATCAACTTAGTAATGAAGATCCTGTTTAAGTTCTCAAGTATAACGTACTTATAGTAACACCAAATACTCCTATAGTATTTTAAGTTTAATGTTATGTTCTAATGTTCTTATTGTGGTAGGGTTGGTAAGATTTTAGATTTGTTGCAACCACACAATTAAACTTAGGCACATGCTAGTCAACCCTCGGATAATATAGGTGATCAGGCTATATCTTCCCAATTTTGACCATATGTCTTTAAACCCACTCGTCTTGCCCAACAACCGTAATTCTTTTGTAGTGTCCTAGTGACACTGATTTTAGTATGAATGCAGGCACGTATACTAATTAAATATTTTATTATTTAAAGGATAAACTCTTGGTCTGTCACAACTAGCATTTTTGCTAGGAAACTCTACTCTCGTGCAATCATTCACCTAGTGTGATAACTTGTAATCTAAGAGAATACCACGCTCCATTCCTATTCAAATGTATCTCATATGCTCAAATAAGGGTTGGAAACCCTAGATATCCCATTTCAAGTTCACTATGGCCTAGGATTCTCTTATTGGGCCTAATGGACCAATAAACCTTCAAGTTGACTATCTTGGGCCTAGAAACCCTAATTGGGCTCTAAATAGACCACATTCATAAAACCTTAGCATTTTGGGCCATGTGGGCCTAAAATAATCCATCTTAACTCTAATGAGCCTTGTTGGGCCATAAAAGATTTCATTTGCCCCAATGGGCCGAAAAATGTATTTTGTGCTTCATAATTTCGAGTAAGGACCAAGATAAGGCCAAAACTCCTTCATGATTACTCCATTTCGGCCCAATGAAGAAAGAAGAGAATTAATGAGCAATAGACACATCACATTTGCATGGTGGACTTCAATGCAAATTAACCATTAAGTAATATCCAAACCTCATACATCTAGGTAACCATCACATCCTCTCTCCCCCTCTCTTCTTATTTTCAGCCAACACATCTTCTCACCACCTCATTTCCTTCAAAATCACTTAAGAAACTCTCTCTAGAACACCTCCTTCCTCCTCCAAAAATTTCGAAGATTTAGAGTGCTTTCAATAGGATTTTTCACCAAGATCATTATCCTTGGTAAGATATTACAAACCTAAGTTGATTTGTTTCATTTCTAAACTCAAATCACTTCTCTTACCACCTTTTTTTTATGAACCACACTCTAAAAATTCCTAGAACTCGAAGATCTTATCAAAGAAACAAGTTAGGCCGAAAACAACATCATCTTCGCATATTCTTCTTCAAAACCGAAACATCAAAGCAAAGGTGAGCTTCATACCCCCTATTTTTCGGTTATTATAAGTTTTGTGGGGGGGGGGGAATACAAGCAAATGTGTGGATCTATGAGTATATGTATGCTTTGTATGATTTTCTATGTTTATTTACATGCTCTTATGTGATTATGGTGTTGAATCTAGTCAAAAAGTTCTTAAAACCGAGAATTGAATTAGGATGTATGAAACAAGTATATAACATATTATTACACACAAATCATTTCTAGAAAAATAACCAAGTTGGTTGATATGAACTCCTTAGGCTAAAAATCCCATTTTTGGACTCAAAATGTTAAAAATATAAGGTTAAAGGGCCCAAAATGACAAAATACAAATTCTGATGGATGAAATGAGTCAAAACGGTTTCAACAATGTATTTTTCTAGAAATATTCTCTTTGAAGGATTAAATGTGAAATTTGTAAGCATATTGGGCCAAAAATGAACTTTTCGGCCCAATAAAGCCCAAATTGCGAGATTTTCAAATTAGAGGGGCTAAAACTGTATTTTTCTGTAAAACAGGGGACTACTAGTGCTCCAAGTCCATTACAAGGGTTAAAAATGCTTTTCATATTTAAAAGGGACCAAAAATGCTAAGATTTTCTATTTTGGGCCAAAAGTGTAAAAATTGCGAAAATAAGGGTTTCAGCCGAGAAAAATTTCATTTGAGGGACTAAAACTGTTTTTCAAATAACTTTGAGCTGAAAAATACCTTTTCTACAAGTTTTGATACTAAAGTGTCAAGAAAAATGGCTTAAGGACTAAAATAGAAATTCTTTTATACAAAGGGTCAAAAGTGTAAATTTATCCAAAAGAAAGGGGCTGAAAAATGTAAAATTCTAATGTTTTAAACAATAAATCCGATATAATGAAATACTAGTACCTCGACTATCGGCAAAATATAATACACCTTCAACACCAAAAATCGTTATCAAACGAATTGATTCGGTCTCGAATCAATAACGAATCTGAAATTACTAACACGACGATACTTCAATACACACGCGGAAACCTCGGGAATTCAATACACACACGGAAATTTCGGGGAGTCAATACTCACGTGGGAATACACCAGACGTCGATACACCGTCTTTAGGCCCGAAAGTTTCAAATCGTGCTTATTGGGCCTAGCTAGCCCAATGACATGATCTTTAGGCCCGAAGGAAACTCGCTTACATGTAGTTGGGTCTTATATGACCTAATTCCGTGTAAAAGGACTTTTACAGGCTTCGTGCTGTTAGACCCCAAGTGTCCTCCGGTGCTGCTAGTAAAGTCGAGAATTCACCAAATGCGAGTCGAGCTAAGGGCCCTTCGCATTCACGATAGCCTTGAACGACTTATGGAAATATCGGGGGCTTCGCACCCTCTTTTCCTCCTCGGTTGTGGGGCTATGAGAAGTCCGGGTGATTGGATTAAGTGAATAGTGCGAACGACGCCTAAGGGATCGTTTGTATAGTTGTAAACTAGTCATTTTCATTAATTTGTGTTTATAACAATTCACAATCCATAATTAATCCAATGTCACCGGGACTCAACGAATACATTTGTCGCAACAAAATAACAAAATATAAATCATTTGATGCAAAGTATTAGGAAAACATCGGGTTTTCCTAGGCTTTTCAATTAATACACCTACGAGATACATACCGAGTTTTACAAATTGTACTTTTACATCTATAGAAACAAACAAGCATACTTACGGATCTTCACACTTTTTATACTATGACTCTTTTCAGAAAATATCAGATTTTCTGGTGATTTTCAAAACAATACAAACCATTATATTTCAAACATTACTTATGAACTCACCAACATTTCATATGTTGACGTTTTTCTAAATACTTGTATTCTCAGGTAACAGGTAAATCGAAAAGGAAAAATGTACTCAGTAACGTTTTGCTGTTGGTTTAATTAGCATCGAACAATTTACATTTGGGCATGTAATATTATGGATCAATGTACTAAATGTAAACACTACCATTTGTAATATTCCAATGCATGGTGATGAATGATGTTATGTTTCATGTATATTCATTGTGATGGTATTCAATTGAGTCACAACGGCTCTCGGACGTTTCCGCCGTCTGGTTCGGGGGTGTGACAGGTTGGTATCAGAGCTCTGTTTATAGTGAACTAGCATATCTAGCCACACATTGACATGCAACTATAAACCAAAAGAGGGACTAATACAACTCTGAACAAAATAAGTAAAACATAACAATAAAACACCCTTGCTTGTATTAGGAACGAGAACCTAACACCGAACCAAACAAGATAATGCTAGTATCTCGGTTAATCCAGGACTGTTCTTAGTTGTATCAAGGAGTGGATGTAGCCTGATCAACTACATTCCCTCCAAGGTACAACCATCACATGTCTGGTGTAACAGCTCAAATTTTCAAATAATTTTTCGTTAAAAATAAAACATCATTATTCGACAAAAGGGTTTATTCCAAGTTTATTTCAAAATAAAAATAATAAATCTCCAGGATCTCCAACAGTGGCAGTGTGTACGTGTCACGCCGGCGCCTTCCCACGGTCATCACTAGTACCTGAAAAACATAAACACAACTAGTAAGCATAAATGCTTAGTGAGTTCCCCAGTATACGACTTACCCACATACGCCTTCCGGCCCGGACCTTTCGGTCCACATAATATTGCCTTCCGGCCCGGACCTTTCGGTCCACATAACATTGCCTTCCGGCCCGGATCTTTCGATCCACATAACATTGCCTTCCGGCCCGGATCTTTCGATCCACAAGATAATTGCCTTCCGGCCCATACACATATATAACACATAATACAAATACTCTAACACATAAAGCACATATATCATACCGTTCTTTCTAACACATAAAGTCTCGCCTTCCGGCCCGTATAATCATACATCACATATAAGCACACATCGCATATAAAGCATCTATCTCTCTAGACATAGCATGAATATAACACACGCGACCTTCCGGTCTAACAGTCAAACCCTTCCGGGTGAAGTATAGTGAGAAGACTCACCTCGTAGTACGCAGGCTATAACCTCCTCGAGCTACTCGCACACAATCCGCTAGTCCGCAGGTTCCCTATAATACCACAGCCCTAGTTAATGATCTTATCAAACAAGACAACTGACCCCTCTAAGATATATACAGGTCAACGGTCAATCTTGACCGGACTCGTCGAGTACAAAGGGTAACTCGACGAGTATAGACATCCTGACACCACTCGCCGAGTCCGAAGAACGACTCGACGAGTTCCAGTAAGTCTTCAAGCTACTCGCCGAGTCTGAAGAACAACTCGGCGAGTCCTAGTGAATCTTCAAGCTACTCGCCGAGTCTGATCATTGGACTCGGCGAGTCCTCGCCATGCAGTCAACCAACTGCCTCCTGTAATTCGCATGATTCCGTAATATATAGATATGGGACTTCCTGGACCTTTACACATACTATTACTGGGATTTAAACACTTGTAACAACTCTATAATCTATCAAATCCTTAAATGGGTTTCCTAAACCCTAGATTCGTGTACAACACCAAACTACAGAAATGATCCGAGGATTACCTGGAAAACGTGATCCCTGCGTCCCCAACCTTCAGAGCTCAACCCCTTGATCCTCCTTTGATCACCACCTTGCCTCTCCTTGCCTAACAACCTCTTTAAGCTTCTACTAGCCTTCACCCTTGCTCCAGATGCCCACAGCCGTTTAGGTTATCTTCAATCGGCCAAAAGACGAGACATGACGGCCCTAAAGACATTATATACGATCCAGAATCGAAACGGCTAGGGTTTCAGCCTGAACAGCGTCGACTCGCCGAGTCCCTAATGGACTCGTCGAGTCCAGTCGCGAATCTGTGACCAAGACCGTGGTCCTACTCGGCGAGTCAGGCATCAACTCGCCGAGTCCCCCCTAAATATTCCCCAAATTAATTTAAAGTAATACCTGAAATTCCGGGCTGTTACATCTGGGAGAACTCGTGATAGCTAGGGAATCTAAAAACATACCCCTTAATCTCCAAGAAGGGAACCTCAACTAAATCTATGCAATATTCGTAGAATTATAGGAGTAATTGGTATGCTATTTGTTTCTAGTATTCATAGCCCTTCGTGCAATACGCTATAGACGAGTATCATTAGCCAGGAAACCCTATCTCCCTAGTCAAGGAATAGTAGGGTGGCTCGACCCAGAGGAAAAACCACAGGAGGAACATGAAGTAGAACTCGCAGGTGAACCCGCCGAGTCAATAGCGGACCTTGAAGAAGAAGAGCCCAAGGGCAATGATGATGATGACTCGGATGCAAAATCCGATGTCATCAATCATCCATGAAAAGCTAGAGTATCGACTTATCGTGTGGGCCCCGGTGGCCCCATGCCCCCATGGGCACACGATATTTGGAGATAGAGTCACCAGCAGGGGATACGACCACATTACAGTAGGAACCAGGATCTCTTCGATCTTAGTCATAGGGGACCAGCTGACCGGACCCTCCTATTCATGGTCTAGCGCACCTAAGGTATGGATAACCAAGCTCAGGACACCCCTAATCGAACGGAACAAATGTGGTTTGCTATTGAGAAAGATGATGGACAAACATAGGAAGTGAATGGAGACTCTCGAGCAAGACGGTTAGTTTAGGAAGTACGACTATGGGATACCGAACAACAAGTAGCTCGTCTCCTAAGTGCACCCACTTCCTCAGCACCACCACCAGATACTTCCCGCCACAATTAGGATCAACCTTTTCTTCTTTCCCCCTTCTATCCGACATGACTCTCTTTCGTGTACTAAGATGGTACTTACCACTGGAACAATTATGTGCTATCTTTATTTAATATCACTACACAGACTCAATTATATGCTCAAGCGAACCCTCAAAACCGCTATATACTTAAGGATCTCGAAACCAGAACGACCTATATACTCTAACGATAAACATGACGATCGTGCCAAATCTGTGATTACGTACTACCGCAAATACATCATAGGGATGTAGATGGAAGCAGTGAGAATTATACAACAAGATGCAAAATTTATAGAGTACAACCAGGAATGATGATCATTACTTACGATCTGGATTATCAACGTGCGATAGAAAAATGCCATCCCGCAAGAATAACAAGCGCAACCACGAGACACCACTCCTGTAGATGGACTCTGCTACATTCCAAGCTGCTGTAACGGTGGCAGTAACCGCTGTGATGGTGCAAATCAATGCAAACAACCCCAATTGAGGTGGGAATACCGTTGACAACTCCAGCCAAAGGGACAAACATGGAAACCAACAAGTGACAACCTATCAAGGAACCCCAAACCCCAAGTTTAAGAGCAGGAAGCTAAGGTCTGGAAGTAAGAAAAAGGGACATCCCACTCAAGGGTTCTCAAGGAAGCAACATGTTGTTGTTCATGTGACCATGACCCCTATTACACCAACAACCAGGAGACCATACGTTGGAACCTTCCAAAATGCAACCAGTGCAAATTCCATCATAATGGAGCCTGCCGGGAGATGCATTGTAACAAATGCAACCGAAAGAATCACACCGCCAAATTCTGTAGAACTTATCCATACCAGAATCGTCATCCAAAAGAAAACGACAACAATCGCAACAACCCTAAAAACAACACAAATGATGAGACCATACACGCCTGCTATGGGTGTGGAGGAATTGGTCACTTCAGGCACAATTGCCCCAAGGATAACCATCAAGGAGCAGAAGGATCAGAAATGATCCTGACCTTGGGTTAAGACAAAGCAGATCAAGACCCGACAGTTGTTACTGGTATGTTCCCACTTAACAACTCTTTTTCTTACCCCTTATTCAAAAGTAAAGCTAACTGAAGCTTCATTAGTAACAAATTTGAGCACTTACTAAAACAACAACCCCAAAGCTAGGCTAAGCCTTTACAGTGGACATGACCAATGGGGAAAAACCGAATTAACCTAGGATATTTTTGTGGAGTACACCATAACTCTAAACAACCATTCATTTCAAATAAAATTTAATGCCAGTAAATATTAGGAGTTTTGATGTGATAATTGGCCTGGTTGGGTTAAGCCCCCACCGTGCTGATACTATGTGTCGCGAGAAGGCCGTTTGCCTTCACCTTCCCAATCACGAAACTCTAATAACCCATGGTGATAAACCTAACGTCAATCCTCGTCCTATCTCATGCATCAAGGCACAGAAGTGCCTGCACCAGAAGAACTACGTTTTCTTTGCTCATGTTGTGGACAAGACCAAGGAAGAAGTAAGTATACAAGGTATTCCGGTAGCATGAGGTTTTCCGAATGTATTTCCCGAAGAACTTCCCGGAACACCTCCAGAAAGACAGGTCGAATTTTTAATCGACCTCATACCGAGAACCACATCAATCGCCAATTCACACTATAGGTTGACTCTCGCCGAAAATTCACAAGTTATCTAGTTAACTGAGTAGAATTATTGCGCAAAGGATTCATCAGACCAAACTTCTCTTCCTGAAGAGCTCCGATGTTGTTCTTCAAGAAGACGGATCCTTCAGAAGGTACATTGATTTTAGGAAATTGAATAAGCTCCCCATCAAAAATCGATACCCACTCCCTCGGACTGACGATCTATTTGGCCAGCTCCAAGGAGCTAGTTACTTCTCTAAAATAGATCTAAGAATCGGTTATCATCAACTTCGAGTCTGAGAAGACGACATTTCAAAAACTGCTTTCCGAACTCGTCACGACCATTTCAAATTCATTGTGATACCCTTCGGTTTAACAAATGCTCCCATGCTATTCATGGACCCTATGAACCAAGTTTTCTCATACACTCCTAGTTAGCCTTTTTATTATTTTCATCAATAGCATACTCATCTACTCGCGAAGCAAGAACAAAACACTGTCAACATCTACTACCAGCCTTGAAAGCATCAAATCCGAAGAATATTGCGAAGAAAACACTACGTGGATGGATAAAACTCTCGGAGTGAAAGACGAAGCTTATAGGTATGCGAGTGAATTGGGCGTTATCTGGGTGATCGTCAATAGGCTAACCCAATCCACCCATTTCCTGTTAATACATAAATCAAACAAGACTGAAAGATTAGCTTGGATCTATACCAAGGAGATCATGAGACTCCATGAAATATCGGTATCTACTATCTCAGATCGAGATAGCGGAATTACTTCAAGATTTTGACAGCCATTTCAAAAGGCTATAGGAACATAGCTAAGTATGAGCGTTGCTTACCACCCTCAAACCAATAGTCAAAGCGAATGAACTATTCAACCACTCAAATTCATGCTACAAGTCTAGGTGTTTGAATTCAGCAAGTCATGGGATACCCGGTTGCCCGTGATTGAATTCTCATACCATTACAGCTATCGCGCGAGCATTAAGGTTGCTCTTTTCGAAACTCTTTATAGTCATAAATACAGATCACTCGCCAGTACTCTCATGAGACTAGAAACCATTTGCAAAACAACAGAGAAGATAATCCAAATTAAAGCTTGACTTCAAGCATCGCGAGACCGACAGAAGAGCTATTCTGACAAGCGGCGTAAGCCATCGGGATGTCAAGGCGGGGATCGCGTGTTATTAAAAGAATCTCCTTGGAAAGGAAGGATTCACTTTAGGAAACGAGAAAACTAAACCCACGATACATTGGGCTGTTCGAGATTTTGCTCGGATTGGTCCAAAGACTTATAGGCTGCAGCTGCTTGTAGAGCTCAGCAACGTACACCATGTGTTCAGTATATCGAATATGAAAAAGTGCCTATCAGGCAAAACGTTTATCATTCCTTTAAAAGAGATCGAAGTAAACAAGAATCTCCTGTTCGTCGAAGAACCAGTTGAGATAAAGGATAGGGAAGTAAAGTATACGAAGAAAAGCCGCATTCCAATTGTGAGGGTCTGATGGAATGCTAAGCGTGGACCGGAATTCACATGGGAATGCAAAGACCAGATGAAACAGAAGTACCCTCACCTATTCTATCATTCAGGAACCTACCTTTCGAAAGAATTTCGGGATGAAGTTCCCTCTAACGGGGGGATGATGTCATAACTAGCATTTTTGCTAGGAAATTCTACTCTCATGCAATCATTCACCTAGTGTGATAACTTGTAATCTAAGTGAATACCATGCTCCATTCCTATTAAAATGTATCTCATATGCTCAAATAAGGGTTGGAAACCCTAGATATCCCATTTCAAGTTCACTATGGCCTAGGATTCTCTTATTGGGCCTAATGGACCAATAAACCTTCAAGTTGACTATCTTGGGCCTAGAAACCCTAATTGGGCTCTAAATAGACCACATTCATAAAACCTTAGCATTTTGGGCCATGTGGGCCTAAAATAATCCATCTTATCTCGCCTTGTTGGGCCATAAAAGATTTCATTTGCCCCAATGGGCCGAAAAATTTATTTTGTGCTTCATAATTTCGAGTAAGGACCAAGATAAGGCCCAAACTCCTCCATGATTACTCCATTTCGGCCCAATGAAGAAAGAAGAGAATTAATGAGCAATAGACACATCACATTTGCATGGTGGACTTCAATGCAAATTAACCATTAAGTAATATCCAAACCTCATACATCTAGGTAACCATCACATCCTCTTTCCCCCTATCTTCTTATTTTTGGCCAACACATCTTCTCACCACCTCATTTCCTTCAAAATCACTTAAGAAACTCTCTCTAGAACACCCCCTTCCTCCTCCAAAAATTTCGAAGATTTAGAGTGCTTTCAAGAGGATTTTTCACCAAGATCATTATCCTTGGTAAGATATTACAAACCTAAGTTGATTTGTTTCATTTCTAAACTCAAATCACTTCTCTTACCACCTTTTTTTTATGAACCACACTCTAAAAATTCCTAGAACTCGAAGATCTTATCATAGAAACAAGTTAGGCCGAAAACAACATCATCTTCTCATATTCTTCTTCAAAACCGAAACATCAAAGCAAAGGTGAGCTTCATACCCCCTATTTTTCAGTTTTTATAAGTGTTGTGGGGGGGGGGGGAATACAAGCAAATGTGTGGATCTATGAGTATATGTATGCTTTGTATGACTTCTATGTTTATTTGCATGTTCTTATGTGATTATGGTGTTGAATCTAGTCAAAAAGTTCTTAAAATCGAGAATTGCATTAGGATGTATGAGACAAGTATAAAACATATTATTACACACAAATCATTTCTAGAAAAATAACCAAGTTGGTTGATATGAACTCCTTGGGCTAAAAATCCCATTTTTGGACTCAAAATGTTAAAAAAAATATAAGGTTAAAGGGCCCAAAATGACAAAATACAAATTCTGATGGATGAAATGAGTCAAAACAGTTTCAACAATGTATTTTTCTGGAAATATTCTCTTTGAAGGATTAAATGTGAAAATTTTAAGCATATTGGGCCAAAAATGAACTTTTCCGCCCAATAAAGCCCAAATTGCGAGATTTTCAAATTAGAGGGGCTAAAACTGTATTTTTCTATAAAACAGGGGACTACTAGTGCTCCAAGTCCATTTCAAGGGTTAAAAATGCTTTTCATATTTAAAAGGGACCAAAAATGCAAAGATTTTCTATTTTGGGCCAAAAGTGTAAAAATTGCGAAAATAAGGGTTTCAACCGAGAAAAATTTCAGTTGAGGGACTAAAACTGTTTTTCAAATAACTTTGAGCTGAAAAATACCTTTTCTACAAGTTTTGATACTAAAGTGTCAAGAAAAATGGCTTAAGGACTAAAATAGAAATTCTTTTATACAAAGGGTCAAAAGTGTAAATTTATCCAAAAGAAAGGGGCTGAAAAATGTAAAATTCTAATGTTTTAAACAATAAATCCGATATAATGAAATACTAGTACCTCGACTATCGGCAAAATATAATACACCTTCAACACCAAAAATCGTTATCAAACGAATTGATTCGGTCTCGAATCAATAACGAATCTGAAATTACTAACACGACGATACTTCAATACACACGCGGAAACCTCGGGAATTCAATACACACACGGAAATTTCGGGGAGTCAATACTCACGTGGGAATACACCAGACGTCGATACACCGTCTTTGGGCCCGAAAGTTTCAAATCGTGCTTGTTGGGCCTAGCTAGCCCAATGACATGATCTTTAGGCCCGAAGGAAACTCGCTTACATGTAGTTGGGTCTTATATGACTTAATTCCGTGTAAAAGGACTTTTACAGGCTTCGTGCTGTTAGACCCCAAGGGTCCTCCGGTGCTGCTAGTAAAGTCGAGAATTCACCAAATGCGAGTCGAGTTAAGGGCCCTTCGCATTCACGATAGCCTTGAACGACTTATGGAAATATCGGGGGCTTCGCACCCTCTTTTCCTCCTCGGTTGTGGGGCTATGAGAAGTCCGGGTGATTGGATTAAGTGAATAGTGCGAACGACGCCTAAGGGATCGTTTGTATAGTTGTAAACTAGTCATTTTCATTAATGTGTGTTTATAACAATTCACAATCCATAATTAATCCAATGTCACCGGGACTCAACGAATACACCCGTCGCAACGAAATAACAAAATATAAATCATTTGATGCAAAGTATTAGGAAAACATCGGGTTTTCCTAGGCTTTTCAATTAATACACCTATGAGATACATACCGAGTATTTCAAATTGTACTTTTACATCTATAGAAACAAACAAGCATACTTACGGATCTTCACACTTTTTATACTATGACTCTTTTCAGAAAATATCGGATTTTCTGGTGATTTTCAAAACAATACAAACCATTATATTTCAAACATTACTTATGAACTCACCAACATTTCATATGTTGACGTTTTTCTAAATACTTGTATTCTCAGGTAACAGGTAAATCGAAAAGGAAAAATGTACTCAGTAACGTTTTGTTGTTGGTTTAATTAGCATCGAACAATTTACTTTTGGGCATGTAATATTATGGATCAATGTACTAAATGTAAACACTACCAGTTGTATGTAATATTCCAATGCATGGTGATGAATGATGTTATGTTTCATGTATATTCATTGTGATGGTATTCAATTGAGTCACAACGGCCCTCGGACGTTTCCGTCGTCTGGTTCGGGGGTGTGACATGGTCATATTATTTTTAATCCCTTATGTATTTATAGTTAGTATATATTTTATGGGTTGATATACTTAATTCACTATAAACAATGCTCTGATACCAATCTGTCACACCCCAAAACCAAGAACGTCAGAAGAAACGTTCTGGGGCGGAGGACGTCATGTACAGTATCACAACAATGAAAAGTAGTAAATAAGCAACAACATCATCCATTGCATTAATAATATAATTATTATACAAGTGTGTTCTGTCAAATTTTGATAAACACTAAAGCATAAATCAAAATGAAAGATGAGTCTTGAACAAGCTCCATCTTCCCTAATCCTTGCATCGGTACCTGTCTATAGATGACCTGAGGATACAAATAATTTTGAAAGCGAGTATCAGCTTTGAAGCTGGTGAGATCATAAGTATTCTAGTGTCTTAATTTGTATGTGAAATTGTTTGTAAATGAACTATAAGTATGGAAAAATGTAGATAATCTGTAAGTATAAAAATGTTTGTAAAACAACTGTAAACGTTTCAAAAACCCTATAAATCCCTATGATTCCTACTTTTATATAAAGGTGTCTTCTACCAAGACTTAACTGTTCTCAATGTAGTCTTCTACGAAGACTTAACTGTTCTAAATGTTCGTTTCTTGTAAAAGTGTGTAATTTTCCCAAGTGTAACTATCATTATCAAAATATAGCTTTTATATTAAATATTTAAGTGAAATGATCACTAAATATATGAAAAGGGGAAATTAATGTAGTATTGTAGTGTTGTATTATAGGAACTATTGTTGTACTAACTACCTTAAACCAGATTTATATTAAGGCATCATGTGATTAATTGCATCATACTATTGAATGGTAACAAGGACATACGAATGGTCGTAAAACGGAATGACGTTTGGCACCTGCAGACCTGCAGGTCCGGCTGTAGCTAGCAGCAAGGTGTAGGATAGTCAATCCAGTATAGATCTGTACGCAAACTCACGCTTTCCCTTCAAGAGACTCTGGCTACAACTCGGTCCATGACATTTAAGTCATGCTCCGATTCATATCACAATAATTAACGTATTCATGTATATGTAATGTAATGAACTGTTCTAGTATAGTTATATATGTTCTCCTTCTAGTATAGTTGTATATGTTCTCTCTCTAGTATAGTAATGTACTGTAATGTACTAGCTGTAATGTACGTGCACTCTACCTAGCAAGTATAGACTCATGAATGAACTGACTCATTGTATGTTATCGTGTTCTACTAATACTTCTAGTATCTTCCTAAACTACCCATATGGTAGTTTACTAGTAATCTAACTGGTACGTATGGACATGGATGTATACCCTTGCTACCCAAGGGCATTGGATGAACTGGAAGGACCTTTTATGACTATATATGTACACATGATATATAACTAATATTTAAACGACCTTCGGACGAGTACCCGATATCCTATCAGACCACATCCAAATCGAGGAAAAGGAAACAAGGTGGATAGCCTTCCTAAGTCTTTTAAACATTACTTATATAACTATACATATAGAGGCATGCAATTTATAATATAAAAGCATAAAATAAGTTTTGTAAAACCTATGAACATAATCATTATCTAAGAAAAGATCGACTTGATGTCGATCTATAAAACGGTTTGAAGGCATGGGTTTGATAAAACAGTATAAGGAAACATTTGTATAAACACAATTGTAAATAAGTTTGAAATAAAACATACATAGTAAAATGTACAGTGTAATAAGGAGTTTTAAACATATAAAATGTTTATGAACATCATTTGAAGGAAACTGTTTGGAAAAACGGCTAATGAGTGGTAAATCATTTAAATGCTGCTTATTAATCGCATGTGATTGATATAATAAGTAGCATGATTCTACTTGTACCCCCCCATAAAACATTTAAAAATAGTTAAAACATTGATTAAGGGGTATGAACTCACCTGCAGTAAGTGATTGGAATTTAATGGAATGTTATCGTAAGGAATGATCGGACAAGTGCTTGGTGTCAAGTGAAGACTTTAGACACACACAATGATCCTAATTTCATATGAAGACATATGTATATAAATAAGTAGTGATTAATACACTAATTATACAAGTATAAGCATTTTAATGCGACGAAAACACTTTTGGTCAAGTGCTAGGAGGCAAATGGCTTGCAACAAAGGAGTGCAAGACCTCTAATGGGGGTTTATGGTCAAATGACCATATGATTTGGAGTTTACGGCCCAGTGGAGTAAACTCCTGGCCGTAAACTCTCAATAAGGTCTCTAAATGAAGCTTAGAATTAATATAACTCTAGTGGTGAATTGTTCCAAGGCTTAAACACTTGTTTGGGCTTCCTGTTGACTCCATTGAGGAGTTCACGGCCTTGGGACCATATCCCATTGAGATTACGGCCGTAATCTCCCTTGGGGGAAGGCTTATGGTGCTTTCAAGTCCCTAAATTATCAAGGAATGCATTAAGGCAATTGTCCAAGGCTTTAGGAGGATTTATGGCACCATTTGGCACCATTTATTGGAGTTCACGGCCCTGGAACATCTTGGGCCATGAACACCCTTTTCTTGGTGTTTTAATGGTGTTTTCTAGCCCCAAACACACTAGGTTACATGTCTAAATTCAAGCCTAAGCCTTAGGAAGTGTTTGTGGCATCAAAACACCCCTAACTAGAGTTTTCGGCCCATGAACCTTTTGGCCATGTGTTTGCGGCCGTGAACACCCCTAGGTGTTGGTATTTAGATTGTTTTGGGTCCTAGATACATCAAGGTAATGTGCTATGCTAGTCTTTTGGCCAAATGAAGGCATTTAGGGCATTTTAGCACTTAAACATGGAGTTCACGGCCCAAGAACCTCCTTGGCCGTGAACTCACTTTCATCCTTGTTTCTAATTGATTTTGGTGTCCTAAACATGTAATGGAGGCTTCTAGTTTGAGTTCCAAGGCTTTGAGGGGCATTGGGACACTTTTGGCCCTTAAAATGGAGTATACTGGCGGTAAACTCCCAAATCTTGGGGTTATGGTCTGATTTTGATGTTTCTAAACACAATCTAAGCTATATAACATAACTAGATCGAAGTACTCACAATTTGGGATAAAAACCCGAAGATCCGTGAGAGAGAATTTTGACTTTTCTCTAAATGGAAATGTAGCTAATGAACGAATATGGTTCAGTTTTCTATATATAGTCCTGAGATTTTTGGCAGAAAATATTTTTATTCTCGGAATGAACTCTAATATCCTAGAGTATTGGAATAACAGTGTTGCACAAAACCCTAGTGCATCCACTCTCCTGATATCTCCTTAAGTGTAAATCCTGAAAAACTGCCAAACTTGTACCCGAAGTCTGAAATTTCACTAAAACTGTTCTAACTTCTATTGGCTTGATATGGTTTGTTCATAATGGAAATTTCGGGTTGTCACAATAACCAACTTTACTCTTGAAACCTTATACAGATATTTGTATCATTTATATAAAAAAACTCATAAGTACTGAATTTATGAACTTTGTAAAATCGCGTCGTGACAATAATTAAGTATTATCTGACTTAATTTGAAAACCGACACTTAACTGGTGGGGCAAACTCCCCCCACATAAATATTGTGTTTTACTATAAAAGCAAATGGTTTATATAAATAACTCATTTATGTGAGTTAGTAAATCTTGTCGAGTCGTGTCATGATATTAATGAAGTGTTATATAACTTAATTTTTGGTATTGACACTTATCGCTTTGAGTGACAACCTATCCCACTAAATACAATTTCCTTCAACTAGAATAAGTGAACATAAACCACGTATAAATCCAATATCGATTTTATATGCTAACGAAACAAAACTGGGATTTTATAATGAAATCATAACCGAACTCGTTACACTGTACTTTATTAATGCACCGACACCATAATAAGGTGCGCGTGCTAAAGTCATTCCCCCGTTGTAACACGTGGTAATGTTTCGATAATGCTAACGTCAGTGCCAAAATTCATCTCATCAGATGTAGTTGTAGCTAACAACTCCAGGCGGGCAGTCGTACCGTATAAGATCAATAATATGACACTTACACCCGACGTTAGTCGTTCCCTCGAGGATTAACGGTTATATATTGGAGAGTTTCTACTACGTATTGAGATCTTAGCTTTCGCGAAACCCGAAATAGTTTATAATGGAAACTCAAACGTATTGGATACGGTATTCGGAATAGATATGATAAACCTATAGAATAGGGATGATGAACCTATATGGAATATATGGAGTAAGTATGATGAACCTACACGGAATAGGTATGACGAACCTATACAGAATACATAGAGTAGGTATGATGAACCTACATTGAATAGGTATGATAAACCTATACGAAATACATGGAGTAGGTATGATGAACCAACATTGAATAGGTATGATGAACCTATACGGCTTACATGGAGTAGGTATGATGAACCTACACGGAATACATGGAGTAGGTATGATAAACCTACATTGAATAGGTATGATGAACCTATACGGCTTACATGGAGTAGGTATGATGAACCTACACCGAATATGTATGATGAACCTATACAGAATACATAGAGTAGGTATGATGAACCTACATTGAATAGGTATGATGAACCTATATGACTTACATGCAGTAGGTATGATGAACCTACACGGAATAGGTATGATGAAACTATACAGAGTATATAGAGTAGGTCTGATGAACCTACATTGAATAGGTATGATGAACCTATACGACTTACATGGAGTAGGTATGATGAACCTACACGGAATAGGTATAATGAACCTATATAATCCATTCTAAATTCACTGGATATACAACATTATTCACTGTTTCAGAAAACAATAACTGAAATTCTTATATCTTCAAGAATTTATCATACTAGATACAGTTTCGATGATGTATTAGCATAATAGCTAATTTTTGAATTTATCCAAATTTGGATCAACTGTAGATCTACATTCCCCATATTTTATATAAATTATGCGAGAATGTTTTTAATACATTTAATTTGGGATAAAGGTAAAGTCTTTAAATACAATACTCGACAAGTATTTATTTCGTAAATAACGACTCTTAAGCTCTGAAGTCGATCATGTTATATATTGTGATAAGAATAAATAACTTAGTATAATGAAGTTATGTTGTTATAATTAACATAAAAATATATTAATAATTTCTCAATTCATTTTTACATAACCTTATATATATTTATATATATATATATATATATATATATATATATATATATATATATATATATATATATATATATATATATATATATATATATATATATATATATAAGGTTAAATCTTATAATTTTAAACAATAATTATATAATCTCATTAGTTTAATCTTCCATCAATTATGGCAATATACTTTCATTTTATACACGGATAATAATTTTGGTCATTATTATATCGTTTCATGCTTCCATGAGATACTTTATCTTACTCATGTAAAGTCATCATTTTTGTGACTCATAATATTCACTTGTATAATTATAGCAATATACTTTCAATCTTGTGATTTTTCTTAATAATTATATTTATATTTCACATAAAGTATAATTATATCAACTTATAACAATCTACTTTAACTTAATAGGTTTGCTAGTAATTTATCACATCTTTAGCTTGCTACTTCATAAACGTCTGACTAATAATCAAACTAAGATGTTATTTTGTATAGAAAACTTGAAAATCCATCAAACTTTAATAGACACGCATATATTCTCCCCCAAATATTAAAACCGTAAAAGAGGGGCCGTAGAAACTCACATTCGATGCCTCATATTGATCTAGGTTCATTTTGGTGAAGCTTCACGTAGAAATCGCAACGTAACCATTCTTGGACTTTTAAACGTTTCAGGGTTTATTTGGTAATGTTTTAAACTAAAGGGGCTTGTTTTCAAATATTTTATATTTGAAGGAAAAGGATGTTTTGCAAGTTATTTTTACACGAGGGACTAATTTGTAATGAATTATATCCAAAAGGGTTGTTTTTAAAATGTTTAAATCATTTGGGACCTGCTTTGCAAAGATTTATGTCAAGGGCTGATTTCCTGATTTAAAGTTATAATTGAAGGGACTGTTTCTATCAATCTGATACAAGGTTTGGGGTACAAGGGATTTGACGCCTCATCTTCTTCATTCGTTCGTCAAATCAAGTATAGGAACAGAGGGAGCGACGAACAAACGGAACAACGAGAAGGGTCCAATCTCTGGCGATGGCTGGTACGTTGGGAGGAGGAATCGATCTCCGGCGAGCCTCATTTGGATTGGTTTAATCTCCACTGGCAATGATCCAAGAAAAAGGAAGCAAGGTCAACGGTAGAAGTTGTGGTTAACAACAATGGTGGCGATAGGCGGCTCCGGCTGTTACTCATCGCCTTGTCTCTTCTGATTTTGGCAAGTAACACAAAGGGAAGATGGAGGTGCGGATCAGAACTGGGACAACATTTGGTGTGGGTTTCTTTTGAGTTGTTTGATTGATAGGAAGAACGAGGGAGGATGGGTGTGGGTTTCTCCGGCGACGAATCGTATCAGCGATCAGTCTCTAGCGAGTCCTCGTGTTTCTTCTTTTCTGTCCCGATCGACAATCACGATGTTTCCCCATTGCTTTGGCAGTTCTGATCAACAATAGGTAAGAAGTTTCTCTTGGGATTTTGTTTGTTTTAATAGGAACCTATGTAATGAATAAAATGGTTGTTTGGGTTTGCTTTTGAGAGAAATCGATATAGGAGAAGGATGTTTGGGTTTGAGCTTCTTTGACAGGAGGAGGGGCTACTGCTCCTTAGCTCACCAGGAAATCACAAGAAAACCACCTCCAATGGAGGTGTTCTTGGCTATGCATCGAAACAGAAAGATGGGAGAGAAAGAGTGAGTTTGTGAATGATTGTGTGACTTTCCTATGTGATAAAAAGCAGATATTTAGAAGCTCTTGAGATCTCTGAAGTACTTGGAAATCTCTGAAGGATTATGTAGGGAGATAGAACGTGTGAGAGGGGGTGATGGATATGGAGATATTGAGTATATTACTTGAGATCTTTGTAGGATTTTGTAAGTACACAACAAATATCGTAGATTTTATGTGGGTTATACGCACATGTATAAGTGACCGAGTATTTAAAACATATATCATTCATGTATTTGGTTATACAAATCATACAAGTACTTGGGTATTTTTAATCATACATAATATAGAAATATGCATATGCAAACATTCTATTATAATATCATTATATTATATTGTCTAATTTTATTAATTACAAACTTGATTTCTTAAAATATTTTATATGTGTGTTGGTTGGGTCGGACATGGCGAGTTGAAAAGCTCAAAAGTGATTTTCGAGGTTCGTAGCTATTCCACACGAAAACAGCGTACGGTTTGTTTCATGAAATCAGATAAATACTTATTTTTGTAACTTTAAAGAAGCGTAACTTTTTCATACGACCTCCGTTTTGGACGTTCTTTATATCCACAAGTCAGGATAACATAATCTATTCAAATTTATTATTCGTAACTTTGGTGGTTTTTGATTCGATCTTTAATGATTGACGGTTTAAGCCGTTTGAGATGTCATAAAAGAAATTATAATTATAATATATTTAATATACATTATAGACATAAAATTACACACAATCGGTCATTAATACCTAGCGGTTCGTGGTGGTTTGACCGCCGAACTCTGACCAATTTTTACCAATTGTTACAATTGGAACAAACTCCCCTCGGATAGTAGTCGCAGGATTGATGCTATTCAGTTGAAGCTCCGTCTTCAATTGACTTTAGACATGGGAACAACTTATACATGCATTGGGTGTCATTCTTCTTGTGTGGTATAACTCAATTGTGCAGGAAATGTCTCGGAAAATGCTTGGAAAATGACCCTCAAAGAATACAACCAATGTTCGTGTCAAATGTCATCAAATTATCAGCTTGGTAGTAGAAGAATGAGCAACTCGTCGAGTAGGTATAGGAACTCGCCGAGTTGTAGTGTAATTGGCAGAAAAGTCGTGGTTTTTAACTTGGACTCGTCGAGTCCATAAAGTGCACTCGACGAGTAGATCGTTGAATGAAAAAAAAACATGTATTCTGCACAGGTCCAGTTCTGATGCATGTGGGTAATATTATACTAATATTTTCCCTCATTTTGCTTCAGTAAATAATCACTTAATGACTCTTCTCTCAATCGGTCTCATAACATGACTCAAAACTTTGTTTTCTCTCTCGCATAGACTCGATTTCTCACTTGGTTAGCCTTGACTCTAGAACCTTGCATGCATCCCTGAACCTCAACTGAAAAGATCAAAAACAAAACAAAAGTGATAGGAAAGGAAAACAATAAATACTCCTACTTAATCCTAACTACTAAGAGTTTAAACATCAACCAAACACATAAAAACAACTATATTTAATCAAACCAAACAAATAAAAATCAAAAGATATCAATCTTCATCTTCATCTCCTCCAACTCCGCTTCCTCTAGCTTGATTTGGGTGTTAACTAATCCGCTCATCCCATCCTCGCACATAAGGGTACCCTGGTCCATCTCTTGGCGCAAAATTCAATTGATTGAAGAAGTGAATGAATGACTCATTTGGATAATTCATGTTGCACCCGAGGTCATCTTGGTACCTACGGAGTTCCATGATGTACCAATCCATAGGTATTTCGTCATTAACCGGAATTACTGATGGTTCTTCTCGGATATGTTCTCTTCGTGGCCTCACCCATCGTCCCGACTCCTCGAGTACCAAGACCTCATCCTCTTTCGGAATGCAAGTGTGTCCCCCACTATAGTCTTCTTCTATTCGCGCCCTCCTATGTAGTGTGATGCTAAAAGTTGGTGTGGGTACCATTGCCAAAAAAGTTTCCGACTCCCCTTTCCAAGATAACATACAACCTCGCCAACCGGGTCACGAACATTCCACCGTTGATTTTAGACGTGATTTTTCTTTAACCGCCCCTTTCTCCCAAGTATTTTGCCAAATAGTAAGGGATGTTGCAAAATGCATCTAGTGTAATAATACTCCACAAGTAAAATACATCATGGGTCGGAACCTTGTCATCATCCTTGCGCATGTTTATGGAGCATGCAATAAGATGATTGATCAAATTGTGGATTGGTGAGCGGATACTTCCCTCTTGAGCGGAAGATGGAATGCACACCTGATTAGCAATAGTATTCCACCAAGTGGAAGCAACTACGCCCTCGGGTAAATCTTTGTGGAAGTGCTCCAAAAAAGTACCAAACTCTTTAGTCATGACCAAAGATTGGTCATAAATATCCATCCTCCATGATAATTCGGCAATGCTGCATTGTCGAACCTCCCTACCAAGACAGGAAGTGAGGGCATTGGGGTTATAAATGTCATCACTCCTGTGAAAGACAACGGTAGAGAAAAAATCCCAACAAAGTTCTTGATATACTACTTTTGGATACGGAAGAAGCGGTTCCACCCTTTACAAATAATAGATGTCACAACCAGGAAATTCGATGCCTTGTAAACATTTAACAATGATAACAAATGTGAACAAACAATGTGAAAGCATGTAGGATGCTTATTCAATAACAACAGAATTTCAATCAAACACTTCATACAAGCACTACAAATAGTCAACAAAGAAGTGGAAACCCTAGAAATCCCGGTTTAAGTCCATTCTGGACTAGGATTTCCTTATTGGGCCCAACGGGCCAATAAGCTTCCAATTTGACTATCTTGGGGTTAGAACTCTTAAATGGGCTCTAATTGGACCCACTTCCATATATTTTAAATATTTTGGGCCATATTGGGCCTAGGATGAAATAAAATACCTAAATGGACCTTATTGGGCCATAACTAACCTAATTAGCCCTAATGAGCCATAAAAATCATTTCTTGAATTATTTGGGCTAAGAATCATCTAATTAAGCCATGATATGGGTTAAATACCATAGGCCCAAAAATTCCCTTCTTTTTTCTCTAATTCTCGGCCCAATCTCAAGCATGAAGAAGGAGAGTTGACTTTTGTGCCACCTCATTTTTATTTGTTGGGTCTCCATGCATGCAACTCATATTTCCAAGCAAATATCTTATCAAGGTCTCTCTCTTTTTCTCCCTCTCTTCCTCTCGGCCGAATCCAAACAAACACACACACACACACACACACACTTCACTCAAAATTCTCTCAAGAAACTCTCTCCATTTCTCTCCAAATTTTCGAAATCTAAGAGGCTTTCAAAGAGATTCTTCCACAAAAATCATCATCCAAGGTAAGTTGATGTTTGATCCATGCTTTAACTCACTTCTTTTCATCAAAAATCATCTCTTAATCCATTCAATTTATGATCTTGCATCTTAGAGCACACTAAGTTTGAGATCCGTCCAAGAAACTTGCTAGGACCTAAAATAGCACCAAACTTCTCCCAATCTTCTTCAAAACCAAAACAACAACTCAAGGTGAGCTTCATACCCCCTTTCTTTTTGGTTTTCATGAGTTTTATGGGGGAGAATACAAGAAAATGTGTAGATCTATGTGTATGTGTATGCTATGTGTGATTTGATGCATGTATATGTGTGATTTCATGTATTTTGTGATGAATATGTTACCAAAAAGGGGTGTAAACCCGAGATCTATGATATGATAAAGGAAACAAACATAATCTAAGCTACTTTACACTAAAGAAGTCAAGAATAATAGCTTATAAGGCCATGATGAACATATTCTAACATAAAACCCATTTTTGGGCTTAAATTGTCAAAAATACAAAACTTGGGATACAAACCGACAAGTCACGGTATCTTGAAGGTCAAAAGGTTCAAAATAGTTTCTATAATCATTTTTCTGAACCTTAGAATTTTCAAGGGACTTAAAATGTAAATTTTTAGCTTAATGGGCTAATTTTGGGCTTTTCGGCCCAATAAGCCTCAAAATGCAAAAAATGATAAATTTTAGGGGCTGAAATGAAACTTTCTGTAAAACAGGGGGTAATTAGCATGACAAAATCATTTTATGAGTCAAAAATGCTTTTCACTATAAAAAAGGACCAAAAATGTAAAGTTTTTAGATTTTGGGCCAAAACTGTAAAAGTTGTGAAAAATGGGGCTTTAACCGAGAAACATTATTCTGGAAGGGCTGAAGTAGTCAACATAATAAATATTTGGTTAAAATTGTGTTTTCATCAAATAAATAATACAAAAGTGTCAAGAAAATGTTTTAAGGACTAAAAATGAAATTCTTTTATATAAAAGGACCAAAAATGTTATTTTTATAAAAGAAGGGTAGTGAAAAGGGTCAAATTCCACTTTTAAACAATTAATTCATTAATAAAAAAAATACAAGATCCACAACTATTGACGAAACGGGAAATAAATACACTATCAACAACAAATATCGTTACAAACGAAGTGATTCGGTCTCGAATCAATACAAAACGACAAGCGTTAAACCAAACCATCTAAATAAATATGCGATAACTACGATGAGCAAACTTACAAACTTTGGACTTGGAAGTTTCAAATCATGCTTGTTGGGCCTTACAAGCCCATTAACATGATCTTTTGGCTCAAAGGGAGTATGCTTATGTGATATTGGGCCTCCTATGACCCAATTTCATGTAAAAGGACTTTCAATGGCTCTAATGTGCTATTGGGCCCTAGTGTCCCATTAGTATTGTTAGTGAGGTCAAGAAATCAAATGCGAGTTGGGCCAACATGCCTTTCGCATTCCCGACAGCCTAAATATCTCACGGAATATAACGAGACTTCGTACTCCCTTTTTCCTCGTTTGTTAGGCTTACGAGTAATCAAGGTAAACAGATTCAGGGCGTTAATCAAAAGTAATCATGGTTTTTGGATTAAGTGAGTAGTGATGGGCGACGCCTTTAAGGATCGTTCGAAACCTGTAGCTATAAACTTGACATTTCCAAATGCATGATTATAACGACTCACAAACCCTAATTAATTCAAAGCCGCCCGAGTAATCAAAAATCATTCATTGTGACGGTATAACAGATTGAGAATTCACTGTGTTTTATGTAATGGGAAAACATCGGGTTTTCCTGGGAAGTTCAACATTTTCACTTGTGCGATCATTACAGAAGTTCAACAATTATACATGTTTTGAAAATCAACAAGCATATATTCACGGATCTTCACACTTTTTATAAACAATGATCTTTTCAGAAAATATCGGATTTTTGGGTTTTACAAACTACACCAAATCATTTTACTACAACATTGCTTATGAACTCACCAACATTTCATATGTTGACGTTTTTCAAAATTAACTTGTATTCTCAGGTAACAGGTAAACCGGAGAATAAGTACCAAGTTATGTCTGGATGTTTTGCTTATGATATCTATCAGACAATTTATGTTATGAAATTGTAATGTTTAAAACACTGTACTGGATGTAAACAATATATGTTTTATCATTTCAATGCATGGTGATGATTTATGTTATGATTCATGTATATTCATTGTGATGGTATTCAATTTAAGTCACAAGAGCCCTCGGAAGTTTCCGCCGTCTAGATCGGGAGTGTGACAATAGATACTCCTTCTCGTTCAAAATTCTTGATTACATATGGATTTAACTATTCTTCTAGTCCCGCTTGCCCCATCTAGCTCCAGTCAATCTCATGAGGTATATGAATCTCCTTTTTTTTCATTGCTTCCAACTTGTTCTTGGCACGAGCTAGTGATGATTTGGAAGTGATTTGCGGGAAGTTTAACCATGGGATGTCCTCATGACCGTTTCCTCTTGAATTCTGACCTCGTCTAGACATTTCCTGCAACATAACATAAGACAAAACAACACCACAAACACACAGAAAACGTTAAATATCAAAAATATGGTCTCTTGCAACATGGACTCGTCGAGTCCATGAACAGACTTGGCGAGTCGAATGAACAGTGGGAGTCTAAGTTCTAATTCTGAGAAAACCATCCATCAAAACTCCAAATTTGTTCCAGGGGTTTGTTCAGGGATGTCTATAAAGCATTAATTCACAAATTTTTTTTTAATAAAAACACTTTAATTTGTCAACAAATAGAAACCCTAAAGTCCAAGTCTAGTCAAAATCGGAATTTCGCATAAATTAAGGTCATAATGCTACCAAAGATTAGAACTTTAACAAGTTTATAAGTGAAAAATGTTACCTTTGGTTGGAATTGAAAGAAATCACAAGAAAATTGAGATCAAAGCTTAAGAGGAAACTTACTCGCCTAGCGGCTGTAGATGATGAATGAGATTGTGTTTTTATTATTAGGGTTCAAACCCTATTATACAGATTGTAAAAAGATTTTTTTTTCGGGTTAATACGTGGACTCACCGAGTAGATATGCGAATTTGCAAAATCTTGTGTTTTTTCAGATGTACTCGCCGAGTAAATACATGGACTTGACGAGTTTTTCAATCTGTTTGTAATTTTTTTGAGTTCTTGAATTTTATCCATCATACCCCACACTTGAGCCTTGCTTGCCCTCAAACAATCCTTTTAATCAAAGAAGAAGAATGAAAAACACAAATCCTAAGAAAACGAAAAATAAAATGAAAAAGAAACGTAAAAAGAAAGAAAACTCTTAGATCGGGTTACCTCCCGGAAGCGCTTCTTTTTGAGGAGTCGTTAGCTAGACTCCTTCCAGCTCTACGTTTAAGTGGTTTCTTCCAAATCTAGCCCTTCTTCAAGTCCTTCATCTTTTGGGATTCCTTCTTCATACTTCTTCACCTGATGTCCATTAACCCTGAAAGGGGTTCCATCTTTCGATATAAGCTCGATAGTTCCATGTGGGAAAACTTGTTTAACCACAAAAAGCCTATATCACCTTGTCTTTAGCTTGCCCGGGAAAAGATTTAACCTTGAATTGAGGAGTAGCACTGTAACACCGTGAATTTTCAAAATAATTTTAAGCAATTATAAAAAACATTTCTCATTTAATTTCATAAAACATTAAGTTTAAAATCCCAATTCGTATCATACAAAATCCCAAGATCACATATATATCAAAAGTCCCATGCGTGTGTACAGATCAAGCCGGCGCCTTCCCACGGTCATCGCTAGTACCTGAAACAACAACACTAACACTGTAAGCACGAAGCTTAGTGAGTTCCCCAAAGTACCACACACATAACACATATTAGCCACTCGAGACTATAACTCTATGGGTCCGTGCACCCAAACTCTGTGAACCCTCAGGTTCTAACTCTGGGAACCTTCCGGTTCCAACTCTATAAACATGCACAGCATAAATCACATAGAAATAATGCAGTACAACACATCACATACACATAGCATAAAAATACTCTAATCACATAACTCGCTGAGTCCTACTCGGCGAGTCTGAGCTCCAACTCGTTGAGTCCCCTCACAAAACATCAAAATTGAAAGCATAAAAGATACCTAGAAATCCGGGCTGTTACAACTCTCCCCCACTAGAACTAGACTTCGCCCTCGAAGTCTTGCTCTGAAAATAGCTCCGGATGCTACTCACGCATCTCACGCTCCGGCTCCCAGGTCATCTCTGATCCCTTCCGATGTTGCCACTGAACCAACACCAATGGTACCTCCTTGTTCCTCAGAACCTTGATCTTCCAATCTCTGATGGCCACCAGCCTCTCGGCATAATTCAGGCTTGCGTCAACCTGGATATCCTCTAATGGAACCACTGCCGACTCATCGGCTAAACACTTCCTCAACTGCGACACATGAAAAGTGTCGTGAATCTGCCCCAACTCTGCTGGCAAGTCCAAACGATAGGCTACCCGGCCTACCCTCGCAATCACACGGAATGGACCAATATATCGGGGCCCCAATTTGCCCCTCTTCCTGAATCGAATCACTCCTTTCCAAGGAGAGACCTTCAGGAGAACGAGATCACCGACCTGAAACTCAAGCTCGGATCGACGTCTGTCCGCATAACTCTTCTATCGGCTCTGGGCGGTCAACAACCTCTGTCTGACCTGCTGAATCTGCTCTGTCGTCTGAAGCATGATCTCTGTACTGCCCATCACTCTCTGCCCAACCTCTCCCCAACAAATGGGGGTCCGACACCTCCTCCAGTACAACAGCTCAAAGGGTGGCATACCAATGCTCGAATGATGGCTGTTGTTGTAGGAAAACTCCGCCAAGGGTAAATACGCATCCCAACTACCCCCGAAATCCAACACACATGCTCGGAGCATGTCCTCAAGCGTCTGAATCGTCCGCTCACTCTGACCGTCTGTTTGGGGATGATATGCGGTACTAAAATGCAGTCTAGTACCCAACTCCTCATGAAATTTCTTCCAGAATCTGGAAGTGAAACGCACATCATGGTCCGAAACAATCGAGATCGGCACCCCATGCCGAGATACCACTTCCCTCACATATACCTCTGCCAACTTTTCCGCTAAAGAACTCTCACTGATGGCAAGGAAGTGAGCGCTCTTCGTCAACCTGTCCACAATCACCCAAATTGCATCGACTCCTCTGGCAGTCCTTGGCAATTTGGTGATGAAATCCATGGTGATCTGTTCCCACTTCCACTCGGGAACCTCCAATGGCTGCAACTTGCCATGCGGTCTCTGGTGCTCGGCCTTAACCCTACGGCAGGTCAAGCACCTCTCAACAAACCATGCGACGTCCCTCTTCATACAGGGCCACCAATACTCTTTCCTCAAATCCAAATACGTCTTCGTAGCCCCCGGATGGATCGAAAATTTCGATCGATGAGCCTCTTCCATCAAAGTAGTACGCGTACCGCCCACAAACGATACCCAAATCCGACCTTGAAAAGTCATAAGCCCTCGACCATCCGTAACGAACTCCGAAACCAACCCAACGACCCGCTCCTTCTTCTGCATCTCAGGTTGCACAGCCTCGGCCTGTGCCCCACGAATGGCATCCAGTACCGGAGCTATCACGGTCAATCTCAAACATACATCCTGCAGTGGAGTGCTCTCCGCCCTGCGGCTCAACGCATCGGCTACCACATTAGCCTTGCCTGGGTGGTACAGGATCTCACAATCATAATCCTTGACCACATCCAACCACCTCCTATGCCGCATATTTAGGTTGGGCTGATCCATCAAGTACCTCAAACTCTTATGGTCCGTGTATATCGTACACCGAACCCCATACAAGTAGTGACGCCAAATCTTGAGGGCGAACACTACTGCCCCTAACTCTAGATCATGGGTGGGATATCTCGTCTCATGAGGCTTCAGCTGCCTCGATGCATATGCTACCACATGCCCCCTTTGCATCAGCACAACACCCATCCCCAAAATCGATGCATCACAATATACTACAAAATCCTCCATCCCTTTCGGGAGAGCTAATACCGGGGCTTCGCACAACCTTTGGCGAAGTGTCTCAAAGTAGGTCTGCTGCTCGGGACCCCATGAAAAAGCAACACCCTTCTGAGTCAATCTAGTGAGTGGCACTGCGATCTTGGAGAAATCCTTGATAAATCTCCGATAATACCCTGCCAACCCAAGGAAACTCCTAATCTCAGAGGGTGACTTCAGCACCTCCCAACTCATCACCACCTCAACCTTGGCCGGATCGACCAGTATCCCTTCCTGGTTAACAAGACGTCCTAAGAACTGGACCTCCCGCAACCAGAAATCACACTTGGAGAACTTTGCATAAAGCTTCTCCGATCTCAGGACCTCAAGGACCTCCCTCAAATGCTCTTCATGCTGCTCTCTAGATCTCGAATATATCAGAATGTCGTCAATAAATACAATCACTGACCGATCCAACATCGGCCTACATACACGGTTCATGAGATCCATGAACATAGCTGGGGCATTGGTGAGCCCAAAAGGCATCACCACAAACTCATAATGCCCATAACGCGTCCTGAACGCTGTCTTCTGGACGTCCTCATCCCGCACTCTCACCTGATGATATCCAGACCTCAAATCGATCTTGGAGAACCAAGATGCTCCCTGCAACTGATCGAACAAATCGTCGATCCTCGGTAATGGGTAACAGTTCTTGACGAACAAAATAGGTGCTCCCCACGGCGAGCTGCTCAGCCGAATAAATCCCTTTCCCAGCAACTCCTGAAGCTGCGAGGATAACTATTGCATCTCTGGAGGTGCAAGGCGATAAGGCACCTTAGCGATAGGCGCGGCCCCCGGAACCAAATCAATACTAAACTCCACTTGCCTCACAGGAGGCACACCCGGCAACTCCTCGGGAAAGACATCTGGAAACTCACGCACCACCGGAACCTCCTCAACTGAACTCGGTCTCTCGGAAGCCACTCGCGTATCCATCACGTACGCCACAAAACCCATACAGCCCTGCTGTAGACACTGTCTCGCCCTAGCGGCCGAACAAAAAGCCGATCCCAAACGTGTACCCTTGCCGTACACCGAAAGAACTCCCCCACTAGGGTCTCGTATGGTCACCAACTGACGCCCGCAGTCGATAACTGTGCCGAATCTGCTCAACCAGTCCATGCCCACAATGACACAGACATCACCCATCGCAATAGGAACCAGATCAATCGGGAACTCAATACCGAAAATCTCTAACACGCATCCTCGGAAAACCTCCGCGGCATAAATCACTCTCTCGTCAGCTATGGAAACTCTCAGAGGCCGACTCAACGCCTCACGACTAACACTGATATGCTGACTAAAGGACAAGGATACAAAAGACCGACTCGCACCCGAGTCAAATAACACTAAAGCAGGTACAGAGTTCACAAGGAAAGTACCTACGCATAACATAATATAAGCATAATATCTCGACAACAAAATAAATACATGAAAGAATACATACCAGCCACAACATCGGGCGCAGCGCGGACCTCCTCCGCAGTCAGCTGAAAGGCTCTCCCTCGAGCTCTCGGCGCCTCGGCCTTCATAGGCCGACTCTTTGTAGCTCTGATGGCGGCAGGAGCAGATCCCTGAGATGCTCTGCACAACTGCGGACACTCCGCCTTCCGGTGTCCGGTCTGGTTGCATTGAAAACACACTGCAAACCCCTTGGGGGCAATCCTTGGCCATATGCCCCTCCTTGCCACATTTGTAGCAAGATCCCGCTCGGCAGACTCCATCATGACCCTTGCCACACTTCCCGCAAGTGCGGCCCTTCTGACTCCCTGGTTTGGGATTAGCGGGCTTGGCCCGCTTGGCTGCCGGCTGAGATTGTGCCGGTCGCTGATCCCTCCCATGAGACTCCGCCTCCTCCCTGGCCTGAGTCTCAAGCTCAATCTCCCTCTTCTGGGCATTTTCCTGAAGCTCATCAAATGTCCGGTACGAGGAGTTCGCAGCGAACTCTCGAATATCCCGCCTCAAAATGCTCAAATAACGGCTCATACGTGCCTGCTCAGTGGACACGTGCTCAGGGCAGAACATCGCCCTCTCATGGAACATCCTCGTGATCGCTGTAACTGACTCAGTACCCTGCTTGAGGGTCAGAAACTCCTGTGCCAAACGCTCCCTCTCCACCTGGGGAACGTACTCATCTCGGAACATGATAGTGAACCTCTCCCAGGTCACCACCGAAAGCTCAGCAGGCGTATAATGCGCCGTCACAAACTTCCACCAGTCCTTCGCTTCCAAGCGAAGCTGGTTCAGCGCGAACCGAACCTTCAAATGCTCAGGAGATGAGCAAGTGAAGAAGCACCCCTCTATATCAGATATCCACCTCATTGCTGCCACCGGATCCTGGGTCCCATCAAACTCTGGTGGTTTGGTGTTGCTGAACTCCCGGAACAGCAACGCATCACCACCTTGCGGCCTCGCAGCAGCAATCGTTGCGGTAGCCGCTGTAACAGCAGCCTCAGAAAGAGCGGCATAACGCTCGTCAAAAGTCTCAATCAGCGTGGTCTTTATAGACCCAAACATCTCCGGTATCTCTGCCCTGATAGCCGCAGCCACCTCCTCCTGGATGATCTGGCGGATCTCCTCATCACTGGTACCACTGCTCTCGGGCATCAAACGTGTCCTCACCATGATCTACCTCTGAAATACAACATACGATAAATTAGAACCCACACGAACATACTCACACTCGTCAACTCTTTCCTCCTTGATTCTTGGTATTCCAAAGATTCTTACTTGGGCTACACACCGCTTCGGTGCTTTCAGTAGTACGGGCCCAATACTACTGTTCGCACCGTATCAGAATACACCCCAAGTCCTCCTCTTCGGATCCCAAATCCCAAGTACTCTATCATGCGTAGACCACTCTCTAATAGATCTTTCATAATCCCCTCGCTGCTACCTACTCACTCTCAAGCATCTCATAGCAGCTCACCTCTTCCTAGGCTAAGGCATCACAAATCAGGCCACCCTAGTCCTAATAGTAACACCTAGCCTACTCTAGCATGCGGATACATCAGATCAATATCAATATCACATAATATAAAGGTATTTTGGGAAATCACCGTTCAGGCGTGGACTGATCGTACAAACATCTCTGCTTTGCGTTTTTCAAAAATCTTTTACTCTTTTTGAAAATAAATCTCAAATCCTCAGTTTGAGTTCAAATACGCCCGAAGGTGTACTCGAATCCCTCAAACCAAGGCTCTGATACCAACTTGTAACACCGTGAATTTTCAAAATAATTTTTCGCAATTATAAAAAACATTTCTCATTTAATTTCATAAAACATTAAGTTTAAAATCCCAATTCGTATCATACAAAATCCCAAGATCACACATATATCAAAAGTCCCATGCGTGTGTACAGATCAAGCTGGCGCCTTCCCACGGTCATCGCTAGTACCTGAAACAACAACACTAACACTGTAAGCACGAAGCTTAGTGAGTTCCCCAAAATACCACACACATAACACATAGTAGCCACTCGAGGCTATAACTCTATGGGTCCGTGCACCCAAACTCTGTGAACCCTCAGGTTCTAACTCTGGGAACCTTCCGGTTCCAACTCTATAAACATGCACATCATAAATCACATAGAAATAATGCAGTACAACACATCACATACACATAGCATACAAATACTCTGATCACATAACTCTGGGTACCTACTCAAGGTAAAGTATAGTGAGAAGAATCACCTCGTGTATCTCGGTATCTCACGAATCCTGGAAATCCCTCGTGCTCGATCCTCCGAGCTCTAATCCTCCTATAACACCATATGTCTCTAGTTAACACTTTTATCTCTAAGGTTGACTATCCCTAAGAAGTCAACACATGTCAACTCTGGTCAATGGTCAACGTTCAACGGTCAACGGTCAACGGTCAACGGTCAACTTTGACCGGACTCGGCGAGTGCACTAGGGCGACTCGGCGAGTCTAGAGGTTTTCACCAACTCTCTAGGATTCCCTTTTTGACACGTCGAGTACTCCCTGGCTCGACGAGTTCCACCTGGAAGAATCGCGGGGCCACCCCGACTCAACTCGCCGAGTCTCAAGAACAACTCGGCGAGTCCCAGTTCGACTCAGTCCACCTGTCAACCCTCTCTAACTCACCCTGACTCACTGAGTCAACCTATGACTCGACTGGACCACTCACTGAGCGATCTAAAGGAAATCTTCAAGCTACTCGCCGAGTCTGTTCGTCGGACTCGGCGAGTCCATGCCATGCAACCACTCCAACTTGCTTTTAAGGTCAGATCTGCTCCAACAATTCATAGATCTGGTCTTCCTAGACTGATTCATCACGTAAAGTCCTTATCTTGGTGTTCATAACACACCCCATGGCTCATAAATGGTATTTTGACCTAAGGCATAAGGATTCCAATCCAAAACCCCCATTGATTCACAAAAAGCTTGGGCAAAGGGACACCCTGGACCTCCAAGGGTCCAGATCTATGGTCTAAATCGCTTAAGGGACCAAGGGAGCACTCGATCTAGCCACAAAAGGGCTCAATAAGCCCTAAATCAATGTAAACATCAACATAGCAGAGGATAGCTCGAAGATATTACCTCAAATGAGATGTTCTGGACCCCAAACTCTCAGGAAGTGGCTCCTCTTGCTTTCCCTTAGCTGATCCACCCTTTCCCTTGCAAGATGACACCTCCAAGATCAATAATGGCCTCCTACTTTGCTCCAAACGCTCACACTCGTTAGGGTTTCACTCAAGGGACTGGTGACCACAAATGACGGCCATAAGGCCCTTTAAATAGGTCCCAAACCCGATAAATTAGGGTTTCATTAAACAACGCGGACTTGCCGAGTCCATACCTTGGACTCGCCGAGTCCAGGCGCGAACCCGCGTCCAGAATCGGGATCCTACTCGCCGAGTCTGAGCTCCAACTCGCCGAGTCCCCTCACAAAACATCAAAATTGAAAGCATAAAAGATACCTGGAAATCCGGGCTGTTACAAGCACCGTTTGTCCTTCATTAAAATCCTTATTACCCTTTAGTCTCATGTCATGTAATTTCTTAGTCTTTTCTTTGTATATTAATGAATCTGAGTATACTTCATTTCTAAGTTCGTCAAGAGTTCATTTGCATTAATCGGTTGGTACGGAGTTCAGCTAACTCAAAAGTACACATCTTTAAAGCCCAAAATGCTTTATGCTCTATTTCAACTGGCAAGTGACAATTTTTTCCATAAACTAACCTATATGGTGTAGTACCAATAGGTGTTTTAAAAGTTGTTCGAAAAGCCGAAAGTGCATCATCAAGCTTATCCGACCACTCCTTTATATTTCCTCCAACCGATCTCTCCAAAATTCTTTTTAATTCCCGATTTGCAACTTCAGTTTGTCAACTTGTTTGCTGATGATAAGATGTCGAAAACCTATGGTGTACACCATATCTTTTTAACACCTTAGCTAATTGATCATTTGCAAAGTGAGTGCCCCGGTCAATAATAAGAGCTTTAGGAACTCCAAACCTTGAAAATAACTTTGTAAGAAAACACACCACCACTCGAGCATCATTAGTAGGTAATGCTTGTACTTCCGCCCATTTAGATACGTAGTCGACTGCCACTAGGATATATTTATTCCCTTTTGCCATTGGGAAATGTCCCATAAAGTCACTCCCCCAAATATCACATATCTCACAAACTTGAGTATTATTTTAGAGCATCTTGTTTCGGGATGTTATGTTCCCTGTTCGTTGGCACGAATCACATTCTTTGACATATTGAGCAACATCTTTAAAAATTGTAGGCCAATAAAAACCAATATCGAAAATCTTTTTAGCCGTATATTGTGCTCCATGATGTTCTCCAGTGGGCCCACTATGGCAATGTTCCAAGATTTCCCGACCCTCTTTCCCGAACACACATCTTCGTATCATCCCGTCCGCGCAGCTTCGGAAAAGGTACGACTTGTCACAAAAGTAATACTTGATTTCTGAAAAGAATTTCTTCTTTTGTTGTCGGGTTAAGTCTTTTGGAATGTATTTAGTTGCTAAGTAATTAGCTATATCCGCAAACCATGGTACCTCTCCTGCTATCACCAAAAGATATTCTTCGGTAAAATCATCTCCAATCCTGTTTTCCTCTAATTCTTCCAAATACAGGTTCTCTAATCTTGATAAATGATCGGCAACTACGTTCTCCATTCCCTTTTTATCTCTTATTTCATTATCAAATTCTTGTAGAAGTAAGACCCAACGTATCAATCTAGCTTTTGCATCTTGTTTAGCAAATAGATACTTTAGGGCAGAATGGTCGGTGAAAACAATTGTCTTGGACAAGACTAAATAGGGTCGGAATTTATGAAAAGCATATACCACTACTAGCAACTCTTTCTCGGTAGTAGTATAGTTTTCTTGAGTCGGGTTCAAAGTTTTACTTGCATAATATATAGGTTAAAAATGTTTGTGGGACCATGATAATTATGATAAGTGTTGCAAGTTAGCAATGTTAACTATAGAAAACAAAAAGTTTCAATTGGGAAAAGTTATTCTGCTATAATTAAGGGAGAGGAACTTATAAATTATTTCAATTCTAAAAGCTTAGATTGAGGTTTTAATCATCTTTAGTTAAGAATATATATATATATATATATATATATATATATATATATATATATATATATATATATATATATATATGAATTTTATGTTGGAATGGCCCAACATAAGAAAATTCTATATATGAGTCCATTATTTGCGTTCTAAAATTATATTATGATTACGCCATCCCTTTTCATAATCTGAATTATGAAAACTTGGCAAATAGAAACAGAAATATTATAGCAAAAAGACTGGTCTAGTATCATGTCTTTATGTGAGACATCATGAATTGTGTTGAGAAAGTACTGATCTGCACTCCCAGAACGGGAGGAGATGAATATATATATATATATATATATATATATATATATATATATATATATATATATATATATATATATATATATATCGCTTGCGGGGGGATGTTAGTCATAACTACTAGCTTGTAAATTGAAAATTTGTGAGGGTGTTTATTGTAAATTCATTATATATATATATATATATATATATATATATATATATATATATATATTCATTTCCTCCCGTTCTGGGAGTGCATATCATTACTTTATCAACACGATTCATGATGTCTCACATAAAGACATGATACTAGACCAGTCTTTTGCTATAATATTTCTATTTCTATTTGCCAAGTTCTCATAATTCAAATTATGAAAAGGGATACCGTAATCATAATAGAATTTTAGAACGCAAATAATGGACCCATATATAGAATTTCCTTATGTTGATCCATTCCAACATAAAATTCACACACACACACACACACATTTATATATATATATATATATATATATATATATATATATATATATATATATATATATTCTTGACTAAAGATGATTAAAACCTCAATCTAAGCTTTTAGAATTGAAATGAAGTATAATATCCTCTCCTTTAATTATAGCAAAACAACTTTTCCCAATTGAAACTTTTTGTTTTCTATAATTAACATTGCTAACTTGCAACACTTATCATAATTATCATGGTCCCACTAACATGAGAATTTTCAACATAACACTTATGCTCCCACTAGTTTTGACATGTACTCAGAAATCAGCTGGACTTCTAGAAATCAATACTTTTTTGACTTTCTTACCAAAGTCTAGACTTCTTATATGAGATGTTGTGATGAGACTTTATCAAAATCATACACCTTTCCTTAGATAGCTCACATGTGTGTCTAAACAATTTTAGAACTATGAAAAGCAATGTCGTAATCATAGTCTCAATTGTTTAGACCTTTGCCATTTCTCACAAGTCTATGTTAGTGTGCCGGTTAACCACACGCGTTCCACTAACGACTTTGAGAATGCAAATATCACAATTGCTATCTACTTCAAATCTAATTAGTGAAAGTTTTTCCTCAGCATCATTTTCATGAATCGGAGAGAAAGCTTATGACACTTAGATTTTATGGTGTATGTGTTCCTATCCATGTTAATTTGTCAAAACCATAATCAGAAGACATGGTTAGTGACAAATCCAAACTCATATGGATTGAACTTGTGCAGTCTTAACTTCTTGCCACCTGGCAGCACAAGGGCCTGCCATTGCTTCCAAGTTGTTATGCAACCAACTAAGAACTCTTAAAACTCATATGGAAAGGCAACTTTAACTGGAATGGGCATAGAAATAGGAATATGTCAACATGACAGGTTATAAACCTCAAGTCGTGTGCTAGTGATAAACTACAGGTTTTATTTTTGATTAGACCCTTTCAAGATCTTTTAAACTCCCACTGTCCTCTTGACATATAAGACTCGCTTGCCAAGACCCATTCATTGACAAACACTTCACACAATTGGTCTAAGTTGATCTCTGTTTTATCCAAAACATCACAACTTACCAATTTCCAATGTACAAGAGTAGGACACATTTTACTCTTACATTTGACAAATGTTAAGAAACCTTCTTTAAGATGTGTCACTCAAATTACAATCTTGGAGTGTGACTCTAAGACTTGTTTTGGAACGAAGTATGACTCATCTTCCTGATTTAACCATTTCAACAATTTACGATTCCTCTTCTTAGTCGTAGGAATGCACTAAGATGTCCTTAGAGTACCAATTGTGATATGGTATCTTAATCATTAAGATGATCACAAAACATGATACTAAAGTACTCTCCCATTTTTTTAGATTTGAGAAACTTTTATCTTTCTGCCTAATTTAATTCTTCCCATTCGTTCTGCCATACATCGAAACTTTTCCAATGCTTCAGAATTATACTTAAACTTGTAAGTATAACCATATTTACTAAAGACGTTAGTAAATCATGACGAATAGTCTTATCGATCTTTTGTGGTGGAGTTGATAAGTGCACAAGAATGTGTACTCGTTCCCTTAGTCCTTCACTTGACTCACATATACATGTGAACAACGAATTAGTCTTAAATTTCCAAAGATGAAAATTCTCATTCATCATACTATACAACTTGCATGATCCAAGTTTCGGTCCAATTGAAAACTTGGGTGATGAGAGTCTTTCCTTATTTGGTAAATTTAGACACTACCACAAATGAAAGAATCAAATTCATATTTCCATTATTGCTAAAAACATAAAAACATCAATTTTTCATAAGTGCCATTGCAAGGAGATAAAATAAAATAAAATTATTTATTTATAACACGCGGAAAAACTTTTTCCTTATAATGAAACTTTAAATGAAAACTATACTATTACATATTTTCTAGCAATCTATCATAACTCCTAAGTAGTAGCTCAAGAAATCGATCTTCGAACCATGCGATTGAAATCCATCTTCGCGATCAGATTCATCATACTCTTCCTTTAGGTTTCCTTCCCTTTGCTTGATTCTGCCAGACATCAAAATGTAACCGAGTTACATTTTGTATTAAGAATCATTAATAAGGAACTTAACTGAGTTAGATTGTGGACTTACCTGAAGTAGAGTCAAAATTTTTGACTTGATCTTCTCTCGGATATTTCAGGTAGTTAGGGCAGCTTTGTAACAAATGCCCCTTCCTTTGGCAATAGAACCATATGGACCCTTTGGGGATGGTACACACTGGACTATCTCAGACTTGCCTTTCTCTTTATCATTAGGAAGAGAAATCTTTTCTGGATATCCAATGTTACCATTTTCAATGTCCATGATACTTTGGGAAGTTGATCTTCTAATGAAATTTGCTTTACTAGTACTCCAAATCATTGTTGATTCAGCAGAACCAAACAAATAGATAAGATCATTAAGGGTCGTGTCATAGTCTATTACATAGTAGTCCTTAAGAACTCATTATGTGACTTGGGTAGTGATTAGTCAACATCCAACTTCCTCGAGACTTTGACACCCAACTCTCCCGACTTGTCAATATATGAATTCATCTCCAAGATGTGAGCACATGTGACAACCCGAAATTTCTATCTTGTACAAACTATTCACTTTAATCTAATTCAGACTCGTTTCTGCTAACTTTTAGCACTGTTTAAAGTCTATTTGAGCATTCTGAGCCTAGTGCATCAAAGGAATCAGTGTTTGGATTTATCAGTTAATGTTCCAAACCATCTAGCAGACTGTAAACCTCCTCAAAAGGAGTTTACGGTCAGGAAGCTTAGAGCTTACGGTCATGGTGACCGTAAACTCCCTATATATACATAATTCATGATCATTTTGATCATTTCTTTCCTTTCTAAGCCTAGAATCCCGAGTTCTCTCTCAAGTATCATAAGATCTTCATCTTGATCTTCCAAAAATGTAAGAATTCTTTCCTTTGATTTGTTTCTACATCTCTTTATCTAGTGATTATACATGTTTCATCCATGAAATCTCGTCATTTTGACAGATCTTCAAGTGTTCTTCATTTCACCAAGAACACACACTAGTGCTCTTGGATCCTAATCTCCCTTACAAGCTTCTAATAAGTAAGTATACTACTCTTAGCTTGTTAAATACTTGAATCACTTGTTAAAACACTTAGAAAACATCAAGAAACTCAAGAACAAAAGGTGTGTATGGTCTAGTGAATCTTCATAGACCGTAAACCCTTATAAAGGGTGTTCTTATAGCCTTTACCCTTCTTAAGGCTAAGTCTGGTCCCTAGAATCCGATGGCTTTGATTGAAGCCCTTCAAAACCATCATTTGTGAAAGATTTGGTGAGTTTGAGGTTGGATCTCCTTAGACCATGAACTCCATGACCGTAAGGTCATTAGACCGTGAACTCCATGACCATAAGGTCATGAGACCAAGAACCCAAGAACCATGAACACTTGGACCGTGAACTCCCTAAGTCATGCCATTTGGACTTTTAACTCTATATGGTGGCCATATACCCTAGTTATGCAATCATATGTGATTGTATCCCTTCAATCTAAGAGTTTCCTAGTTTATTAAGGTGTTATCCCTTATAATTAGTTGTTTATACAGTAATCAAATACACATACATATCATTATATGTTTATTAGGATCTTTGTGTGCTCAAGGTTTCACCTGACATTTTACATCCTATTTCCAAACATACTTCCATATCACACACTACAGGTGTGTTCATAACCCTTAATCTACCTTTTAAATGAGTTTAAATGCTTTTATGGGGGTGGGATACAAGTTGAAACATTATAGTTATTATATCAATCACATGGGATTAATAACTATCAAACAAATGGATTTACTATACTTTTAGCTGTTTTATCAAACAAACTACTTCAAAATGTTTATCAAACTCTTTTTCATGCTAAACTCCTTATCAAACTTGTTCTTATATGCCAAACTGCTTTTAAATCATTCTATAAATTGACATCAAGTCATCATTATATATTATTAAACTCTTCAAAAGTTTTACAAAACTTCTTTAAACTTATATAAACCATGTCAAATGCATGTCTATATATGTATAGTCAAATGCATGTCTATATATGTATAGTTATATAAACCCTCGTTTGGATCTGGCCTTAGGGTATCGGTTATTTGTCCGAATGTCGTCTAAATATTAGTTATATATTATGTATACATATGTAGATATAAAAGTACTATCAATCAGTTTAGTACCTTTGGGAAGCAAAGGCATACCTTCATTCCTTCAAACTACATAAATTACTAGTAAACTATAATAGGTATAGTTTAGGAAGACACTACTCGTTATTTCTAGTACAACAAAACATACAAGAGTCAGTTCATTGACGAGTCAATACAGACTTACTATTATGAGAAACTAAGAGGATATACTATATGAGAATTAGAATGAATATACTATATGAAAAACAGAACGATGATACTATATGAGAAACAGAACGAACATACTATATGAGAAACAAAACGAACATACTATATGAGAAACAGAACGAACATACTATATGAGAAACAAAGAGAGCATACTACATACTTGACAGAGAGAACATACATTACACTAGTACATACAATACGTATACAAGAATACTATAATATAAATGTGACCCACGGTTTCGGGGCATGGCATCAGTTGTCATGGCTCGTTTTGTATCCAGAGTCTCCTAGAAGGAGAGCATGAATTTGTGTATAGATCTATACTGGATTGACTATCCTACAGCTTGTTGTTCGCTATAGTGGGACTTGCAAGTCTATGGGTGCCAAATGTCATTTCTTCCGATGTCTTTCATCGTCGTGTTATTAGTCGATAGTATGGTGCAATCATATCACATTATAACTTAAATAACAATTGGTTTAAAGTAGTTGGTACAACAATAGTTACTATAATACAACATTATAGTACTTCATTGCTTCCCCATTGCATTCACATTGTGATCTTCTCATATAAACGGTAATGTAAAACTATATTTTTGGTTAATAATAGTCACACTTGGGAAAATACACACTCTTACAAGAAACAAACATACAGAACATTTGATGCCTTGGTAGAAGGCTACGTTTAGTAGAAAATATAGGATTTTCTAGGAGATACAAACATTTACTACAAACATTTGCAAACACTTACAAACATTTTCATACAAACAATGACACTAAAATGCTTATGAACTCACCAGCTTTAATGCTAATAAACTCTTTCAAAATAACTTGTATTCTCAGGTCACCAGTAGACAGGTACAGTCGACTAGGTTTTTGAGAAGACAGAGCATATTCAAGACTCGTCTTTTATTTTGATTACTTGTTTTGATGTCTTTTTACTATGAAAGAACACACTTGTACTAAATTATACAATTAATGCAATGGATGATGTTGTTGCTTGTTTACTAATTTGCATTGTTATGATACTGTACATGACATACATAATTACATACCTATATACTTACTATAGAACAGTGTCATACTAGAACATAACAAAAGTATTTAATTGTGACAACCCAAAAATTTCCGTTAGTTTTAACGTCGAAATTAAGTACGTCAAAAAGTAGCCAAATATATCCCAAAAATATTTTTGACCGGATTTAAACCCGTTGGAATATTTTAAATAATATTCGTTAAGCGAACCAAAATTTAGGAGGTATAATTTTAAAATTTGCCGTGTTTAACGGTAGTCGTGAAAAACGCCGTTCGCGGTTGGTGTCGGGTGAACCCCCAACCAGGCCATAAACTCCACCCTATATAAGGGTTGAGTGGGTTTCATCCCCACCTTTTTCCCACTTTAGACACTTTCTCTCTCTACAAATCGGGTTTTCGTCAAAAATCGCCCCATCGAGCTTCAAATCGGTAAGTTAACCTTCCTAGCTTTTTGTTTATCTCTTCTAGCTTGCAAATTCGTGGCTTAAACATCCAAAAACCCCAAGAACAAGAGTTTATGGTCTTGGGAGCATCCCAAAACCGTAAACACCTTGAAAGAGGGTTTTGGTGCCCAAAAATCCTTCCAAACCACTTCTAATGCTTAGAAATGACTTAGAGACTTGCATGAAAGGACTTAGAACACCAAAATTGTAACAAATGGGGAGTAACACATGATTTTATGGTCTAATAACATTCTTAGACTGTAAACCCATCTTCAAGGACCATAAACACCTTTTTGGATGTTAAACTACCCCTCAAACACCTCCAAAAGCTTCCATGAGTGCCTAGAGCCTTGTAATCCTTCATTTGATGCACCAAAACACATGATACGTGGACTAACATGAGTTTACTGCCATAAACACATGTGTTTAAGGTAGTAAACTCCCCAAGAACACCTTCATACACCGTAAACACCTTTCCAAGGTGTTTAAGTGCCTTTAACACCTTCCTATGCTCATATAAGTGACTAAAACCTTGTCTACATAGTCTAGAACCACCAAACAACAAAAGAAAGGGACAAACACGAGTTTACAACCGTAAACTCATGTGTTTACGGCCGTAAACTCCTCAAGGAGTTGTTAATGGACCGTAAACTCCCTATTGTGTCCATTTTGAGCCCCAATCACTTCCTCAGCCCTTGATTTGACTCTAGCATGATTCTATGAGTGAGATAAGACCTTTAAACATCCCATGACACCACTACCATGAGTTTACGGCCATAAACTCATGGGAGAAGTGGTCTTCAAACCGTAAACACCCATAAGGGCCTTTATTTGAAGAGTAAACTCCAATGTGAGTCCATACACACCTTCTATGCAACCCTTGGTACTTCTAGCAGTTGTAGCAAAGTGTTTTTATGTAGTAAGACATCCTTACTTGATTAATTAGTTATTAAATGATTAATTAGATACTTAAATGTGTCATTACGTGTTAAATAGGATTCGCATGTGTGGTCAAGTCCTCACTTGACACTTAGCATACTATACCGTCCATTCATCCGAAACGCCAACAACAGGTGAGTTCATACCCCTGAATTAACCTTTTAAATGTTTTTACATGCTTTTATGGGGGGGGGGGAATACAAGTTAAAACATGCTAGTTATCATATCAATCGTATGTGATTAATAACCCGCATGCACAAGGATTTATTACACTTTCAGTTGTTTACCAAGTATAATACCATAGATGGTTTTCCAAAACATTTTTACATGTTTAAATCCTTTCTCAAATTATCTCTCGTGTTGTATGTTTTACTTCTAAACCAGTTACAGCAGTGTTTTAAACAAAGGTTTTCTTTACTTATATTGTGTTATCAAATTATATTCAAAACGTGTTTATAAACGGTTTTCAAAGCTTGTTTTACATAACTATATCAAGTCATAAATTCTAATTTTTAAAGGTTTTCCAAAAGTTTTACCAAAGTTTTCTTCTATACTTCTATACTTCTGCTTCGTTATATGCATGCCTGTACTTGTATAGTTATATAAATAATGTTTAAAAGACTTAGGAAGGCTAGTTCGCCCTGTTTCCTTTTCCTCGTTTGGATGTGGTCTGGTGGGTATAGACATAAAGGTTTCCATCGGCCAGTTCATGTTCCTTGGGTAGCAAGGGCATCCTCCCACTCGTCACTCATAGATTAGGGACACTAGTAACTATTATAGGAATAGTTAGGAAGCTCTATTTACTCTTTCTAGTACGTGAATTCCAAAGGAGTCAGTTTAGTTGTGAGTCTCTATTGTTAGTCCAACACTTACATCAGAATTCACTATACGAGATGCATCTTCAGGTCACGGATTTCTCCGTTGTCATGTTGGTAACCAGAGTCTCCTGTAGGGAGAGCGGGCATTATGTGTATAGATCTATACGAGACTGACACTCCCGCACCCTGACTGCTAGCTACAGTCCACGGACTACCAAGCCAAGGGGTGACAAATGTCACATTTATTCTGACGCTTGCAGGGTGTCAAGTACTCTAGTGTCAATTAGTATGGTTACGGGTGTCTCCATGTGTAACTTATAATTCATGGCCTTAAGGTAACGAGAATCTAACACTGTATTCTTGAAACAACCCACTTAGGACTTTCCCTTTGTTTTAGACCTTGCTAGCTGTATCTTTCATTTGATACTGTCTGGGGTCTGTGTTTCTCTGTTTTAGACCTTGCTAGCTGTATCTTTCATTTGATACTGTCTAGGGTCTGTGTTTCTCTGTTTTAGACCTTGCTAGTTGTATCTTTCATTTGATACTGTCTGGGGTCTGTGTTTCTTTGTTTTGGACCTTGCTAGTCGTATCGTACATTTGATACCGTCTGGGGTCTGTGTTTCTCTGTTTTAGACCTTGCTAGCTGTATCTTTCATTTCATACTGTCTAGGGTTTGTGTTTCTTTGTTTTAGACCTTGTTATCCATATCGTACAATTGATACCGTCAGGGGTCTGTGTTCCCTTTTGTTAGACTGAGCCAGGCGTATCATTCATTCGATACTCTCCTGGAGTCTATGATTTCTTTTGCCTTTGTCAACAGTATTTTTGCTGAGGCATATGTTATTTTCCCCTAGTATTCTACTAGTGATATTCTCCTACTCTCTTTAAAGTCAAATACTGTATTTTGGTAATGATAGTGTTTAAGGGAAAGTTACTTTTTACAACATAACTCTGTCGAGTCTTGGTAGAAGACTGCTTTTATTTAGAAAATATAGGATTTTCTGGAAATGACGCTAATACACTGTAGATTCTAAACTACTACTTTTCATAAAGTTATTTTGAATAAAATGTTTACGTACACAAATGACACTAAATACTTATGAACTCACAAGCATTCATAAAAATGATGTTACTCGCTTTCAAAATAACTTGTATTCTCAGGTCAGCAATAGACAGGTACACCCGGGAGCGTTTGTGAAGCCAACCTAGAACCGAGCTGCATTTATACTAGTTCTGTATTACTTTGATGCCTCTATTTAATGTAACTTATGTAAAACTATTACTATTAATGCAATGGTTGTTGTACTTTGATTACTATACTACATATGTTGTGATACTTGACATGACGTCATCCACCCCAGAACGTTTCCGCCGTTCCGGTTTTGGGGTGTGACAGATTGGTATTAGAGCATTGTTTATAGTGAGCTAAACATATCAATTCATAAAATATATACCGCGTATAAATACATAGGGATAAAACACTCTGACCAAAAATTATACTTTAAAATACAACCATATTTTACCAAAGTGTAAGAACATCTAGAATCTAAACACTCGAACAAAAGTATCACAAGAAGAACAAGAATAAAAGTCTTCGGATGTTGAGTATTACCGTCAAACCTGGGCAGTTATGTAATCGTAAGCTGGAATAAATGTAACCTGATCAACTACATTTTTTCAAGATGCGATGAACGTGTGCTTGGGAGTGATAGCGGTGTTGCAACGAGTCTGAAACTTACCAACTAGGAATGCTAGTGTATCAGTCTAAAAATTTCAATCAATTTAAACTTTTCCAAAACAACCCATTTTCATAACGTTATTTCAAAAAGGTTTTCTATACAATTGTTATCAGAGTCTTCTCAGAACCACATCATAAAATACAATCGTGAGGAGCGGTACAATCACGCCTTTGCCTTGCCACGGTCTCCTAAAGAACCTGAAAAACATTAAACCACAACTGTAAGCCCGAAAGCTTAGTGAGATACCCCCAAAATACCAACCACATATACCATACACGTACAACATGCCATATTATAACAGAACACAGAACAACCATGCACTTCGGGTCCACTGTGTGACTGGTCCGCCGCACCGGCCTTCAGTCCACCTGGTCCACCCTCCGAGTCTAGCCATATACATCGAGTCTACAGTGTGATTGGTCCGCCCGCACCGGGCCTTCAATCCACCTGGTCCACTCTCTAAGTCTACAATATGACTGGTCCGCCCGCACTGGGCCTTCAGTCGGCCTGGTCCACTCTCCAAGCCTCGGCACGTCTGGTCCGCCCTTTTGGGGCCTACAGCCTAACCGGACCGCTCGCTGGGCCTTCGAGATAACCAGTCCGCCCTGGGTATGTCGGCCTACATCACAAAGCAGGACCCGCCTCAACCCAACCCCAGTCCAACAACCATGTGCACATAAACATTCCATCATATAACGAATCGCATCCAAACAAACCGATCTAACAGATCGCATAGCATAACATCATCTTAACAAGGATGCCGACCTAACCGGTCACTAGCATAGCATCATCCTATATAACAGGATACCGACCTTAATCAGGTCTCTAACATATACCATCATAACTACCAGAAATAAACATTGCAAAGCAAAACATAACAACGAAACCCGGATCACAATCCGATAAAGGGCTGGCCTTGGTGCCCTAGACCCTGTCGATATAGTGAGGATAACTCACCTCGCAACTGCCGACTGAAAGATAAGACCAAGATGCTCCGACCACTGATTCGATCTCCACCACTAGCCAACACCAACACTGAACTCAAAACAAATGCCAACAATTAGCAAAATGCCCCTGGAAGTCAACTGGTCAACCCTTGGTCAAGACAAAGTCAAAGTCAACCTCCTGACTAACTCTACTCGTCGAGTCAACCTGATGACTCGCCGAGTCTCACAACTCTGAGTCCCCTCACACTCAACTCACCGAGTCCTCCCTTGACTTGCTGATTCGTGGCTCAACCAGAAGAAGGTTAGGACCTCACGACCAGACTCGCCGAGTCCAAGGCTATCTTCAACCAACTCACCGAGTTGTTCTTCCAACTCACCGAGTTCCTTCCCATCTTCAAGAAACTCACCGAGTACACCTTTGTGACTCGCCGAGTACCCCTAGATCTTAATCCATACAGAAGCTTTCCAAGCCATGCAGATGATCCAAACCATAGACCTACCCTTCTACAACCCATTTATCACGTAAAGTGGCAAACTTTACGTGAATCCAAGTAGATCTAAGCATTTTACACTTTAGGGCTAGGGTTTGGGAAAAAAGGACTTCACCCACAACTCTTGTGGATAGAATTTATGGCTTTTTGGATTAATAACAACCTAGATATGAGGTAGTAACCTCAGATCTTACACCAAACTTGAGATGGACCTCATTTATGCTCCAAAAACCCCACAAATGATAGATCTAGATGCACAAAAGCTCAATCAGCAGATTATTACCTCAAATGAAAGCTCCAACTGAAGAATAAGTTGAATCTCTGCAAAGCCCCTTGCTCTAACCTTCTTGCTCTTCGATTTCTCCCCAAGATTCCCTCCACAAAGGCTCCAATCTCTCACAAGGAAAGCTCACACGAATCTAGGGCTTCTGGAATTCAACGGGAAGGTAAAGAGGTTAGGGGAGAGGACATCATGTTCTTTATATAGGGCTCAACCCCCGAATTAGGGTTTTCTCCACTCAGCACCAACTCGCCGAGTCCAGCCACCGACTCGCCGAGTTGACCACTAAACACGTGACCAGAATCGCGACCCTATTCGCCGAGTCCACCCATGGACTCGCTGAGTTGCCCTTTCACATTTACACTTTGAACCCTGAACTTGCACTCCAGAACTCGGGATGTTACAATTCTCCCCCACTTAAATTAGGCTTCGTCCTCGAAGCCTGCGACAACTCAACTCCAGAACTACTCCCGCAATGCACCACCTGGCATCAACCAGACCAGGTTCCTCAAGACACAACCACCGAAACCCAAAACCCAACTTTCCCCTTTGCGGTGTTCTGACCACCGCTTCAAGCCAGCCACTGGCCTCATCCTCTGATAACCACACTTATCAACCGAGTACCACTCCATGATACTCGCTCTAAATCACAACAACCACTTGACTCATACGAGCTAGTGATAATCCCGAACCACCGGAATCCCGATATGAGTCCAACTTTATCCACTCCATGCTGATAGGATGACACATCCGTCAGTCTTAGAGAAACTCCCATGAGTTCTCTTCCGCAATCTCATATCCATGCTGAACTGGCTCTAGTATCCTCGGGTTGGGAAAACCTGACACACTGACGACACCTCCAAACATCCCCCAGGATGAATTACTACTACATACACAATTCCTTGATCAAAATCAAGCTGGGAATCCAAGACTCCATCCCTGCATCCCTTCCGAGCCTCTTGGCTCTACACCCTCGGAATTCCTTCCGTGACCTCAACAGACATCCAATCCGGATGTGATTCCATACCACTGCCGCAAATCCGCTGCTCAATGACTATAATTGGAACACCCCAATCATAACTCTGCACTACTGCTTTCACTTTCGTGAACTTACACTCCCTCTCGGAGCTACATTCTTTTCCCTTTCCATACCAAGGAAAACTACTTGGCTGCCTTGACAATACCACAAGTGCCAAGGTGCTCACCCAATACTACACCATTTCCTTAAAGCATAACCGCTGTCCCATGCACCACACGTACTCTGAATCTGCTTGCAGGGACTCTCGAGTCCATGCACTACCTCCACTAATTGTGATCAATATCCGGGGCCAGACCTTTTGATGTTATCACATCGCGACATACTCATTCCATAACGTCATACAAATCTTTCAACACATGCAGAGTCTTCAGCATGACTGGACCGCCTTACCAGGCCTTCAGCCCATCTAGACCACTCTCAGAACCTTCAACAGGTCTGGACCGCCCTCCAGGGCCTTCAGCCTGTCTGGACCATTCTCCGAGCCTTCGGTCTGACTGGTACGCCCACCGGCCTTCAGTCTATCCGGACCGCTCAACTAGCATTCATCATCCCGCATTATCCCTCCAGGAAACTCTCCCATGCATACTGTTCTAGCCCTCTAGGGGTTCCGAACTCTATCTATATTCTACATGCTCAATCCTGGCCCAATCCAGGCCTCCCACAATCAATCACCCTTGGTCTGCATCCCGCCCCGCCTGTCTGACACTTGCTCATACCAGCCTACGCTTGGCTGACAGAACCACTGTTGAATCCCAACAGCTAAACAACCTCTCATGCTTATCGATCTTCCGGAGAATTCTCCAATTCTCCCCCACTTAGAGCACTGACTATCAACCACCGGTCGCCATCACCGACCTCCCTCAACAACCCTACACAACAAAAACCCTTACACGCGAACTGATTCCCACCAGAACGAGCAAACTTCCCAAATTTACATAACAACACTGATCATCCCGGGCTCGAAAGAAACCCAATCTTCAGCTAACCACTCCTCAGACTGCAGATGCTACCCGACATTCAGACCAAAAGCCAGATTCCCACTAATAATCCTCATGAGTGATAACTAACGAAATTTCCAACACCAAACCCATAACCATACCACAAACCTCAAGGAACAACGAATACAATACCAAAAATCACACAGCGAGACTAGCAAATAAACAATACTCCACAATAATTACCAAATAACAAGACATCAAGAAAGAAACATACCCGCAGCTGCATCTGACACTAACCTGACCTCCTTCGCTGTAAGCTGAAAAGCACGACCCTGAGCCCTTGGGGGCTCCGCCCCACCCTGACCTCCACCCGCAATCCTCAAAGTGGCCGGTGCTGGAGCCTGCACCGGTCCTGCAGCAAGCTGTGGACAGTTGACCCTCAAGTGTCCAACTTGATGGCTATGATAGCAAATCCTCAAATCCCGAACCGGGGCTGTCTGCCGACAATCCCTCACATAGTGCCCCTCCTTTCCGCACTTGCGGCAAGCACCACCGGACCTACAAACTCCAGTGTGACCCTTCCCACACTTCCCACAAGTGTGGCTGCTCTGATCTCCCAACCTAGAATCAACGGTCTTGGACCGTTTTGGTGCCGGCTGTGACTTTTTCTAATAACGTTATGAAAATGGGTTGTTTTTGAAAAGTTTAAATTGATTGAAATTTTTAGACCGTTACAAGTTAGTATCAGAGCCTTCTCAGAACCACATCATAAAACACAATCGTGAGGAGCGGTACGATCATGCCTTTGCCTTGCCACGGTCTCCTAAAGAACCTGAAAAACATTAAACCACAACTGTAAGCCCGAAAGCTTAGTGAGATACCCCCAAAATGATGGGTTTTGGTCATAAGACATCCTATGTGCTCATACAAACCCTAATGCTTGGATCTAGGTTTCTCTATTGTACATGCTTTGAATCCAAGACTATATACCCTAATTCTAGCATATGGAAATCAGAATTCACATGTAAATAGGTTTAAGAACATACCTTGATTGTTATATAGCGATAACAATCCAATTCCTCCTTGAATTGACCTTGGAAAGCTGAGAGTCACAAGTGTCACTCCTCTAATGGCTTACAAACACCATAAGCAAGTGGAGAAGGTATAAAGAGAGAGGAGGGAGGTTAGAATTCGTCCTTAGATCCTCTTGGGAAGGGTTAGACGAATTCCTAAGCCCTAGGGGGTTTATATAGGTGTAAAGATTAAGGTTTTAGTCCTTATCCTTATCTAGTTGCTTGTCCACCAAGCAACCATAAGATAAGTCCTAGAAACCCTTATCCTAGTCGAATTCTAAGGGATTTACACCTCAAATTCGTTCACCATATATATAAGATAACCCTTACCTTATTTTGTAACTATCACATAATTACAATTCAGCCCCTCTAGTTTAATTAATTACACTTGATCACAAAATTAATTCTTAATTAATTATTGACCAATATTAATTAAACAAATATGATTTCTCCTTTAATATATTATTCTTATAACATATTAATAAATCATAATAACCTCTCTCTCTTTATTTATTTCTCCAATCAAGTTGCTTTGGTGAAGGCAACCCAAAAGGACCATGCACCATCGGGTCAAGTACATACCAAAATAGTTATGGACTTAGACACTAATCTAACAGTCTCCCACTTGGATAAGTCTAACAACTATTCTGCGTATAACTTCGGATCCCGATCTACAATCGTAGCTTTCCAAAGCCGCTGTCAACTCTGATCATATCAAATACGCGTGTCCTTAGATAAGGGATCATATATTCCTCCATTCTAGATATCATATGAGATATGATTTCAAATCATTCTCTTTGTACTATATCTCGATTCCTGATTGATGACGACAGACCAATTGAACAAATCAAATTAGCCCTAGCCCGGCCGAGCATTTACGTTTGTCATCATTAAACCATCGAGGGGCCCAAAGATATCGCTTTTATCCTACTTTGAATAAAAGGAACGGATAAACTTTGATACAATGCTTGCTTGCACTCACGCACCGAATCACACACAACAATATGTTTTATAACACCAAGTTACTAGTGCGTTTACATATTATCAATGTCCAACTGATTCGCAAGATACAACTCACACATCTCGGTTTCAAGAATATAAGATGTTATCGTCTCACCAATCACTTGTGATACAATTCATGGAGTGATCCAAGTGAGTGTGGGTTTAATCCAATGCTCAAATCATATTCGTAAGCACTCATGAACGTTGCAGCAAACATTTGCTTATGTCTAATACTTTTCTAGACAATCCACACACCAATTCACGACAATCTTCATTCATATCTACTTCCAACATATGAACGACTGTGGCCCGTTTGAATAATTCGATTATTCTTAATAAACTCAATTATTCTGGAAGTCAAAACATGCAAATGTGAAACACAAGAATAATACTAATCCCATATGGCCTCAACCCTTTGAGCATAAATAAAACACCTTTTATTTATCACCATATTGATTACTCATTATTGGTAGTTCCGGGTAATCAACTTCTTACTTGAATTACAACACTTGTCCCATGCTCCTAGCATGCACACAATGTTTACCTATGGTTCTTACTTTGTGAAATAGATCATATTGAACACATTTCCAATCATTCTCATTTCACAACTCAAAATCCTTTTTCCATAAGTTAAAGAATATCAAATTCTTGCTACTTATAGAATATGCTAGATTCTAACATTCTATGCAACTTATCCTTTCGTAATGTCACTGCACCAAAGTCACAAAGACTATTGCCAATGATATTACAAAGTCCTCTATTGGAGATTGTTACAAGACAATTCCATAGACGTGATGTCTCTCACTCAAAGTACATTCTTTGAACATCCTTTTGCATAGAAGTTTCTAATCTAATCATAGATTTCTCAATATTCAATTCCCAATATGGACACACTTCCATATGTTCCATATGACAACTCATTCTTAATAGAATCTTATCTATTCGTAATGATGTCGATATGGTCCATCCAATATGGAAACATTTCCATATTTTCCAATACTATACTTCCAACTACTCACAAGCGACCAATCCTCTTCGAACTTGGATTGTCCTTTGATAGTTGTTTAATTATTTTAGTCAAAACCAATTCTAGTCCCTTTTCCCTCTAAATGCGCTCGACATTTGGAAAATTTTAGAATGGTCAAACATTAAAGCATTTGCAATCGATCCTATACCCGAAGCGTATGGGACACGACACATAATGTTTTATTTGCTATGTTCTCAAAATTCGAATTGTGAAGAGGGATGCCGTAATCATAATCGAAATTTTAAGAACACAATATGTACCTTTGACTAAATTTATTAACATTTCTCAACCTAATCCTTTAGATTTGAAATGAAGCATAATATTCTCTCCCTTAATTATAGAAAAACAACCTTTCAACTCTTACAACTTTGCAAAATATGACTCTTGCTTTCTATAATTAATATTGCTAACCTTGCAATACTTGCCTTAATCATCATACAATCATAACATTTATGCTCCCACTATCATGATGATTATTATAAAACATAACACTTATGCTCCCACTAGCTTCGACATGTATTCATAAACATCTTAACTTCCAGAAAAACAATACTTATTGAATTTCTTAAGTTTATGTTTCTAATACTTAATGCTTTGATAATCTTTTATCAAGGCTTATTCAACTTATACACCTTTGCCTTCAATAGTTAATATGTGTGTCTAAACAATTAAGACGAATTGCCAAACCTCACAATTCAAATTATGGAAAGGGATGTCGTAACCATGATTGAATTTGAGAATGCAATTTTACAATTACTATCTTCTTAAATCTTTCTTAGTGAAAGCATTTCCTCACAATCATTTTCATGAAGGAGGAAATCTTGTGACACTTAGATTTGAGTGGTGTATGTGTTCCTATCCATGTGAATTTGTCAAAACCAAAGATTACGACAAATTCAAACTCTTATGGATCGAACTTTCTTGATCTCGATTTCTTGCCTTTATGGTAGCACAGCTGCCCACCATGTCTTCCAAGTAGTTAAGCAGCTCACCCTTTCCTATCAATGTACCTTTCATTGATTAAGGTGCTTTGCCTTTTATGCGTTCAAAATGAGAACTCATAGAACTCACATGCATAATTAACTCGATTGGATTGGCATAGAATCAAAATAATGTCAACACGATAGGTTGTAAACCTCAACTCGTGTGCTAGTGATGATCGATAAGGTTTATTTGATTTGTTTTTGAAACCTTTCAAGACCATTAAGACTCCCACTGACTCCTTGACATATAAGATTCTCTTGTTAATAAACATTTCTTGACAAACAAATATTCAAGAGTTAGTGTAGTTTTTTATCAAAACACTTCATAAATTGGTCCTAGTTGGTCTTTGTCTTATCCAAGACATCACAACTTTCCACATTTAATGAAAGTTATAAACCTTCTTAATACTTTTTCACTCAATGTCACAATCTTAACTTTAAGGCTTGTTTTGGAACGAAGTATTATCGACTTTTTGATTTAACCATTTCTTCAATTCTTGATTCCTCTTCTTGGACATACAATTGTACCAAGACTCACTTAGAGGATCAATTGAGATATGGTTCTTAATCATTAAGACCTATCATAAAGCATAAAAGGTACTCTCCCTTCTTCTTAGAATGGAGAAACTTTTATCTCTCTGCCTTCTTGATTCTTCTTATTCGTTCTGCTATTGATTTAAACTTTTTCAATCAACTAAGAATTACACTTAATCTTATAAGTATAATCATATTTACTAAACCTTTAGTAAATCATGACGAATATCTTGTTAATATTATGGTGGACTTGATCAACACACAACTTTGTGTACTCGATCTCCTAGTCCTTCACTTGACACTTTGTCAATGAATTAGTCTAATTTCCAAATACTAAATTTCTCATTCATCATGCATCCATGTCGCATGATTCCAAGTTTCTGTCCAATTGAAACTTGGGCGATGAGAAACTCTCCCTATTCGGTAAATTCTCGACTTTCCATGAATAACATAATAAGAATCAAATCCATTTGTTGTAGAAAAATGCAAACACCAATTTTCATAACGATTTCATTGCAAGGAAATAAACAACCAAATAAATAAGTCAAACGAAAATTTATTTTATTTATAAAGCAGCGGAAAACATTTGTCCTTGAAAAACCCATTGAAAACTATGTATTTCAAAAAGGAAAATTTCTAACAACTCTATCATAATTATCTAAGCTCAAAATCTAATCTTCAAGTCCATGCGATCAAGATCCATTCCTTGTGATTAGATTCATCTTGCTCTTTTCACCAAGCTTCCTTTCTTTTCACCGATCCTGCAAAACATTCAAATGCAATCTTATCACATTATGTATTAAGAATCAATGAATAGGAACTTAATTGAGTTAGATAGTGGATTTTACCTGAAGCGCAGCCATACTCTTTAACTCTCCCATCTTTTGGACTCTTCAGGCTCTTTTGGCAGACTTGTATCCAACGCCCTTTCTTTTGGCAGCAAACGCAGGTCGGTTCTCCTAGAACGTCCTCGGAAGTATGGTCGGTTGACTCTCCCAACAAATACGCTCCATTGCTTCGCCAAATCATTTCTGATTTAGCAGCAATGAGCATGTAAGTTAGGTCAATGATGTTGTCGTCATGATCCATCATATAATACTTTCTTTTGAACTTATTATATGATTCTGGAAGTGACTGCAAAACCTAATTCTGTCACACCCCAAAACCGATAACGGCGGAATGCGTTTCGGGGTGGAGGACGTCATGTATAGTATCATCACAATTGCATAATAGTAAAAACAAGGAAACATACAACCATTGCATTTACATAGTGGATTTAATTACAAGTGTGTTTTGTAATGTTTAACAATCACCCAAAAGTAAATAAAAAATAAGAAATGGGTCTTGTGTGCTCCACCTTCTCCAAAAATGTTGCGTCTGTACCTGTCTATCTTTGACCTGAAGATACAAGTTATTTTGAAAATGAATATAAGCATAAAGCTGGTGAGTTCATAAGAGTTTAGTGTGAGTTTTTGTATACAAGCAATAGTGCGAAAAATGTGCCATTTATATTCATAAGCAGTAGAAACCTAGAAAATCCCAATTTTCCAGCAAATACATTGTAAGTGAAAATCTGTTAAAAGTATGCATTCTTCCTTTTTGAAAACAGTTTATTGTAAAAGTATATTAGCAAATCTCCAAATAGTAATGTGATAGAATAGGTTAAGCCTGTAATCATTGATAGTGGTGAAAGCTTCCTTTAGTGATAGATACTTACTTACTTCGGGATGTAGTTTAGCGTTTAGTGTAATATTTTAGTGTAGTTATAGTGTATTCCTTGTATATTTCTACTAGTGAGGATAATAGCGGATCCCATGACCTTTCCAGTCATGCACAGTATAGTGAAGTAGTGGCATCCCTGGGCCTGCACGACGCGGACTGAAATTATCAGTCGGGATGTAATAGTGTCTGCCCCGTATAGATCTATACATGTAGTGTCGTCTTCCTGCCGGAAAACTCCGGGCGTAGTGGGTAGCGAATAGAGTATCTCGTAGCGGGTTAGTGTATTATTGTTTGTTTAATGTTTTCTCTTCTGTTATAGTGTAGAAATCTTTTAGTATTGATCATAGTGTATTCTCTTACTAGTGTATTGTCTAGTAATAGTGAGTATTATAGTGTAGAGAGTAGTGACTTTAGCGAGTAGTAGCAGTAGCAACATTAACTATACCTATTATAGTTATCTTAGTGTGGATGATTCTTGACAGGTTAGTGACTTTAGTATTTTAGTGAAAGAGAATTATTCGTATCCATACTAATATACAAGCTATATAACTAAGAAATCAACGACAGTCGGACAGATAACTACTACCCTAAGCCCACAATCAAACAAGAACAGGAAATAAGGCGAGATATCAGTCCTATGTCCTCCAAGTCTTACTTATATAAATATATCAGAGTGGTTACGTTTTATAAGTAAATTGATTTAATAAAAGTATTTTCCAAAAGAACATTTAAAATCTGGCTTGCTGTCCAAAAATAGTTTTGAAAATGTAAAAACCTGTTTATAAGGCATAGTGATAAATCACATGTGATTTGAACTAAGGATAGTGAATCACATGTGATTAATCCGTAACGTGGAAAATCATTCTGTAAAACTTTCCATAAACATATATAAGGAACTTGTATCTCCCCCCTAAAACATTTAAAACATTTGAAAGGTTCATTAAAGGGGTATGAACTCACCTGAATTCGCGTAATTCGGGTGAATCGGGTAAATGTGTCAGTTGAGCGTTTGGTACCAAATAACGACTTGACACCTTTTAGGACCCTAATGTCATATGAAATATGTATTTTACAAGAAGTTAATCATCTTATGCTTTTCATTATAGTATTTGGACATTCTAGCATCGTTTTCGGAGTTTTAGGGCCTAGAAGGGGTTCCCGGGAGTGGTACAAGGCCAAGAATGATTTACGGGAGGGTCCATGAGCTCACTACCTTGGAGTTTACGGCCCAAAGGCCACTCCTTGGGAGTTTACGGCCGTAAGCCCCCTAGGCTTGGCCGTAAACTCATGTGGTCCTCCAAATTGTATGTTTAAGGCCTTATTTCACTTCCTTACTTTAATGGTATGAGTCTTGGACCAATATGGAGGGATTAAACTCTTATTTTTGTGCCATTTTGGGGAGTTTACGGCCAAGGCTTGTTCCTGGGCCGTAAACTCCATTTAATCCATCAAAATGGTGTTTAAATGGTACAACATGTTCTCATTCACCTTAGGTAAATCCTAGAAGGCCTTAAAATGAGTTTTGGGACAATTTGGCATGAAAATTGGGGAGTTTACGGCCCAAGAATATCCTTGGCCATAAACTCTTCATTTGGCCTCAAAATGGGAAGTTTAATGGTACAACACACATCCAAGGGCCTTAGCTAAATTCCTTACATGCATTAGAGGAGTTTTGGGACTTGTTTGACACAAAAACTTGGGTGTTTACGGCCCAAGCTTAGCCTTGGCCGTAAACTCCTCTTTTTGTCTTCAAATGATGTTGTTTGATGCATTTAAACCTTCCTTAGTGTCAAGTCTAAATTACCAAACACCCTAGATGAGTTTTTGGGGCTTTAAACAAGGATTTGTGGGGTTTTTGGGGTGTTTACGGCCTAAGCACAAGCTTGGGCCGTAAACTCCTTTTTAAGCTTCAATTTCCTGTGTTTTAGTGTCCAAACTCTCCTAGGTATGTGCCTTAATTAGTCCATAAGCTTAAAGGAAGGGAAAATGAGGTTTTTGGCAAGTTTCTAGGGGTTTACGGCCTAAGGGGCTTCTTAGGCCGTAAACTCCTTTTTGGTCCTTGATTTCTATGATTTTGGCCTCTAATTACAGGGGAGTATGTCTAAATTAAGATAGGGAAGGAGTCCTTACGTTTGGAAGTCGGAAATTCGCGGAATTGGGGTCGATCTCGGGTCTAGAGAGAGAAAGTAGTGAGAGAGAGAATGTGTGGTAAAAGAGTGTTCAAATGTTGATTACACTCATTTCATATGCCTCGGGTATCGTACCCGATACACGGCTACCCGATGCTTAAAGTTTAACTGGGTTAAAACTTTTTACCCGGGTGAAGTGGTTGAAAAAGTAATATAACTCTATTAGGTTAAACGGGGTTAACACATACAAGTTATATTTACTTATGATAATGTCAAGACATGCATATAACTAGATATTCGGTTATTGACGATTCCAAATATTACAGAAAATAACGTATAGTGATGTATTCCGTTAGTGAAGATGAGATTTGTAACGGGAATAGATTTGGGGTTGTCACAAATTCACAGCCAACTCATTCGGGAATGACACGCCCAACATTATCAACCTATCAATGTGTGACTTTATTCCTAGAACGTGTGCACACACGGGTTTACCATCTTCATGTTTCATTTCCAATAGGGCTTTAGTGATGTTGAACCTTTCAATTTTTCGATCTTGTGGGTTAGGGAGAACAATTGGAGGAGTTGGAGGAAGTGAAGCATGATTTCTTGTTCCTCGATCGAATCGTGGAATACCATCTTCATGTGGAATGCTTGTTCCACGGGATTTGAGAAGACCATAGTTGTCGAACTTTGACATCTACAAAACGGGAGAAAAACGAATTCAAGTTAGTTGATAGATTGAGTCCTTAGTAAATTACCCAAATGAAATACTAAGGCTAGGACCCAACACAATATTCTACAACTCGGGAGAGGGATGCCGTAACCCTAATTGCAGAACATTTGAAGGTAAGTGAATGACGATTCACTAATTTCCACCACGAAAAACGAAAAAGAAATTAAGTTTTAAATCTATGAAAACTCCTAGATCCTATGAGATTCATTGAACTTTCAGTGGCATGTTTAAATCTCAATATGCCCCTCTTGTTTGTGACTGGGATGCCGAGGATCACAAAGCGGGTGTGAATAACCATGCAAACTTACATGGTGCCCTCACATGTTACAATCACCTATTCGATGTGCCGGTAAATCACACACGCTCCACCGAACTATGACAAACATTGAGTCACTCTTTGCTACCTTTGCTTAGAACCAATTAGTGTGCCGGTAAACCACATACGCTCCACTAACGTCTTCGCAAGGGCACAAAGTGTAATTTCATGGAATTGCATCAATTCACTTTTGCCTAAGTAACTAAGATTGGGAATTTTATGAAAACATTTAGTTACTTTAGTAATTCATTATACTTATAATGGAAGGTTTTGTCCTATCCTACCCGTTCGGTTAACGACCCTCCACTAGTCAAGAGTACGGTGGTTAAGAGTGGATACCCATTCAATCGCCATTTTATAGGCAATTTCCTTAAACACCCCTTATAGACTAGCTTTGTGAATGAGGCCTACTAACGGTAAGACTGACTTTTACTCATACATATATATAATGTTAGACTTTTAATGTTATATATAGTATAGGGTGTATTTTATACTTTCAAAATACTAGGTGGTTAAATTTAACAATTATACTTTTAATTCAATTAAATTTTAAACCAAAACTTTTATGGGTTTATTAAACCTCTTTTAATTATACACCTTAATTAATTAATAAAACCATAAGGGTGTGATTTGAACCTTTTCAAAACTACTTAGAGTTTTTAGAATTTAACATTCCTAATTAAACTTTTAATCAACTTTTAAATTCCAAAACTTGAGGGCAAGTTTTGAAACATTTCAACACATTAGGGGTTTAGAATTTAAATATACATCAAAATTAAACTATTTAATCAAAATTTAAATTCCAAAACTTGAGGGCAAGTTTTGAAACCTTTTTCAAAACATTAGGGTTTCAACTATTTAAATTTCAAAACTACAAAACTTTTGGGGTTCAAATTTAAATTATAAAACCTAAAGGGCCAAATATGAAACTTTTCACAACAACAAGGATCAAATAACAAATAATTCAAATTAACATTTAATCACATAATTATCCATATTTGATGATTTCTTGCAAAATAATTTATCAATTTACTTAAAATAAGGAAACAATTATCTTATTAATTGATAAATATCTTCAATTAGATTAAAAATATAGTCAAATATATCATATAATCGGATTAATATTAATCTAACATGATAAGGTAATTATCCCAATGCAAAAACAGCAAGAAATCCCGAGATAAGCACTGTCTGACGCACCGACTCGCCGAGTCACCCTCTGGAACTCGCCGAGTAGGGCTGACTCGCCGAGTCCAAGAGTGACTCGCCGAGTCAGGTCGAACAGTGAGGCCAAAACACGATTTTCAGTTACTTCAAGCATCAATACAATAGAAACCAATCATGGCTCTGATACCACTGATGGGTTTTGGTCATAAGACATCCTATGTGCTCATACAAACCCTAATGCTTGGATCTAGGTTTCTCTATTGTACATGCTTTGAATCCAAGACTATATACCCTAATTCTAGCATATGGAAATCAGAATTCACATGTAAATAGGTTTAAGAACATACCTTGATTGTTATATAGCGATAACAATCCAATTCCTCCCTGAATTGACCTTGGAAAGATGAGAGTCACAAGCGTCACTCCTCTAATGGCTTACAAACACCATAAGCAAGTGGAGAAGGTATAAAGAGAGAGGAGGGAGGTTAGAATTCGTCCTTAGATCCTCTTGGGAAGGGTTAGACGAATTCCTAAGCCCTAGGGGGTTTATATAGGTATAAAGATTAAGGTTTTAGTCCTTATCCTTATCTAGTTGCTTGTCCACCAAGCAACCATAAGATAAGTCCTAGAAACCCTTATCCTAGTCGAATTCTAAGGGATTTACACCTCAAATTCGTTCACCATATATATAAGATAACCCTTACCTTATTTTATAACTATCACATAATTACAATTCAGCCCCTCTAGTTTAATTAATTACACTTGATCACAAAATTAATTCTTAATTAATTATTGACCAATATTAATTAAACAAATATGATTTCTCCTTTAATATATTATTCTTATAACATATTAATAAATCATAATAACCTCTCTCTCTTTATTTATTTCTCCAATCAAGTTGCTTTGGTGAAGGCAACCCAAAAGGACCATGCACCATCGGGTCAAGTACATACCAAAATAGTTATGGACTTAGACACTAATCCAACACAAAATACCAACCACATATACCGTACACGCACAACATGCCATGTCATAGCAGAACACAGAACAACCATGCACTTCGGGTCCACTGTGTGACTGGTCCGCCGCACCGGCCTTCAGTCCACTTGGTCCACCCTCCGAGTCTAGCCATATACATCGAGTCTACAGTGTGATTGGTCCGCCCGCACTGGGCCTTCAATCCACCTGGTCCACTCTCTGAGTCTACAGTATGACTGGTCCGCCCACATTGGGCCTTCAGTCGGCCTGGTCCATTCTCCGAGCCTCGGCACGTCTGGTCCGCCCTCTTGGGGCCTACAGCATATCCGGACCGCTCGTTGGGCCTTCGAGATAACCGGTCCGCCCTGGGTATGTCGGCCTATAGCACAAAGCAGGACCTGCCTCAACCCAACCCCAGTCCAACAACCATGTGCACAGAAACATTCCATCATATAACGAATCGCATCCAAACAAACCGATCTAACATATCGCATAGCATAACATCATCCAAACAAGGATACCGACCTAACCGGTCACTAGCATAGCATCATCCTATATACCAGGATACCAACCTTAATCAAGTCTCTAACATATACCATGATAACTACCAGAAATAAACATAGCAAAGCAAAACATAACAACGAAACCCGGATCACAATCAGATAAAGGGCTGGCATTGGTGCCGTAGACCCTGTCGATATAGTGAGGATACCTCACCTTGCAACTGCCGACTGAAAGATAAGACCAAGATGCTCCGACCACTGATTCGATCTCCACCACTAGCCAACACCAACACTGAACTCAAAACAAATGCCAACAATTAGCAAAATGCCCCTGGAAGTCAACTGGTTAACCCTTGGTCAAGACAAAGTCAAAGTCAACCTCCTGACTGACTCTACTCGCCGAGTCTCACAACTCTGAGTCCCCTCACACTCAACTCACCGAGTCCTCCCTTGACTCGCTGATTCGTGGCTCAACCAGAAGAAGGTTAGGACCTCACGACCAGACTCGCCGAGTCCAAGAACAGACTCGCCGAGTCCAAGGCTATCTTCAACCAACTCGCCGAGTTGTTCTTCCAACTCACCGAGTTCCTTCCCATCTTCAAGAAACTCGCCGAGTACACCTTTGTGACTCGCCGAGTACCCCTAGATCTTAATCCATACAGAAGCTTTCCAGGCCATGCAGATGATCCAAACCATAGATCTCCCCTTTTACAACCCATCCATCACGTAAAGTGGCAAACTTTACGTGAATCCAAGTAGATCTAAGCATTTTACACTCTAGGCTAGGGTTTGGGACAAAAGGACTTCACCCACAACTCTTGTGCATAGACTTTATGTCTTTCTGGATTAATAACAACTTAGATCTGAGGTAGCAACCTCAGATCTTACACCAAACTTGAGATGGACCTCTTTTATGCCCCCAAAAACCCCACAAATGACAGATCGAGATGCAAAAAATCTCAATTAGCAGATTATTACCTCAAATGAAAGCTCCAACTGAAGAATAAGTTGAATCTCTGCAAAGCCCCTTGCTCTAACCTTCTTGCTCTTCGATTTCTCCCTAAGATTCCCTCCACAAAGGCTCCAATATCTCACAAGGAAAGCTCACACGAATCTAGGGTTTATGGAACTCAAGGGGAAGGTAAAGAGGCTAGGGAGAGGACATCATGTTCTTTATATAGGGCTCAACCCCCGAATTGGGGTTTTCTCCACTCAGCACTAACTCGCCGAGTACAGCCACCGACTCGCCGAGTTGGCCACTAAACACGCGACCAAAATTGCGACCCTACACGCCGAGTCCACCCATGGACTCGCCGAGTTGCCCTTTCACATTTACACGTTGAACCTTGAACTTGCACTCCAGAACTCGGGATGTTACAGCTAGAGCCAAACATAAAGTTAAAAAAAATACTATAGGAGTATTTTGGAATACTAAAAGACTCACATTAATCCCAGAATCATATTCAGAAGTTAAGAAACAAACAAGAAATTAAAATACCATAGGGGTATTTTAGGATCCATAGATAACCTTGTGTGAAGAACTAAAAAGATCCTTATTCATATACCTTTAATTACAGAGGGTATACTCCCAAGGTTATATATAATAAGGATCCCATAGACTAAGAATGTGTGGTTTCACTCTACTTCCTTTTCCTCGTTGGGATGTGGATATAAAGTAGTATCACACATTCGAAGGCCTATCGGATCTAAGCTATATATGATTTGTGTACCCTATGTAATCGTAGCAGGACTCGATATGGATCACCCAGTGAAATGTTAATAATCTCTTAGGATTCTTTAGACATTTCCATTCTCGCTAGAACCCTGTAGAAAACCCTATCCACTTCAGTACTCGGCAGAAGAGTTGATTCAGATCCAGAAGAGGTTCATTGAGAAGATTTCCAGTTCGGAAATAAATGAACTAGATCAAGAGCATTGAAACCACCAAGTGCCTATACCTTTTAGGGACATCGGTGGGAAATTCGCCTGAACTTCCGAGATTTCCAGTCATCCATCATGAAGTGATGACACCCAGAGTCAGAATCGGAAGTAAGACGGAGTAGAAATTCAATATTTCTATATGAAAAGAGAACCCTAGGTAACTACCCGAAGGAAACCAACGCCGGTCCCAGTCAAAGATACGAGGTAGACAGAGGGAGCCAGTACATGGAACCCGAGAAGTGTCTTTTCCTCGTATTCGTCATGCTAATACACCCATAAAATAATACAATTTAGTGAGTTAGTGATTACACTACTCACGCTATGTGTTAGGTAAATCACCTTTTCCCGTCGCAAGTAATACGATTAGATCGGATCTCAAAACCTTGATTGAGAATGTTTAGCCATAAGCCTTCATGAGCCATTCTTCCAGCGGTTTTCGTTCCGAACTGTTCTTAAATTCTTTCCAAGCCGGAGAATAAACCTTTCCCAGTTTAAAGGTAACTTAGTAGGAACGACTCCCATCTTATGGCTTTTTCGATACTCATACTCTTACCTTGAATACCCGGACTACATCATAAGGATGTAGGTCGACACTCAAACAACCAATATCCAAGGCGCGGGAAAAATTTATGCCTAATATAGTAAGGATAGATAATTCTAAGGGTTAACCATCGTCTCTCATCAGCTTGTGTTCCTTTCCGTGTAGGAAAGCCATGCCTCTGAAGAAGCGTAACCCATCCGCTAGCAAGAAACCGACTCTCCTATTCGATGAAGCTACTTTCTAGGCTGCAGTCTCGGCAGCCATTGCAGCTGTCATGGCTCAACTGAATTCTAACAACGCCAATGTTAGCAAGAGCCCTATCAGGAATTCCGATCCAAGTAATGGACAACAATAACCAACCTTTGTGTACCCAGCCACCCAAGAACCTCAACCAAATCCACTGAAGAGAAAGTTCAAGATCGAGGAGGGAAGAACCTCGGCTCAAGGACCTTCCAAAAGGCAACGAGCTGAGACAGTCAATACCCCTGCCATCCCTTCCATCCCGACTTCAAGAAGACCATACCTAGGAAACCTTCCCCACTGCAACAAGTGTAGCTACCATCATCATGGTATCTGTCGAGAACTCTTTTGTGCTAGGTGCAACATGAAGGGGCATACTGCTCGCGTCTGCATAACCCCGGTTGAGTTTATTACATCAACCACCAATGTGGCGACCAATACAGTTTGCCGTCTATGTGGTGAGATTGGACACTTCAAGAAGGACTGTCCAACGGAAAGAAAAGACAAGGACACAGGAGGAGTCTAACTTTAACGCTTGGGGTGAAGCATCAAGGAACCCGGTAGATTTTTGGTACGTCTCTCAATCTCAGATAACTAACCGAAAACATTAAAAAGGCTAATTCTAAATGTAAATACTTCCTCGTTAAGGTGAAAGTCGCAGCACGGTTATAAAATTTAAAATTTCCTCAGGTAAAACTATAATGGCTAGATATATACGTTACGGCCATGTATAATTGAGATGGATAGACCTAGAGTGAGTGAATGCCGCCTCATTTCCTGTACCTCGTTTGGTTGTGGATTTAGGGCGGAGTTGCTCAGTCAACAGTCCTCCCCACCTTAATTATACATGACTAGTATATGTTAGGCGATTATAGAAAGGCCTCGTGAGAATCCATTCATGAAAGGTACTCTACTCAGAAAACATTCAGGACCCTCTATAGTTCCGCGTCGACTCTATCAGCCCAAGTATCCACGACAAGTGATACATGGGATGAAACCCGAGATGCCTAGAACTTGTGTGCCCGTTCGGCACATGACCCTATCGACCCTCATTCTATATCATGTCGAAGTATGCCAACTTCGACGTCTCTATCAATCATGGTTCGACTTTGTGCAACCGTGTGTAACTCCCCAGTGCTGTGTAAAAAGAACTTTCACCGTAACCATTTCGGCAAATACAGGTTCTTCCGAACCTAAACTTAAAAAAAAAATACTAATGCGATCCGTCAGTCGTCACTCTTATTTCAAAACTCCCGAAATACCCAGGAGAAGGGTACCGCGCGCTGTTAACCAAACCCTTCTTAGACAGATTGGAACCGAAGCGAAAGACACTGCAGGCATTCCAGAAGACGATAACCACCCGAAACCTACTCCGTAGATCCCCCAGAAAGACCCTTAGCACCTCACAATCAGGTTCGTGAATCAAGAGGATAGAACTCATGGGACTGACTACTATAACTGAGTATATACATAAGGGTGGTATATAATTTAGATCAAAAAGATTCAACATGTGTGCTTCCTCCCTACTCCCTGTTCCTCGTTGGGTTGTGGGTCTGGGGTGGAGTCGCACCACTGAACATCCTGCTGACCTCAATTATATACGGCTTTCATACACCAAGTATTAGTGGTTAAGCCAAGTATGAGCTCTACCACGAACCTCATAGTAAAACCCTTCATCCTATTCCATAGAATAGGAGCTAGAGTCAAGAGAACCATGGCGGGTTGAGCTACTATAATGACCACAAATCCGAAATTTGTTGTCATCCCGGTTAAGCCAACATAGTAGCTAACACCCTCGGTTGGTAAAGAAATATGAGTCGTAAGAGTCAAGGACATTGACTACGACCATCCACTCATGCTTAATCCCACGAATTAAGCATCTCAGCGGAGATCCCGGAGATCCGAAAGCTGCGAGGAGCTAAACTCTGAGAAGAGTGGATGAGGAGATTAAAGTTCCGAGTGACGGAACCCTATACTCACTAGATTTGACCTAGATCGAGAAAACTTGGTACCACTGATATGTGTGTTTATATATATATTTATGTGAAACATATCTTAATATTTTAGCATTTATTATTATTATTTAGAACTAAAATATACTTAATATGCTTTGAAATATTTAATTACAGTAAAAATGGGAGTTGGAATGCAAAAGGAAGAGAATGGAGCTGAAAAGATGCAAAAAGGATATTGTTGGCAGATTGACCCCTATTTAGTGTTTCGGGTATATCTGATAACTCACAAATCCAATTGACGGGATTCAAAATGTTCTGGAAACAAGACGAAATTTCCTACGACTTATGTGAGAGGGACTTTTTGGCTAATTCAACACTTATCTTATCCAAAATCGGCCTTGAAGATGAAGCATAAAAGCTGGACGGAAATTCCCTCCAAGTTACTTATTCCCCAAGCACCACATTCCTTATCTTTATTTGCTTAATCCCTAAGCCACATTAGTTTCCTTATTCCAATACAACTCTAATATTCAATATAATTCCATCTCCATCAACTATAAATACCCCATATCATTCCACCATTTTAATAATCTATGATATTCCACTTCGACTTGTACAACAAGAAAACTTCATATCTGCCGTTTTGAGGGTCTAAAAGGCGGCCGGAAGGCCGTTAAGCTAACGGGAGCGGAGATCAGAAGGGTTGTGTAACAACCCGAAATTTCATATCACTTCTTGTACCTCAACTTGTAATCCAATTCGATCAACCAAACGTCATTTTCAAATTCGTTTTCGATTTCGTCATTTTATTAAGTCATTAGTTATATCAATCTAAAATGACTTAATGGGTGTCTTAATACATTTAGATATCATTTTAACACCCCACGTTAGTAATCGGAATAAGTATAGAATCGACCATATCGAGTCACGACAATTTGGTCGGGTATGACCAAAAGCCTCACTTAACGTCGGTATCGGGTAGAATTCCGTCGTGTCCAATTCCCGAACACTATATAAAGTGTTTTAACACTTCATTTGAATCCTTTGGCCAATTTCTCATTAAACTCTCACAACCTCTCTCCTCAAGCTAGAATTAAGGTCCAAATCTCAAATCTAAGGCTTCAAATCTCTAAGGTACTTTCCCTAACTTGTATTGTAACCTTCTTAGCCTTCAAATTTGAGTTCAAAACATGGATTAAGACCATATTCATGAGTTTACGTCCATGGAGCCTTCATGGGCCGTAAACTCATATAACATGGGTTTTTAAGCCCCAAACCCCTTCCTATGCAATTTTGGACTTTAGTTATGGCTTAATGGCTTCATGGACAAGACTTTTATCATTTGAAACATGGATTTTTAGACATTTGAAGGAGTTTACGGCCAAGGTATAAGCTTGGGCCGTAAACTCATGTAAATGAGGTTTTTATGAACTTAATCCCTTCCAAATCATAGTTGGGACTTAGATATGACATTAAGGCTTGCTAATCTAGACTTGGAACACTTTAAACATGATTTTTGGGTAATAAAAGTGAGTTTACGGCCAAGACATACTCTTGGGCCGTAAACTCCTCTTAAATGGTGATTTAGTGCCTTAAAACATGTCAAAATGCTTTCAAGCTCAACCAATGGCCTTGTGGTAAATCCTAGATTCATCTAAAAATGATTTGGAGACCTAAAACACAACATATGCCCTACATAAGTGAGTTTACGGCCAAAGAACTCCTCCTAGGCCGTAAACTCCTATAAGTGTGGCTAATGATGTCTTAAACCACCCTAAAAGCTTGGAAAAATTTCTAGAATTGCATGTGAGTGTTTTAAACATCAAAAACTAAATTTTCAAGAGCATAAGGAGAGTTTACGGCCATAGAACATGCCTCTAGGCCGTAAACTCCTAAAAGTTTGTTAAATGGTAATCTGAATTCATAACAATGCTTAAAAAATTAGTTAGAATCACATGTGATTGTCCTTTGTAGCTTAAACTAACCATTCTTGGCCATGGGTAAGTTTACGGCCGTAAACTCTAAGAGTGTGGCCGTAAACTCATGTTTTAAATGATGTAAATTCATTCCAAGTGTTCCAAGGCATTTTAGATAATCCATTCTAGCAATCCCCATGTCCATTTAAGCCCTTAAACCATCAAAATCACACCAACAAGAGTTTACGGCCGTAAACTCATGTGTGGGTGTGTTTTGTGGTTGTAAACTCATTTAAATGTTTACTTATGGAGAGTAAGCTCAAGTCCCAAGTCCCTAGTGCCATTACACGTCCGAAGATATCACCCGGGTCACTCCAAACGCTCATTTTGAGGTGTTTAACCTCGTTGGAGTGTAATGTTCCATATGATTAGTGAATGTATCCCTAATTGTATATATATAGACATCATTTCATTCTACATAGGGACATCGCGAGTAAACAATCCTCGAATCAACGTCTAGTATCCAAAACCGACACATTCCCGAGCCCGGTGAGTTCATACCCCTACCCTTTTTCGCTGTTTTTCACTGTTTTCAGGGGGGAACACAAGAAAAGTACAAGGGTTTTCTTGTACTCAAAACTTATTTTCATGTGTGTACTTCACATTTTATATGCTTTTAATATTGATTACACAACTGATAACGAGTTGAATACACAGATTACTTAAACATTTATTTGTGAAATGAGTTTTATAAACTGTTATGTTTTATATATTTCACAAATGGTTTCCACACTTTATCTGTTAAAAGCATGACTTTATAACACATGAACAATATATTTCGTACACTGTCTTGTCTTCGGTAACATTCCACAAAGATACGCGAATGGAGGATTATCCTATTATTACTAGTAAATTTGTTATTCCTTATGATTGGAGACACGTCCTCGGCAAACACTCCATAGAGATACGCGAGTGGAGGACTACACCTGTAACCAGAATCTCTGGAATTTAGAGAGCGTGACTTGAGTGTATAGATCTATACGGGGCTGACTACCCCACACCTGGCTGCTAGCTACAGCCGAACCGAAATGGTTCAAGGGTGACGAAAGTCATAAGGATTGTGGACTACTTATTGCCACAAGGCTGTGGACTACTTATTGCCACAGGTTCAGTCTTTAGTATGGTTATGGAACTCGCAACTAGGAATACAGAGATTTACTTATAGTAATAATGAACCACATACTACATTTTACAGATAACCAGGATTTAGTTTACATCTTTTACATCTTTTACATCTTTTACAAATGACAACCAACATTCAGGAAGGTATGGGACCTTTCTGGGGAAACTTTGTACATAACCAGGTTTAGTAGAATATAACTTTCACATTGAAAACCAACATACAGGAAAGCATGGGGCATTCCTGGGTAATATGCATATAACCAGAAAAGTGTAACCAACTGAATAACATTACATCTTTTACAATAACTACCCTTCAGGAAAGTATGGGACTTTCCTGGGAATACACTGATACATTAAAGAAATAAAACAATGAATTGGATAACCAAACCATACTTTACTTTTGTGAAACAACAACCAAATTTTAAGAAAATATGGGATTTTCTTGGCGTATGTTACATTTTCAGAAACAGAAAGGAAACATAAACATTTTCACAAAACAAAACTACTTATGAACTCACCAGCGTTATGCTGATTTTCAAACTGCTTGTGTTCTTAGGTTAACGATAGTACAGGTACCCGAAGACTTACTTGGTTCAGGATCGTGTGTGTGCAAGACTCGTTCGTTTTGTTTACATCTATAATATGTATCACAACTGTATAAACTGTGTCTTTTGAAACAAATTGTAAAATTCTTAATATGTAATGTAATGTTTGCTTCACTTTACTTACTATGTACATTGGATTTGATGCTCAACGTGGAGTCAACCCCGGAAATGTTTCCGCCTTCGATTTTCGGGGTGTGACAGGTTGGAGAGCGGATACGTGTCGGTAATCATATGGGTTGCTAACGTGACCATGTTTAGCATTCTATTGTGGTACTTTTCTGTATTCAGTTTCTGATTTGGGTGTAAAAACCTTTTATTTTGTGTTTATGATCGAATGAAGCTTTGATTATTAGACTAATTTCTATATTGAATTGTTTATTTATGTTTAATTTATCTTGCCAAGCTTTAAAAGATCCTTATGTGTTAATGATGATTATTTTCTGTTAATTGTTAAGTGAATTGAGTTGTGTGAACACCTGCTTGATTGCCTGTCTCTTATGATTTTGATGACCATCGAGATTATAAGTCTAGGAATAAGGAATGTGAAACTAGGATTAACATGGGAATAAGTAAGTTCATGTAGACTGCAATGCATGTATTTGTGTCTATAATTCCTAAGAACTTCCCACTCCTAAATACTCACAATCTTTATGAACCTTCACCCCTTAGTTTATACGACACTCATTTTTGCAACCCTCCGAATCAATCCTCAGAAATCTTTCTTAACCTCAAGGTATTTTTGTAAAGCTACCAAAGCATACATAATCTAGAAATTACAACTTTAAAATACCACAATGGAGCTCTTGGAATTCTTCTATTCCTTTGAATATTTGATCTTTAATTTCTTTGAATTCACCACCTTTGTTGATTTGATTTCTGGTATCTTCAACTTTTTGGATTTCTTCAGAATTTTGATCTTTTGATCTTCACTTTATTTTCTCCAAAATTCTTCAAACTTTACTCGTAATTCTCTCTCTTCTGAAAAGATGCAAAAAGGATATTGCTGGCAGATTGACCCCTATTCAGTGTTTCGGGTATATCTGATGACTCACAAGTCCAATTGACGGGATTCAAAATGTTCTGGAAACTAGACGAAATTTCCTACGACTTATGTGAGAGGGACTTTTGGCTAATTCGACACTTATCTTATCCAAAATCGGCCTCGAAGATGAACCATAAAAGCTGGACGGAAATTCCCTCCAAGTTACATATTCCCCAAGCACCACTTTCCTTATCTTTATTTGCTTAATCCCTAAGCCACATTAGTTTCCTTATTCCAATCCAACTCTAATATTCCATATAATTCCATCTCCATCAACTATAAATACCCCATATCATTCCACCATTTTAATAATCTATGATATTCCACTTCGACTTGTACAAAAAGAAAACTTCATAGCTGCCGTTTTGAGGGTCTAGAAGGCGGCCAGAGGGCCGTTAAGCTGATATGGAACAAAGATCTAAGGGATTGGAGAGCGGATTCATATCGGTAATCATGTGGTTTGTTAACGTGACCATGCTTAGCATTCCACGGTGATACTATTATGTGTTTTAGGTGTAAAAACCTTTTACTTTGTGTTTATGATTGAATGAAACCTTGATTATTGGATTAATTGCTATATTTGATTGTTTTTTTATGTTTAATTTATCTTGTCAAGCTTGTTAAAAGATCCTTACGTATTAATGATAATTATTTGTTGTTAATTGTTAAGTAAATTGAGTTGTATGAGAATCTGCTTGATTGCTTGTCTCTTATGATTTTGATGACCATCGAGATTATAAGTCTAGGAATAACGAATGTGAAACTAGGATTAACTTGGGAACAAGTAAGTTAATGTGTGAGCCTTGTTAGATGACCATCAACAAGAGGTTAATTGAATGATTAATTTGATTAACTATATTTACAAGTCTTGCTTGATACGAACTGAACACTAGGAAGCATGTTAGTTTAATCAACTGATCACTGTTTGAATTGACTCGTTTGCTAAAGGATTAATTATAGTGAATGCGAATCTAATCATTTTAGGAATCGGTGAACATGAATAAATGAATTTGTGTATGCAATTGTCTATGTTTTTTAAGGTGTAATTTATCTAAACCAAAGTACCTGAAGAGATTTGCTTTCCTGTTAGTTTATCGAGAGTTGTTAATTGCTAGTTTGAGATTTATTAAACCCTTTTCTTTATTATTTTCGTGTGACCTATAACCTATAATCAAATATATTAAATTAATCCACCGTTCCCTAGGATCGACACCCGACTTACCTAAGCTATACTGTAATCTGACTAGGTACATTGCCTATAAGTGCATAGATAGTCTAAGTTTGTTAGGTTATAAATATTAAAATTAGTGGGTACTTTTGTGCACATCAAGTTTTTGGCGCCGCTGCCGGGGAGCGGTTTTCAATTAATTTAGTTTATTTGATTATTCGTTATTTATTTTTAATTTTTACTTTTATTTTATTTTTATTTTATTTTCGTTGATATTATGTCACTTGTCGGAAGGTTTTTGTTGCGATGTGCAGGAATTCGTGATCATACACATTGTTTGGTTTTACTTTTTGCATGGGTTTCGAGATTGCAAGTGATTAGGGAATTCTTGACTTGTTTAGTCTACTACTTTGGGTGATTTGTCCAACTCAATCCACGAGGCGTAGTATAGCAAGGCGTATCGAGGTGGTTAAGTGGAAGACCGAACTCTTGCTACTCTTGACTAGTTGGGTCGACTCTTGTTCTACTTTTTAGTTAATGGTGCAAAGAAAACAAAGGAAATAGTCTGACAGGTCCTGAAAGTTTTTGTTTTCACAAACCACCTCTTGCATGCAAGGGATTTAATTAACAATTGTAACTTGATTTCGACGAAGACGAGTGACTGTGATATCCTTTTTAGTTATTTTGTTTTTTTAGTTATTTTAGTGAGTTTTTATTTTTATTTTTAATTTGTTTAAATTTTGTTTTCCATGTTGATGCTCTTGATGTTTCAGATCTTTGCAAAACTTTTACCCTTTAGATGCTTTCAGAAATTTCAATAATTAAGATCGAATGTTGATTTGTCACGAGAGAAAAAACCGTGTGAGAGTTTGAAGTTGACACTTGAGAGCCATGACTTTCAATAAGTGTGGGGTGCGCGTCGATATTTGGAGGGATTATTATTTCGAAGAGTGGCGTTTCTAACTATACATTGATTCTCATGGCATGGATGAGTTGTTCCCACACCATGGAGTTTTATTTTGACGCGATGTAGAAGTATCATCCCGGATGCCATGATATGGTTGACACTTTCCTATGTCGTGGGGGAGTTTTTCATCACGAGAGGAGGCTACTATTCTACATACCACGACGTGACCACCACTTACCATGTCGTGGCCATGCTATTATTCGTGATATGGATTTTTCCTCACTCGACGACACGACGTGGTTGACACTTTCCCATGTCATGGTCACTATATATTGCTTTAGTTTGCAATCGTTTGTACCACATTTTAGAAGTTGGCGTTCTTGGTTTTATTTACCGGCATACTCAGAAGCAGCAGTTCCAGTTTTCAACACATTTATGGAGCAACTTTTAGCAGCCTCATTCGATTTCGCCACAACTACCCCATGGGAGTCTGTTCCTTTTTCTCCTTTTTACTGTTTTTTTTATTAGTTTTAGCGTACAATGAGGGCATTGTATGAAATAAGTGTGGGGTAGGGGGTCGAAAAAGCAATTTAAATTGAAAAATGAAAAACTAGTTAAAAATTTAAAATCTTGAAATAATAGTTTAATTTAGAAAATCTAGTGATAATTTAAAATTTTGCTAATATTGTATGGGATGATCCAATGAGAACCCAAATGTTTACTTGAGCCAACACATGTTATAGTGTATTTGTGGCTTCCCATTTCCTAGTGAAAAGCCATGAGATATGAAAGGTAATCTGGTAGTTTATATGGCATAATATTTTTTGCAGCCTAAACCTGAAATCTATCTAGGAAAGCTTATTTAGTCATTGCACTTAGACTAATACTCTAACAAATAAGGGTTGAAGTTAAGCGCCCCTGCTTAAGCATGTAGGTTTTGAGTGAAAAAAAAGTGGGTTACATGTAAAAAGAGAGAGAGAGAGAGAGAGAGAGAGAGAGAGAGAGAGAGAGAATTGCAAGAAAAGTTTGAAGAATTTTGGAGCAACTAAAGTGAAGATCAAAAGATCAAAATTCCAAAAGTTTAAAAGTTGAAGATACCAAAAATCCAAAAGGTGGTGAATTCAAAGAAATCAATATTAAATATTCAAAGGAATAGAAGAATTCCAAGAGCTCCATTGTGATATTTTAAAGTTGTAATTTCTAGATTATGTATGCTTGGGTAGCTTTACAAAAATACCCTGAGGTTAAGAAAGATTTCTGAGGATTGATTCGGAGGGTTGCAAAAATGAGTGCCGTATAAACTAAAGGGTGAAGGTTCATAAGGATTGTGAGTATTTAGGAATGAGAAGTTTCTTAGGATTTATAGACACAAATACATGCATTGCGGTCTTGGGATAGTGGATGGGTTTGAAATGGATTATTCTATGCGATATTGGTGAAATAATAAAAGTCAGTTTGCTTGGGGGCAAGCAAAGGCTAAGTGTGGGGTATTTTGATATGTGTGTTTTTATATATATTTATGTGAAACATATATTAATATTTTAGCCTTTATTATTATTATTTAGAACTAAAATATACTTAATATGCTTTGAAATATTTAATTACAGTAAAAATGGGAGTTGGAATGCAAAAGGAAGAGAATGGAGCTGAAAAGATGCAAAAAGGATATTGCTGGCAAATTGACCCCTATTCAGTGTTTCGGGTATATCTGGTGACTCACAAGTCCAATTGACGGGATTCAAAATGTTCTGGAAACTAGACGAAATTTCCTACGACTTATGTGAGAGGGACTTTTGGCTAATTCGACACTTATCTTATCCAAAATCGGCCTCGAAGATGAACCATAAAAGCTGGACGGAAATTCCCTCCAAGTTACATATTCCCCAAGCACCACTTTCCTTATCTTTATTTGCTTAATCCCTAAGCCACATTAGTTTCCTTATTCCAATCCAACTCTAATATTCCATATAATTCCATCTCCATCAACTATAAATACCCCATATCATTCCACCATTTTAATAATCTATGATATTCCACTTCGACTTGTACAAAAAGAAAACTTCATAGCTGCCGTTTTGAGGGTCTAGAAGGCGGCCAGAGGGCCGTTAAGCTGATATGGAACAAAGATCTAAGGGATTGGAGAGCGGATTCATATCGGTAATCATGTGGTTTGTTAACGTGACCATGCTTAGCATTCCACTGTGATACTATTATGTGTTTACTTTCTGATTTAGGTGTAAAAACCTTTTACTTTGTGTTTATGATTGAATGAAACCTTGATTATTGGATTAATTGTTATATTGGATTGTTTTTTATGTTTAATTTATCTTGCCAAGCTTGTTAAAAGATCCTTACGTATTAATGATAATTATTTGTTGTTAATTGTTAAGTAAATTGAGTTGTATGAGAATCTGCTTGATTGCTTGTCTCTTATGATTTTGATGACCATCGAGATTATAAGTCTAGGAATAACGAATGTGAAACTAGGATTAACTTGGGAACAAGTAAGTTAATGTGTGAGCCTTGTTAGATGACCATCAACAAGAGGTTAATTGAATGACTAATTTGATTAACTATATTTACAAGTCTTGCTTGATACGAACTGAACACTAGGAAGCATGTTAGTTTAATCAATTGATCACTGTTTGAATTGACTTGTTTGCTAAATGATTAGTTATAGTGAATGCGAATCTAATCATTTTAGGAATCGGTGAACATGAATAAATGAATTTGTGTATGCAATTGTCTATGTTTTTTAAGGTGTAATTTATCTAAACCAAAGTACCTGAAGAAATTTGCTTTCCTGTTAGTTTATCGAGAGTTGTTAATTGCTAGTTTGAGATTTATTAAACCATTTTCTTTATTATTTTCGTGTGACCTGTAACCTATAATCAAATATATTAAATTAATCCACCGTTCCCTGTGATCGACACCCGACTTACCTAAGCTATACTGTAATCTGACTAGGTACATTGCCTATAAGTGCATAGATAGTCTAAGTTTGTTAGGTTATAAATATTAAAATTAGTGGGGTACTTTTGTGCACATCAACCACCGGAAGAGTAGTTGCAGTAGATGCTCGCACTACTCAGGCACTTCGTCCTCCCCGTTACCGACGAGTAGTGCCTAGGACACTCCGCCTCCTCACGTAGAGTAAGTCACCGTTGCCCGGTATACGATAGACTGCATTCTCCAAAGTGAACACTAGAATACCAAGAACCACATGATAACCTCCGCAGCCAAGAATACTTGATTAAAGTGCGAAAGTAGGTTGCGTTAAGCCTTTTAACCCAGATCCCGAAGAGATTATAGACTTGACACCAGTCTAGGTGTTAGTCGATGGGTTATACAAGAACACGCGCTTTCTACAACTAGAATAAACCGACACCTTAGAGAATAGGGCATGTCTTAGAGATTCATTGGACTACTAGGTGTTCCAAGAATACTATCTCACACAGAAATAGTAGAACCACCTCCCGAGATAGTCCAACACTTCGGAAAATCTCTAAGGATTGAGTTAGCCCTGATTAGAGCCTGCTATTCATGAAACAGCAAGGCAAGTAAGAGCATGATCCTTTCCCGATAAGAATCATGCCGTGAAAGCGCTAACTAGACGATAATGTAAAGTTTAAAAACTCTCTAAGCACTCGTCTGGTGAAACCCTATCTCCCCGACCCTGAGAGTTTCCATTAGAAACATCTCAAGAATCAGAAGTGCAGGTTCATTTTGCACAAGATTGAGATAGCCACCCTACAGCAAACAGATACCCGTAGACATGCAATCCTTCCGATGATCTACACCCCCAGCTTTCTACGAACCAACTTGAAGGACTACACCCCCAGTATGAGAGAACGTTTGGAACTTCAGAAAGGCGATCACGCTAGTGATGATCTAGCCATAAAAGTACACAATGTTCTAAGTACCGAAAAGCCTTACCCTTCCGAGAGCTTAGGACCATCCGAGATTCTTCACAAAAATTGGTCCAACCCTCGTCAGACCACTACTACTTTCGGAAACTCCACAAGTTTCACCCCAAATCAATCCACTTCTTCGACTTGATAAGTGTTTGCCCGACTTCACTCTTTGTAACCCAATCATCTTGATGGAAACCATTGGGAACCCTAACTTCGTAGACGAACCAGTAGGAATCACTAACTGCACGAAACGATAAGTGAAGGTTTGTTAGAACGCCAAGCAAAGGCCAGAGTTCACTTGGGAGCGTGAGGACCAACCGAATAGGAAGTACCCTCATACCTCTACTGGATCGTTCATACCTACTTCCTTGCCTAAACCTAAATTTCAGGACGAAATTCCCTCTAACGGGGGGATGATGTGACAACCCAAAAATTTCTGTTAGTTTTAACGTCGAAATTAAGTACGTCAAAAAGTAGCCAAATATATCCAAAAATATTTTTGACCGGATTTAAACCCGTTGGAATATTTTAAATAATATTCGTTAAGCGAACCAAAATTTAGGAGGTATAATTTTAAAATTTGTCGTGTTTAACGGTAGTCGTGAAAAACCCCGTTCGCGGTTGGTGTCGGGTGAACCCCCAACTAGGCCATAAACTCCACCCTATATAAGGTTTGAGTGGTTTTCATCCCCACCTTTTTCCTACCATAGACACTTTCTCTCTCTATAAATCGGGTTTTGGTCAAAAATCGCACCTTCGAGCTTTAAATCGGTAAGTTAACCTTCCTAGCTTGTTGTTTATCTCATCTAGCTTGCAAATTCGTGGCTTAAACATCCAAAAAACCCAAGAACAAGATTTTACGGTCTTGGGAGCATCCCGAAACCGTAAACACCTTGAAAGAGGGTTTTGGTGCCCAAAAACCCTTCCAAACCACTTCTAATGCTTAGAAATGACTTAGAGGCTTGCATGAAAGGACTTAGAACACCAAAATCATAACAAATGGGGAGTAAACATGAGTTTATGGTCTACGAACATGCTTAGACTGTAAACCCATCTTCAAGGACCATAAACACCTTTTTGGGTGTTAAACTACCCCTCAAACACCTCCAAAAGCTTCCATGAGTGCCTAGAGCCTTGTAATCCTTCATTTGATGCACCAAAACACATGATTCGTGAACTAACATGAGTTTACTGCCGTAAACTCATGTGTTTAAGGTAGTAAACTCCCCATGAACACCTTCATAGACCATAAACACCTTTCCATGGTGTTTAAGTGCCTTTAACACCTTCCTATGCTCATATAAGTGACTAGAACCTTGTCTACATAGTCTAGAACCACCAAACAACAAAAGAAAGGGAAAAACATGAGTTTACGACCGTAAATTCATGTGTTTACAGTCGTAAACTCCTCAAGGAGTGGTTAATGGATCGTAAACTCCCTACTGTGTCCATTTTGAGCCCCAATCCCTTCCTTAGCCCTTGATTCGACTCTAGCATGATTCTATGAGTGAGATAAGACCTTTAAACATCCCATGACACCAGTACCATGAGTTTACGGCCATAAACTCATGGGGGAAGTGGTCTTGAAACCGTAAACACCCATAAGGGCCTTCATTTGAAGAGTAAACTCCAATGTGAGTCCATACACACCTTCTATGCAACCCTTGGTACTTCTAGCACTTGTAGCAAAGTGTTTTTATGTAGTAAGACATCCTTAATTGCTTAATTAGTTATTGAATGACTAATTAGATACTTAAATGTATCATTACATGTTAAATAGGATTCGCATGTGTGGTCAAGTCCTCACTTGGCACTTAGCATCCTATACCGTCCATTCATCCGAAACGCCAACAACAGGTGAGTTCATACCCCTGAATTAACCTTTTAAATGTTTTTACATGCTTTTATGGGGGGGGGGGATACAAGTTAAAACATGCTAGTTATCATATCAATCATATGTGATTAATAACCCGCATGCATAAGGATTTATTACACTTTCAGCTGTTTGCCAAGTATAATACCATAGATGGTTTTCCAAAACGTTTTTACCTGTTTAAATCTTTTCTCAAATTATTTTTCATGCTGTATGTGTTACTTCTAAACCAGTTACAGCAGTGTTTTAAACAAAGGTTTTCTTTACTTATATTGTGTTATCAAATTATATTCAAAACGTGTTTATAAACGGTTTTCAAAGCTTGTTTTACATAACTATATCAAGTCATAAATTATTATTTTTAAAGGTTTTCCAAAAGTTTTACTAAAGTTTTCTTCTATAATTCTATACTTTTGCTTCATTAAATGCATGCCTGTACTTGTATAGTTATATAAATAATGTTTAAAAGACTTAGGAAGGCTAGTTCGCCCTATTTCCTTTTCCTCGTTTGGATGTGGTCTGGTGGGTATCGGATATCTGTTCGAAGGTCGTTTAATCATTAATTATATATCATGTATACATGTATAGACATAAAGGTTTCCATCGGCCAGTTCATGTTCCTTGGGTAGCAAGGGCATCCTCCCACTCGTCACTCATAGATCAGGGATTCTAGTAACTATTATAGGAATAGTTCGGAAGCTCTATTTACTCTTTCTAGTACATGAGTTCCAAAGGAGTCAGTTTAGTTGTGAGTCTCTATCGTTAGTCCAACACTTACATCAGAATTCACTATACGAGATGCATCTTCAGGAAACGGATTTCCCCGTTGTCATGTTGGTAACCAGAGTCTCCTGTAGGGAGAGCGGGCATTGTGTGTATAGATCGATACGGGACTGACACTCCCGTACACTGACTGCTAGCTACAGTCCACGACCTACCAAGCAAAGGGGTGACAAATGTCACATTTATTCTGACGTTTGCAGGGCGTCAAGTACTCTAGTGTCAATCAGTATGGTTATGAGTATCTCCATGTTTACCTTATAAGTCATGGCCTTAAGGTAACGAGAATCTAACACTGTATTCTTGAAACAACCCACTTAGGACTTTCCCTTTGTTTTAGACCTTGCTAGCTGTATCTTTCATTTGATACTGTCTGGGGTCTGTGTTTCTCCGTTTTAGACCTTGCTAGCTGTATCTTTCATTTGATACTGTCTAGGGTCTGTGTTTCTCTGTTTTAGACCTCGCTAGTTGTATCTTTCATTTGATACTGTCTGGGGTCTGTGTTTCTTTGTTTTGGACCTTCCTAGCCTGATCGTACATTTGATACCGTCTGGGGTCTGTGTTTCTCTGTTTTAGACCTTGCTAGTTGTATCTTTCATTTGATACTATCTGGGGTCTTTGCTTCTTTGTTTTAGACCTTGCTAGCCGTATCGTACAATTGATACCGTCTGGGGTCTGTGATTTCTTTTGTTAGACTGAGCCAGGCGTTTCATTTATTCGATACTCTCCTGGAGTCTATGATTTCTTTTGCCTTTGTCAACAGTATTTCTGCTGAGGCATATGTTATTTTCCCCTAGTATTCTACTAGTGATATTCTCCTACTCTCTTTAAAGTCAAATACCGTATTTTGGTAATGATAGTGTTTAAGGGAAAATTACTTTTTACAACATAACTCTGTCGAGTCATGGTAGAAGACTGCTTTTATTTAGAAAATACAAGATTTTCTGGAAAGGACGCAAATACACTGTAGATTCTAAACTACTACTTTTCATAAAGTTATTTTGAATAAAATGTTTACGTACACAAATGACACTAAATACTTATGAACTCACCAGCATTTATAAAAATGCTGATACTCGCTTTCAAAATAACTTGTATTCTCAGGTCAGCAATAGACAGGTACACTCGGGAGTGAAGCCAACCTAGAACCGAGCTGCATTTATACTAGTTCTGTATTACTTTGATGTCTCTATTTAATGTAACTTATGTAAAACTATTACTATTAATGCAATGGTTGTTGTACTTTGATTACTATACTGCATATGTTGTGATACTTGACATGACGTCATCCACCCCAAAACGTTTCCACCGTTCCGGTTTTGGGGTGTGACATTAATTGTCGGACACAACAGTCAAAACATGGAAGTTATGTAATCGTATCTAGGATAAATATAGCCTGATCAACTATATTTATTTGAGATACGGTGAATGTGTGCTGGGGAGCGATTGGGGTGTTGCAACAAACCTAAAACTTACAAAATTATTTACACACTATTCATTCAAAGAACAAACTTATTAGGAGTAGCAATAAGTTTCCCTTATAGAAACTTTTTATTTGTTTATCGCTTCATCTTAGAATTGTAAGATAAATTCCTTACCCCTTTTATCGCGTAGATATCATGGCCGGATTCCATCCCCACGGCGACCCATACTTCCCAAATGAAGGCAATGTTGGATGTCTTGAAGAAGAGCTAGAAGATGATCATCCAATCCCTTTGGATGATCACCACACTGAAGGCTTTTCTGATGGTTCTGACCCCGAGCCAGAAGTAAACAACCTACCACAAGAGGATTAAATCCCAAACCTTAACCCCCGACCAGCATTTCAAGGCCCCACACTATTGTGGGCGACAAACTTGAACCGTTGGAGTGATGAGCAGGGTCAGCCATTACCCTTCAATGGAGATCGAAGCTTTTACAATCTAAGCGAGGGAAGCTCAGCTGACCGAGTCATGCCCATTATGGTCCGCAGGATTGCAAGGAAAGTCGAGCAAGGTCAGGCAACCATCTACTGAGTCATGGAAATTGACACTAACTCTGGCGTTAACACGATCCACATTCGCCATCTAGAAGAGGCTCTGAATGGGACTAGAAGAGCCAATGAGGCTCTACAGAGAGATCTTGCTGCAACCCAAGGTGAAGTCACGGAACTTCGAGCTCGTCAGGCAGCATATGAAAGGCGCATGAGAGACATGGAGCGCCGTCTGTCAGAATCAAGGATTCATTCAAGTGGTTCTCGTCATAGATAGAGCCTACTCAATTTCCTCTTTTGGATATAACTTAGTTTATGTAAAAAATCTAGTTTGATTTTCTATCTTTGTGAAGACTTTGGATCTGTTAAGTCATGATTAGGTCGTAGTTCTGTCAAAATTTTCCCATCTTGGTTTGATGTAAGACCTACTTCTAGGTTATTTTTCCCGAACTTGTTACATCTGTAATACTAGTATTATTGTAAGATACCTAATCCCATGGAAATTAATATCCAGATGCTATCATCTTTTAGTACTAGATCTACATTCAATCGTACTATTCAATTGTGTTATTGGGCTATGGAGAGTTAGTTCATGAGCCACTCTCATCATTTCTCTCTATTAAATTCTTACCAGTATCATCACCTTTGTAAACTTTTAGTTTAAAAGATGCCTCTGTGCCAATCAACGAGACGCGATCCTCGGGTAACTCCAATACCACCACCTCCTCCACAAATCGATATGGCAGCTCTAAATGCTGCAGTAGCTGCGGCTGTGGCAACAACCATGGCTCAATATCATTCTACCAGTGCCAGAGGAGGTGGAACATCTATTCATTATACTCAAGGTAAGGTCCCCATGCGCTCGAGAGAGTGCTCCTACAAGGACTTCACCACTTGCAAGCCATTGTCCTTTAAAGGGGCTGGCGGATTCATTGCCCTCTCGCAATGGTTCGAGAAGACAGAGTCGATCTTCGAGATCTGCTCATTCCCAGATGGGAGCAAAGCCAAATTTGTTGCGCGCACCTTTGAGAAAAAAGCCATGACATGGTGGAATAGCCATGTCAAGTCACTAACTCTAATAATGGCAAATTCTATGGGCTGGGAAGCTCTGAGAGAGATCATGATTGAAGAATACTGCCTGAGGAGAGAAATCCAGAAACTAGAACAAGAACTATGGAGCCTAACCATGAAGGGCTCCGACATAGTTTCCTATAATGCCAGATTCAGCGAGCTGGTGGCCCTATGTCCCAACTTGGTGCACACGGAGGGAAAGAAAATAGAGAGGTACATCTGGGGGCTGGTACCTCCATTCCAAGGGAATGTCTTGGCTTCAAACCCCACTACATGTTGGGTTTTGAGCATTCTAACACTCCTAAGTGTACATGCAACCCTAAATACCTTGGATCTATGTTTTCTCTATTATACATGCAAATATGAACTTTCCAAGGTATTCATCCTAACTAGCATAATAACATTGATTCAAATAAATATATAAAGTTAGAATTACATACCTCTTTGATGTAGATTGTCTTCATTAAGCTTGAGTGCCTAGTGCCCCAAGTGTGACACCTCAAATGGTTCACACAACACCAAATACACATGGAATGACTTGAGAGGAATTCACACTTCATAAAAATCGGCTAGCCACTTTCTATTACCCATAGTGACTGATTTTGTCAAGAATAAGATGCTTATATAGTTAGTGACAATTAGGGTAAATCCTAATTGTCATGGCTTTCCATTTCCTTGGATCCATGGGTTCACTGTAACACCATAAGTTTCAAAATAATTTTTCGCATAATATAAAAACATATTCATTTAATTTTCATAAAACATCATTGTTTAAAACTCCAATCCATGTCATACAAAGAATCCCAAGATCACATATCATAAAAATCCTATGTGTGTGTACTGATCAAGCCGGCGCCTTTCCACGGTCATCACTAGTACCTGAAACAAATAACACCAACACTATAAGCATAAAGCTTAGTGAGTTCCCCAAAATACCACGCATAACACATATTAGCCACTCGAGGCTATAACTCCGTGGGTCCGTAGACCCTACTCTGTGAACCCTCTGGTTCCAACTCTGGGAACCTTCCGGTTCCAACTCTATAAACATGCACAACATAAATCACATAGAAATAATGCAGTACAACACATAACATACATATAGCATACAAATACTCTGGCACATAACTCTGATTACCTACTCAAGGTAAAGTATAGTGAGAAGACTCACCTCGCGTATCTCGATAACTCGCAAATCCCGGAAATCACTCGCGCTCGATCCTCCGAGCTATAATCCTCCTATTACACAATATATCTCTAATTAACACTTTTACAACTAAGGTTGACTACCCCTATTAAGTCAACACTCGTCAACTCTGGTCAACGGTCAACTTTGACTGGACTCGGCAAGTGCACTAGAGCGACTCGGCGAGTCTATTTGTGTTCACTGACTCCCTAGAATCCTCCCTTGACACGTCGAGTGCTTCCCTGACTCGACGAGTTCCACCTGGCATGAATCGCGGGGCCACCACGACTCAACTCGCCGACTCTCAAGAACAACTCGGTGAGTTCAGGCTTGACTCATCCCCCTAATGACTCTCCCTGACTCACTGGGTCAACCCCCAACCCGGCGAGTCCACTCGATGAACACTTTACGTGAAACCCCAACCCTACTCGCCGAGTCTCAAGAACAACTCGGCGATTTCATGCCATGCACAAACTCTATTGACCTTCTAAGGTCATATATGCTTCCCCAAACCATAGATCTAGCCTCCCCAAGCATGAATGTCACGTAAACTTTGGAACTTGATGCTTGTATAACCCCCACAAGGCATCAAAAGATGATTTGGTCCCAAAAATGACCACCTAGGTCTAATAACTCCATAATAACCCAAAAAGCACCAAGGGTTAAGGTCTTTGGACCTCTTTGAGTCCAGATCCAAGGCACAAACTTGAAGAGGGACCATTTGCTTCACATAATCACTCTTCAAAAGGATTATAAAACTCTAACTCTAAAGATCAACCCTAAAACAGAAGGAGATTCGAATCATTACCTCAAAATGAAGCCTTTGGACTCTGGATCTGCTAGAATCTCACCTCCTCCTTGCTCTTGCCACCTTCTTCTTGCTAAACAAGGAATATAAAGGCCCAAAAGTGACTTCTTCTCTTGCAAAACGAATTAGCTCTCTTAGGGTTCTCTCAAGGGACTGGTAGCCGCAATGGGAGGCTATAAGTGCCCTTAAATAGGCTCCAAACCCGGGGATTTAGGGTTTCATTAAACAACATGGACTCGCCGAGTCCACTCCTTGGACTCGCCGAGTCCAGGCGCGAACCCGCGTCCAAACCGCGATCCTACTCGGCGAGTCTGAGCTCCAACTCGCCGAGTATCCTCACAAAATACCAAAAATATAAGAATGAATAATACCTGGGAATCCGGGCTGTTACAACTCTCCCCCACTAGAACTAGACTTCGTCCTCGAAGTCTCGCTCTACAAATAACTCCGAATGCTGCTCGCACATCTCACGCTCCGGCTCCCAAGTCATCTCGGACCCCTTCCGATGCTGCCACTGAACCAAAACTAAGGGTACCTCCTTGTTCCTCAGAACCTTGATTTTCCGATCCCTGATTGCCACTGGTCTCTCTGCATAATTCAGGCTCGCATCCACCTGAATATCCTCCAATGGAACCACTGCCGACTCATCGGCTATACACTTCCGCAATTGTGACACATGGAAAGTGTCGTGAATCTGCCCCAACTCTGCTGGCAATTCCAAACGATAGGCTACCCGGCCTACCCTCGCGATCGCTCGGAATGGACCAATATATCGGGGCCCCAACTTGCCCTTCTTCCTGAATCGAATCACTCCTTTCCAAGGGGAGACCTTCAGGAGTACAAGGTCGCCGACCTGAAACTCAAGCTCGGACCGGCGTCTGTTTGCATAGCTCTTCTGACAACTCTGAGCGGTCAACAACCTCTGCTTAACCTGCTGGATCTGCTCTGTTGTCTGAAGCACGATCTCCGTACTGCCCATCACACGCTGTCCAACCTCTCCCCAACAAATGGGGGTCCGACACCTCCTCCCATACAACAGCTCAAACGGAGGCATACCAATGCTTGAATGATGGCTGTTGTTGTAGGAAAACTCCGCTAAGGGCAAATACGTATGCCAACTTCCCCCGAAATCCAACACACATGCCCGGAGCATGTCCTCGAGCGTCTGAATCGTCCGCTCACTCTGTCCGTCTGTCTGGGGGTGATATGCGGTACTAAAATGTAGCCTAGTACCCAACTCCTCATGAAACTTCTTCCAGAATCTGGAAGTGAATCGCACATCACGGTCTGAAACAATCGAGATCGGCACCCCATGCCGAGATACCACTTCCCTCACATACACCTCTGCCAATTTATCTGCTGAAGAACTCTCGCTGATAGTAAGAAAGTGAGCGCTCTTCGTCAACCTGTCCACAACCACCCAAATTGCATCAACTCCCCTGGCAGTCCTTGGCAATTTGGTGATAAAATCCATGGTGATCTGTTCCCACTTCCATTCGGGAACCTCCAACGGCTGCAACTTACCATGCAGCCTCTGGTGCTCGGCCTTAACCCTACGGCAGCTCAAACACCTCTCAACAAACCACGCAACATCCCTCTTCATACAGGGCCACCAATACTCTTTCCTCAGGTCCAAATACATCTTAGTGGCCCCAGGATGGATCGAAAACTTCGACCGATGAGCCTCTTCCATCAAAATGGCACGCGTTCCTCCCACAAACGGCACCCAGATACGCCCCTGAAATGTCATAAGCCCCCGACCATCGGTAACGAACTCTGAAACCAAACCAACAACCCGCTTTTTCTTCTGCATCTCAGGTTGCACAGCCTCGGCATGTGCCCCACGAATGGCGTCCAACACTGGAGCTATCACGATCAATCTCAAACATACGTCCCGCAGCGGGGTGCTCTCCGCCCTGCGGCTCAGTGCATCAGCTACAACATTAGCCTTGCCTGGGTGGTACAGGATCTCACAATCATAATCCTTGACCACATCCAGCCACCTTCTCTATCGCATATTTAGGTTGGGCTGATCCATCAAATACTTCAAACTCTTATGGTCCGTGTATATCGTACATCGAACCCCATACAAGTAGTGATGCCAAATCTTGAGTGTGAACACCACTGCCCCCAACTCTAGATCATGGGTGGGATATCTCATCTCATGAGGCTTCAGCTGCCTCGATGCATATGCTATCACATGCTCTCTCTGCATCAGCACCGCTCCCAACCCCAAAATCGATGCATCACAGTATACCACAAAGTCCTCCATCCCCTTCGGGAGGGCTAACACCGGGGCTTCGCATAACCTTTGACGAAGCGTCTCAAAGGAGGCCTGCTGCTCGGGGCCCCATGAAAAAGCGACACCCTTACGGGTCAACCTGGTGAGTGGCACTGCGATCTTAGAGAAATCCTTGATAAATCTCCGATAATAACCTGCCAACCCTAAGAAACTCCTGATCTCGGAGGGTGAACTCGGCACCTCCCAACTCATCACTGCCTCAACCTTGGCCGGGTCGACCAATATCCCTTTCTGGTTAACGAGATGCCCTAGGAACTGGACCTCTCGCAACCAGAAATCACACTTGGAGAATTTGGCATAAAGCCTCTCTGATATCAGAACTTCGAGAACCTCCCTCAAATGCTCCTCATCCTGCTCTCTAGATCTCGTATATACCAAAATGTCATCGATAAATACAATCACCGACCGATCCAGCATCGGCCTGCACACTCGGTTCATGAGATCCATGAACACTGCCGGGGCATTGGTGAGACCGAAAGGCATCACCACAAACTCGTAATGCCCATAACGCGTCCCGAACGTTGTCTTCTAGATGTCCTCATCTCGCACCCTCACCTGATGATATCCAGACCTCAAATCGATCTTGGAAAAGCAAGATGCTCCCTATAACGGATCGAACAAATCGTCGCTCCTCGGCAACGGGTAACGGTTCTTGACCGTCAGCTTGTTCAACTCCCGCTAATCAATGCACATCCGGTGTGAACCATCCTTCTTCTTGACAAACAGGATAGGCGCTCCCCATGGCGAGCTGCTCGGCCGAATAAACCCCTTCCCCAGCAGCTCCTGAAGCTGCAAGGACAACTCTTGCATCTCTGGGGGTGCAAGGCGATAAGGCACCTTAGCGATAGGCGCGGCCCCCGGCACCAAATCGATACTGAACTCCACTTGCCTCACAGGAGGCACACCCGACAACTCCTCAGGAAATACATCTGGGAACTCATGCACTACCGGAACCTCCTCAACTGACCTCGGTCTCTCGGAATCCACCTGCGTATCCATCACATACGCCACAAAACCCTTACAGCCCTGCTATAGATACTGCCTCGCCCTAGCGGCCGAACAAAACGCTGACCCAGAACGTGTACCCTCGCCGTACACTGCAAGAACTCCCCCACTAGGGTCTCGTATGGTCACCAGCTATTGCTCGCAGTCGATAACCGCACCAAATCTGCTCAACCAATCCATGCCCACAATGACACAGACATCACCCATCGCAATAGGAACCAGATCAATCGGGAACTCAACACCGAAAATCTCGACTACGCACCCTCGGAGAATCTCCATGGCATATATCACCCTCTCGTCAGCTATGGAAACTCTCAGAGGCCGACTCAACGCCTCATGACTAACACTGATATGCTGACTAAAAGCCAAAGATACAAAAGATCGACTCGCACCCGAGTCAAATAACACCAAGGCAGGTACATAATTCACAAGAAAAGTACCTACGCATAACATAATATAAGCATAATATCTCAACATCAAAGTATATACACGAAAGAATACATACCAGCCACGACATCGGGCGCTGGGCGGACCTCCTCCGTGGTCAACTGAAAAGCTCTCCCTCGTGCCCTCGGTGCCTCGGCCTTCACCGGCCGACTCTCGGTAGCTCTGATGGCGGCAGGGGTAGATCCCTGAGGTGCTCCCTAAGATGATCCTCGCAATTGCGGACACTCTGCCTTCCGGTGTCCGGTCTGGTTGCAGTGGAAACACACCGCAAACCCCTTGGGGCAGTCCTTGGCCATATGCCCCTCCTTGCCACACTTGTAGCAAGATCCCGCTCTATAGACTCCATCATGACCCTTGCCGCACTTCCCATAAGTGCGGCCCTTCTGGCTCCCTAGTTTAGGATCAGCGGGCTTGGCCCGCTTGGCTTCCGACTGAGACTGCGCCGGTCGCCGATCCCTCCCTTGAGACTCCGCCTCCTCCCTGGCCTGAGTCTCTGGCTCAATCTCCCTCTTCCGGGCATTTGCCTGAAGCTCGGCAAATGTACGGTACGAGGAGTTCACCGTGAATTCCTGAATGTCTCGCCTCAAGATACTCAAATATCGGCTCATACGTGCCTGCTCAGTGGACACGTGCTCAGGGCAGAACATCGCCCTCTCATGGAACATCCTGGTAATCACCGTAACAGACTCAGTACCCTGCTTGAGGGTTAGAAACTCCTGGGCCAAACGCTCCCTCTCCACCTGGGGAACGTACTCATCTTGGAACAAGGCAGTGAACCTCTCCTAGGTCATTGCCGCAAGCTCAGTAGGCGTAAAGTTCGCCGTCACAAACTTCCACCAGTCCTTCGCTCCAAAGCGAAGCTGGTTCAGCGCGAACCAAACCTTCAAATGCTCAGGAGATGAGCAAGTGAAGAAACACCCCTCTATGTCAGAAATCCATCTTATAGCCGCCACCGGATCCTGGGTCCCATCAAACTCTGGCGGTTTTGTGTTGCTGAACTCTCGGAACAGCAACGCATCACCACCGTGCGGCCTCGCGGCAGCAATAGCTGCGGTGGCCGCTACAACAGCAGCCTCAGAAAGTGCGGCATAACGCTCGTCGAAGGTCTCAATCAACGTGGTCTTAATAGACCCGAACATCTCTGGTATCTTTGCCCTGATGGCCGCAGCCACCTCCTCATGGATGATCCGGCGGATCTCCTCATCACTGGCCCACTGCTCTCAGGCATCAGACGTGTCCTCACCATGATCTACCTCTGAAATACAACATACGATAAATTAGAATCCATTCGACCATACTCACACTCGACAACTCATTCCTCCTTGATCCTTGGCATTCCAAAGATTCCTACTTGGGTTATACACCGCTCCAGTGCTTTCAGTAGTACGGGCCCAATACTACTGTCCGCACCGTATTAGAATACACCCCAAGTCCTCCTCTTCGGATCCCAAATTCCAAGTACTCTATCATGCATAATCCACTCTCTAATAGATCTCTCATAAGCCCCTCGCTGCTACTTACTCACTCTCAAGCATCTCATAGCAGCTCACCTCTCCTTAGGCTAAGGCATCACAAATCAGGCCACTCTAGTCCTAATGGGAGTACCTAGCCTACTCTAGCATGAGAATACTGTTGGGTTTTGAGCAATCTAACACTTCCTAAGTGTGCATGCAACCCTAATAAACCTTGGATCTATGTTTGTCTAAATACATGCAAAATAATAATTTTCCAAGGTTCATAACCTATCTAACATGGCATGGGGTACTTTTAAACATAAAAGAATTAGATGAGATTACATACCTTTTTTATGAGTTTGATTCTTAAGGAGTTTGAGGGCCAAGCACCAATAGTGTGAATGCCTCAAATGGAATCACAAATCACCACAAACTCTTGGAAAACTTTGAGAGAGTGTATACACACTATAAAATCGGCCACACACAAAGTCTCACACAACTAGTGCCACTAGTGGCTATTTTATGCAACATAAGCATGCTTATATAGTGTACATGATTAGGGTGAAACCCTAATAACCCATGACCTTTCCTTTTCCAAGGATCCATGGGTTAAAAGCTCCATGGATCATCCATGGACTTCCATATAAGCCTAGCCCATTAACTAATGAGTATTAGCCCACACCATATAAAACAGTAGCCCACAATTTAATTAGTCTTCCTTTTAATCTCTAAATTAATTCATAATTAATTTAAGACTAAGACTAATTAAATAACATGACTTCATATTAATATATTATAACTTATAATATATTAATAATCATATGTGTATAACTCTCATAAAATTATCCATAAATAGTTTGGATGAAATGCAACCCAAATGGACCATGTCGAGTCGGGTCAAGTATATACCAAATAAGTTATGGACTTAGACACCTTATCCAATAGACTCCCACTTGGATAAGTCTAATAACTATATTTGCATATGTTACTTCAGGAACCAACCAGCAATCGTAGCTCTTGAAAACTCTGTTGAACTATGAAGCGCCATTTTAGATAAGTGATCGTATAATCCTCTGTTCTCATGATATCAGCTGGACAAATACATGGAACAACGTCGTACTTATTGTCCAGCAGTTTGTTTCCCGATTTCCGATTTGTTTGACAAAGAACTTAATCGAACACATTAATTTAGTTCTGACCGGCCGGTACATAGGTCACAACAAAATCATCGAGGGGCCCAAATATCGCTTCTATTTCTAGAAGGAACAGATAAACTTCGACTCATATGCTTGTTCTACTACTTGTTGAATTGTACACAAAGGCACGTTTTATAACATCAAGTTACTGATGCGTTTACGTGCAATCAATGCACAACCAACTCATAAGTAACAACTCATATCTCTAGGTTTGAAGATTTATATGATATTACCATCTCACGATCACTCGAGATAAATTCCATGAAGTGATACAAGTGAGCGTGGGTTTATTCCAATACTCATAACTTATGAGCACTCATGAATGTTGTAGCAACCATTGCTATGACTAAACCCATTTAACCATCTACAAACTCGATTCATGACAGTCTTGATTCATACCTACTTCCAATATATAAACGACTGTGGAGTGTTTAAATAACTTAGTCATTCGGAAAGAATAACCTAGCTATTTTGGAAGTCAAAACATGCAAAGTGAAACACAATAATAATCGAATCCAATATGGTCTCAGAACCCTTTTGAATATAAATAGAACCACCTTTTATTTATCACCATATTGATTACACATTATTCATTGTATAATGTTTCAAACAATCAACTTAAGACTTGAATAAAAACAACAGTCGTCCCATGCTCCTAGCATGTACACTTTGTTTTTCTAAACAATAGTTATGCCATACTCCAAGTATGCACACTATGTTTGTCTATGATCCTTACATTGTGATGTAGATCAATTGAACATGATTCCATTGATACTCATTTCACAATCCCAAATCCTTATTGTAAATGTGAGAATCCCCGATTCCTATCATTTAGCAAAAATCTGTTAGATTTTAAACTTTTATGCAATGTTCCTCTTGTAATGATTATGCACAAAGTCACCAAAACCTTGTCACCAGTCATTACAGAGTATTCCAAAGAAGGTCAACTTCTATGGAACGGAAGTCTCATATTCAAAGTACATTGCTTTGAACATCCTTCTTGCATTAAGATTTTCTAATCTTACATAGATGGAATAACTTCCACCTATGGAGACATTTCCATAGTCCCATTTTGACTATCACTTCCGAACAAGAGTTACTTCTTTTCAGAACATGTCAATACAGTCCTTTCCGACAACTTACATCATACTTCCAACTTTCCCTGAGCAACCAATCTTTGGCGAACCTCAGATTTGTACTCGACAATTGCTTAATCACTTTAGTCATATCCAGTTCTAGACTTTTCCCTTCTCAATGCCTTAAGCATTTGGAAAATTTAGAAAAGATGAATATTATAACACATGCAATTGATCCTATATCCGAAGCATATGGGACACGATTCATGATGTTTGACATAAAGGCATGATACTAGACCATTCTTTTGCTACAATATTTTTTATTTGCCATGTTTTCAAAATTTAACTATGAAGAGGGATGTCGTAATCATAATCGAATTTTGAGAACGCAATATATATAGAATTTCCTTAAGTCGAACCATTCAGACATAAAATTCATATATATGTCCTTGACTAAAGATGATTAAAATCTCAATCTAAGCTTCTAGAATTGAAATAAAGTATAATTTTCTCTCCCTTAATTATAGCAAAACAACTTTTCAACCCCTACAACTTCACGAATTGAAACTTTGTTTTCTATAATTACATTGCTAACTTGCAACACTAAACGTAATAATCATGCTCCCACTAACATGATGATTATCAGCATAACACTTATGCTCCCACTAGCTCTGACATATTTCCAGAAATCTGCTGGACTTCTGAAATTTAGATTCATACACCCTTTCTTAGATAGCTCACATGTGTGTCTAAACAATTTTCAGAACTATGAAAAGGGATACCGTAATCATAGTCTTAATTTCTTAGACCTTTGCCATTTCTCACAAGTCCTTGTTAGTGGGCCGGTTAACCACACACGCTCCACTAACGACTTTTGAAAATGCAAATAACACAATTGATATCTACGTAAAATCTACATAATGAAAGCGTTTCCTCACCATCATTTTCATGAATCGGAGAGAAACCTTATGACACTTAGATTTTATAGTGTATGAGTTCCTATCCATGTGAATTTGTCAAAACCATAATCACATGATAAGGTTAGTGACAAATTCAGCCTTACATGGATTAAACTTGTTCAATCTTAGTTTCTTGTCACCTTGGTAGCACAAGGCCCACCAATGCTTCCAAGTTGAACTCTGATAGCTTACATGCAAATTCAACTTATTTGAAGTAGGTACAGAAATAAGAATTATGTCAACACGATAGGTTGCAAACCTTAACTCGTGTGCTAGTGATAAATTACAGGTTTTACTCTTGATTAAATCTTGAAACTCTTTCAAGATCTTTAAGGCTCCCACTATCCCCTTGACATATAAGTTTCCCTAGTCAAGAACCATTCCTTGACAAAACAAATATTCAATGGATAGTGCAGATTCTTATCAAGACTAACACTTCACACAATTGGTCTTAGTTGGTATTTATCTCATCCAATACATCACAACTTACCAATCTCAAATGTACAAGAGTAGAAAACATTTTACTCTTACATTCGACTAGTGTTAATAAATCTTCCTTTATGTCACTCAAGGTTACAATCTTGGAGTATGACTCTAAGAATTGTTTTGGAACGAAGTATGACTCATCTTCTTGATCTTAACCAATCCAACAATTCATGACCTCTTTTCTTAGCCATAACAATGCACTAAGACGTCCTTAGAGTATGAATTTGCAATATGGTTTCATAATCATTAAGATGATCAGGAAATACGATACTAAAGTACTCTCCCATCCTTTTAGATTTGAGAAACTTTTATCTTTCTACCTAATTTGATTCTTCTCATTTTTTTTGTCATACATTGTAACCTTTCCAATGTTATAGAATTATACTTAACTTCATAAGTATAATCATATTTACTAATCTTTAGTAAATCATGACAAATCAATCTTTGTGGTGGACCTTGACCAGCACACACCCAGTGTACCTAATTCCTTAGTCCTTCAGTTGACTCACATATACATGTGATCAAAGAATTAGTCTTAATTTTCAAAGATGAAAATTCTCATTCATCATACAATACAACTTGTATGATTCCAAGTTTCTGTCCAATTGAAACTTGGGTGATGAAAAACTTTCTTCATTTGGTAAATTCAGACACTACCACAAATGAAGGAATCAAATCCAATTTCCAATATTGCTATTACTGGAAACATATAAGCAACAATTTTCCACAGATGCCATTGTAAGGATATTTTTAAAATAAATAAAATTAAAACCCCTTTTTTTTCTTTTTTTTTTTTAAAAACTTTTCGGAAAAACTTATCCTTACAATCCACATGAAAACCTTGTTGTTATCTATCCATAAGCAATATATTATAAGTCTTAAGCAACAGCTCAAAATTCTGATTACCGAACCATGCGATCGAAACCCACCTTCGCAATCAGAATCAACATATACTTACTTTAAGCTTCCTATCTTTTCTTTGATTCTTAAAACATCAACATGTGACCCATTCACATTATGTAATAAGAATCTCCAAATAGAAACTTAGTAGAGTTAGTCAGTGGACTTTACCCGAAGTAGAGTCAAACCTCTTGACTTGATCAACCTTATGACCTTTCAGGTGAATAGAGCAGCTTCGCAACCAATGCCGCTTCCTTTGGAAACAAAACACATGGACCCTTTGGTAATGGCACATGAGACTATCTCAGACTTAGCCTTTCTCTTTACCATTTGGTCAACCGAGTTGACTATGGCCGATCCCTTTCCATTGGGAAGAGAAATCTTTTTCTAGATATCCAATGCTACCATTGTCAATGTCCATTTAAGACTTAGGAAGTTGTTCTTTTAATCAAATTTGCTTTACTGGTGTTCCAAATCATTGCTGATTCCACAACACCAAGCAAATAGATAACATCATTAAGGGTTATGTCATAGTCTGTCTCATAGTAGTCCCAAAGAGACTCACTATGTTACTAAGAAAGTGATTGAACATCCAACTTTCACGAGACTTTGACACCCAACTCTCCCGGCTTATCAATATGTGACTTTATCTCCAAGATGTGAGCACACATAGACTATGCCTGCCAATAGGGATTGAGTGACTTTAAACTTTTCAAGAACTTGTGGGTGAGGGAGAATAATTGGAGGAGGTGGAGGAAGTGAAGCATGATGTTGAGGGACACCATCTTCAAGAGATTTGGGAAGATCATAGTTGTCTAAACCAGACATCTATAATGGGAGAAAATCAAGTTAGTTGATTCAAAATCCTTAATAGAACACCCAATATGAAATAATAAGGCTAGGACCTAACACAATATTTTATAACTTGGAAGAGGGATGCCGTAATCCAAGCTACAAAATATTTGAAGGTAGGCGAATGACGATTCACCAATTTCCACCATGAAAAACGAAATAATTTATTAGGTTTTCATTGGATTTGAAATTCCTAGATCTTTGGAGATTCATTAAACTTTTCAATGGCATGTTTCAATCTCGAGTGTGCCCTCTCAAATTTTGTGACTGGGATGTCGAGGATCACAAAACAAGGTGTGAATAACCATACCAATTCACTTGGTACCCTTAATATTATCACCCAATCAATGTGCCGGTTAACCACACACACTCCATTGATCTATGACAAACATTAAGTCACCCTTCGTGATCCTTACTAGTCCAAGTTAGTGTGCCGGTTAACCACACACGCCCCACCAACGACTTGGTAAGGTACAAAGTGCGAATTCCATGGGCTAGCACCAAATTCACATTTTTCCTAAAGTAACTAAGATTGGGAATTAAATAAAAAAATGTTTAGTTACTTTATAATATTCATTATACTTTTAATGAGAATTTAAATTCATTGTCCTACCCGTTCGGCTAACGACCCTCCACCAGTCAAGCAAGCGGTGGGTGAGAGTGGACACCCATTAAGTCGCCATTTTATAGGCAACAACCTTATACCCACCTTATAGACCGGCTTCGTGAATGAGGCCTACTAATGGTAAAATGACTTGTTCTTATACATATATATAATAATTAACCATTAATGTTATAAATAGTATAAGGGTAGAATTTTAACTTTTAAAACTTCTAGGGTGTGGAATTAAAGTTTGTGTGAGACTTTACAAATTCCAAAACTTGAGGGCAAGTTTTGAACAATTCATAAACTTTTGGATATTCATAACTTATGAGTTTTAATTAAGTGTTTAAAACTTTTAATGAAGAGTCTCTTGGAAATCCATAACTTGAGGACAAGTTATGAAGTCCATAAAAACATTTATTAGAAAAACTCTTCAAAAGTGTAACTTATGACTTCTTAAAGTCGGCGAGTCTGCTATGCAGACATCACATAAACTTTGATTTTCAGCAATTTGCATCAAGTATTCAAGAAAACAAGCCTAGACTTTGATACCACTGTTGGGTTTTGAGCAATCTAACACTTCCTAAGTGTGCATGCAACCCTAATAAACCTTGGATCCATGTTTGTCTAAATACATGCAAAATAATAATTTTCCAAGGTTCATAACCTATCTAACATGGCATGGGGTACTTTTAAAATAAAAGAATTAGATGAGATTACATACCTTTTTGATGAGTTTGATTCTTAAGGAGTTTGAGGGCCAAGCACCAATAGTGTGAATGCCTCAAATGGAATCACAAATCACCACAAACTCTCGAAAAACTTTGAGAGAGTGTATACACACTATAAAATCGGCCACACACAAAGTCTCACACAACTAGTGCCACTAGTGGCTATTTCATGCAACATAAGCATGCTTATATAGTGTACATGATTAGGGTGAAACCCTAATAACCCATGACCTTTCCTTTTCCAAGGATCCATGGGTTAAAAGCTCCATGGATCATCCATGGACTTCCATATAAGCCTAGCCCATTAACTAATGAGTATTAGCCCACACCATATAAAACAATAGCCCACAATTTAATTAGTCTTCCTTTTAATCTCTAAATTAATTCATAATTAATTTAAGACTAAGACTAATTAAATAACATGACTTCATATTAATATATTATAACTTATAATATATTAATAATCATATGTGTATAACTCTCATAAAATTATGCATAAATAGTTTGGATGAAATGCAACCCAAATGGACCATGCCGGGCCGGGTCAAGTATATACCAAATAAGTTATGGATTTAGACACCTTATCCAACAAATACATCATATCAATATCAATATCACATAACATGAGGGTATTTTGGGAAATCATCGTTCGAGCGCGGACTGACCGTACACACAACTCTGCTCTGTGTTCTCCCAAAAATCTTTTACTCTTTTTGAAAATACTTCTCAAATCCTCAGTTTGAGTTCAAATACGCCCGAAGGTGTACTCGAATCCCTCAAACCAAGGCTCCGATACCAACTTGTAACACCGTAAATTTCATAATAATTTTTCGCATAATATAAAAACATATTCATTTAATTTTCATAAAACATCATTGTTTAAAACTCCAATCCATGTCATACAAAGAATCCCAAGATCACATATCATAAAAATCCCATGTGTGTGTACTGATCAAGCTGGCGCCTTCCCACGGTCGTCACTAGTACCTGAAACAAATAACACCAACACTATAATCATACAGCTTGGTGAGTTCCCCAAAACACCACGCATAACACATATTAGCCACTCGAGGCTATAACTCTGTGGGTCCGTAGACCCTACTCTATGAACCCTCTGGTTCTAACTATGGGAACCTTCCGGTTCCAACTCTATAACATGCACAACATAAATCACATAGAAATAATGCAGTACAACACATAACATACATATAGCATACAAATACTCTGGCACATAACTCTGATTACCTACTCAAGGTAAAGTATAGTGAGAAGACTCACCTCGCGTATCTCGATAACTCGCAAATCCCGGAAATCACTCGCGCTCGATCCTCCGAGCTATAATCCTCCTATTACACAATATATCTCTAATTAACACTTTTACAACTAAGGTTGACTACCCCTATTAAGTCAACACTCGTCAACTCTGGTCAACGGTCAACTTTGACTGGACTCGGCAAGTGCACTAGAGCGACTCGGCGAGTCTATTTGTGTTCACTGACTCCCTAGAATCCTCCCTTGACACGTCGAGTGCTTCCCTGACTCGACGAGTTCCACCTGGCATGAATCGCGGGGCCACCACGACTCAACTCGCCGACTCTCAAGAACAACTCGGCGAGTTCAGGCTTGACTCATCCCCCTAATGACTCTCCCTGACTCACTGGGTCAACCCCCAACCCGGCGAATCCACTCGATGAACACTTTACGTGAAACCCCAACCCTACTCGCCGAGTCTCAAGAACAACTCGGCGATTTCATGCCATGCACAAACTCTATTGACCTTCTAAGGTCATATATGCTTCCCCAAACCATAGATCTAGCCTCCCCAAGCATGAATGTCACGTAAAGTTTGGAACTTGATGCTTGTATAACCCCCACAAGGCATCAAAAGATGATTTGGTCCCAAAAATGACCACCTAGGTCTAATAACTCCATAATAACCCAAAAAGCCCCAAGAGTTAAGGTCTCTGGACCTCTTTGAGTCCAGATCCAAGGCACAAACTCGAAGAGGGACCATTTGCTTCACATAATCACTCTTCAAAGGGATTATAAAACTCTAACTCTAAAGATCAACCCTAAAACTGAAGGAGATTCGAATCATTACCTCAAAATGAAGCCTCTGGACTCTGGATCTGCTAGAATCTCACCTCCTCCTTGCTCTTGCCACCTTCTTCTTGCTAAACAAGGAATACAAAGGCCCAAAAGTGACCTCTTCTCTCGCAAAACGAATTAGCTCTCTTAGGGTTCTCTCAAGGGACTGGTAGCTTCAATGAGAGGCTATAAGTGCCCTTAAATAGGCTCCAAACCCGGGGATTTAGGGTTTCATTAAACAGCATGGACTCGCCGAGTCCAGGCACGAACCCGTGTCCAAACCGCGATCCTACTCGGCGAGTCTGAGCTCCAACTCATCGAGTATCCTCACAAAATACCAAAAATATAAGAATGAATAATACCTGGGAATTCGGGATGTTACATTCAAATACACCATGGAGCATCTTATGGGTTTTAGCCCAACTTGATAATCCATGGTGTCTTAGCCCACTATACAAGTATGAATGATTTACACAATCAACCCATATATTTAATTAGTCTTCTTTTAGGTGTTGACTTTGAGGACGAAGTCCGTTCTTAGTGGGGGAGAGTTGTAACGCCCCGATTTTTCTTGGTACGTTTACTTATTTTAATTTAATTATTCTTGTAACCTTGGGTTAATTTATTTAACCAAGGTCTGATTTTCTTATGTTATTGGACTCTTTTGATCATCTTGTAAACTCCTTTTATTGAAGTCCATGGGCTATGAGCCTATTTGCAAAATCCATCTAGTTAATAGTACTTAATGTGTTAACTGATTCATTTGGAACACACACAAGAAAAACACTCTAAACCCTATTCTCTCTCTTTATCTCTCTCTCTCTCTCCCTCATGCCATCCTTCTCTCTCTCTTTGGGATCAAGAGCTGCCAAGGGGATGTTGTTTGGAGCTTAATTCTTGTTCATTTCCAGCCTTGATTTGTATTGGTGAGGTTTTGAAGTTTGCTCAAGCTTGGTAGCCTTATTTGATTGTTAGCTATCCTTACTACTCACTCAAGGTGAGTTCTATCACACCGTTGTATTGATGCTTGCGTTTGCTAGTTAGCTCGTGTGTGATTATTTGAATTTATTATAAAGGCATGCTATATAACCTTTGTTTTAATTTGTACATGTGCACTTTATGTAACTAATTATGGATATGGGGACACCACCAAAGGATACGGATTTACCGGTGCGGTGGGTAGGTAATATCACCAACGTAATACTCCTCATGAGGTGCGGTGATTAGGGCCAAATGACACGGGATCTTCTCGGTGCGATTCAAACCTACAAGTCCTTCTTGTATTATAGGCATTGATTCGTTCTTTGCCCTTATCATATAATTATAATTGGAAAATGGATTAGGGTTAGTAAATATGACTGTTAGTACAATGTCTTTGTTTGAATTCACTAAGCTTTGTGCTTACGGTTTCCCTTATAACTTTTCAGGTGTTAAGATTAAAAAGGCTAAGGCTTGACATGGAGCACCGGGACATCGCTACTAGTTATTTTTTTTGGGACCTTATTATTATTATTACTTCCGCACTTATTTTATATGATTATTAAGTTGATGGATTATGTTATGATTATTTCAGTTGTTTTAATTTAATTTAAGATGGGTTTTTAAAGTTTAAAATTTTTGCAAAATTTGGGTGTCACAAGTTGGTATCAGAGCCACAGTTTGAGGGAACTAGGCATTCTTGTGGATGTCCTAGACTCAAATTTGAGGCTCTATAAGAGTTTATTTTCTTTTTAAAATATTTTTCAAACCTTCTGAAGACTAGTAGTGGAAGATGTCGCGGTGTGACAGTTAGCCAGCCAAGTAAGCCTTATTTCTTATGTTAAATGTTTATTTTAAATTGTTGACTATGAATTGGATTCTACTAGCCTTAAAATATTAGATTACACACTTAGTTAGTGTTAACATGTGAGAGATTTGTAAAATTAACGGCTAGAGCGAACAGGAAATTTTGAAACTAGACGCGAATGCAAAATTGGAACTTGTGTGCAAGGTAGTAGAAGGGCCCCTACTATTTGAAACATCGGTGTCGGTTTCGGGTCAGGGCAATGTTGAAAATTTTTCGGTAAGATGAGTGTTTTGTCTTCCTAGAAATATCTAGGCTGAATTGTTTCTAAGATTTTCCTTCTTCTGTGGATACCAATGGCTCCGCCTGCTCGACTTAATCAGCTCCAAATGGAGCAAGTTAGGGATATTGTCGCTGAGGAATTCAATAACACTTTCAACGAACTAATCCCGGGTGTAACCAATGGCATAATCAACCAAGTCGGTGCTCTTCTGGACAAGCGCCTCGCGGCTATTCCTGGAGGAGCGTTACCAGCTCTTCCTGTTCAGGATTCGGCATACTACTTTGAGAAGTTCATCAAGTGTAGCCCTCCTCTTTGGAACAGTGAATCCGACCCAGTTGCTGCTAAGCACTGGGTGTCAGATGTTAAGGGTGCCTTCATAACTGTTGGGTGTCCGGACTAGTACAAAGTAGTGATCGCCATGAATCAGCTGCGAAAAAGGGGAAAGACATGGTGGAACACCATCATCGCTCTATTGAACGAAGAAGAAGTGAGGGCCATGTCTTGGGCCCAATTTGTGGAGAGGTTCGAGGCACAATATGTGCCTAAGGTGGAGCAGCAGCAGATGCAGCAAGAGTTCATGGCCTTACAATAGACTACCGAGTCCTTTAGCGACCTGAACGCCAAGTTCCTAGAGATGCTATCTTTTTGCCCCTCGTTTGCTGGGAACGAGGCTTGGTTAGTCAGACGGTACGCGACCATCCTACATACCGAGATTCGGGAATTTGTTAGCATGTAGGAGCTCTCGACTTTATCCGCGATCTTGAATGCAGCGAGGAGGAGTGAAATCGAGTTGCAGACTATCACACCTCGAAACCGAAGGCAGAAACGTTCCGGGGCGGAGGACGTCATGAATATCGCAACCAATGTACATAGTAAGCATTGAAAACACATAAACTTTACATTACATAGATTCATTTACATTGTCTGAAAACAAAGAGTTACATGTGTTATATATATATATATATATATATATATATATATATATATATATATATATATATATATATATATATATATATATATATATATAATGTGAACAAAAGTAAGGACATGTCTTCTACGTACTCCGTCTTCGCCAAAAGGATTGTTGGGTACCTGTCTAATGTGGACCTAAGAATACAAGCAGTTTTAAAATCAGCATAAAGCCGGTGAGTTCATAAGAGGTTTGTTTTCTGAAAATGTACAAGTTTCCTTTGGTTTTCCGAAAAAAGTTTGTTATCCAAGAAAATCCCATAATTTCGTAGAAGTATAGTTGAGTTATCCGTATATTATACGATCCGGTTATGTACAGTTTGTTATCCCAGGAAAAACCCTTATTTTCCTTAAAAGTAACGTTTAGTTATCCATTAGTTACACAGTCTAGTTAAGAATAGTTCAGTTATCCTAGGAAAAACCCTTATTTTCCTAAAAGTAAAGTTTAGTTATTGAATCCAAATGTAATGTACAAGTATCTATCATACTTGTCGTATTAGTTAGGTATTATGATATCCTAGTTGTCCTACACTCGAATGTATCCAGAGGCGTGCTTTCGTATTCGTATTCTATTCCTAACTGTACTTTCGTATTCGCTCTGATTCTAACTATACTTTCGTATTCGCTCTATTTCTAATTGTACTTTCATATTCGTATTCGTATTCGCTCTGTTTCTAATTGTACTTTCGTATTTGTATTCGTATTCGTATTCGTATTCGTATTCGTATTCGTATTCGTATTCGTATTCGCATTCATATTCGTATTCGTATTCGTATTCGTATTAATCCTAATTGATGATTAGTATTAATTATTCGAAAATTATGAAATATAACATAGATTATAACACTTTATCAAGAAATCTATGAATTGTCTGAAAGTTAACCCTGCAATTCAAATTATTGGTTAACACAGTTTTCGATATTAAAAACATACAGAATATAAACATTTGAACCGAAATAATAAGTTTGAGTACAAGATTTCCTTGTACTTTTGTTTGTATTCCCCCCTGAAAACATTTGAAAAACGCGGAAAAAGAGTAGGGGTATGAATTCACCGGACGAGGAATTTATCGGCTAGGATGCTAAGCGTCAGTTCGGGGCTTGAAAACGCACAAGATTCCTATGTAATATGAAGAGATACATAAAATGTATCTAATTAGGCCTTGATATACTACTTTAAAATGAATAAACATTCCGAGGTGCGAAAACACTTCAATTTAAGTGTTTGGAGTGACCCGGGTGGCATCTAAGGGTGTGTAGGGCCTATATGGAGTTTACTCTTCAAGAATAAGCCCTTAAGGGAGTTTATGGTCCAATGATCATATCCCCATGATTTTACGGCCGTAAACTCATGGGTGGTGTGTTCTTGGATGCCAAATGGTCTTACAATGCACACGGGAAGGTTCTAGGGTTGATGAAGATGTTCTTGGGGAGTTTGCTACCTTAAACACATGATTTTACAACCATAAACTCATTTTTGTCCATGATTCATGGATTTTAGTGGTTGTAGGTTAAGCATACAATGTTCTAAGTCAAATTCCAAGCCATACAAGGTGTTAAAGGCACTTTAACACCCTTTGGGGGTGTTTATGGTCTAAGGATGGGTGTTTACGGTCCAAGAATGTTCTTGGGCCATAAACGCAAGTGTAAATCATTTGTGTGTGTTTTGGTGCATCTCATGAAGGAATATAAGGTTCTATGCACTCATGGAAGCTCATGGAAGACTTTGGAGGTGTTTAAGGGCAATTTAACACCTCAAAAAGGTGTTTATGGTCCATGAATGAGGGTTTACGGTCCAAGAATGTTCTTGGGCCATAAACTCATGTCCATACCTCAATTGGTGAGATTTTGAGGTCCTAAGCTCATGCATGCAAGTTTCTAAGCCATAACTAAGCACTAGAAGTGATTTGGAAGGGTTTTGGGGCTTCAAAACCCTCTTTAGGGGTGTTCATGGTTTTGGAAGGGTTCTTAAACCTTAAACACGTGTTCTTGAGTGTTTTGGGTGATTCAAACATAGATTTGCATGATAAGAAAGTTTAATAACAAGCTAGGATAGATTACTTACCAAATTGAAGCTTGAAAGGGGTTTTTGGATCAAACTCGAGTTTTAGAGAGAGAGAGTAGTGAGAGAAAGTGTTTTAAGAGAGAGAAAAAGCTTCAAAATGATGTCACTTAATCCCTTATATAGGGGTTGAGTTTATGGCCCGGAGAAATTCTACCCGATACCGACGTTAAACGGAGCTTTTGGTCGTACCCGATTAATTTGCCGTAACTCAACGTGGTCGTAACTAATAATTTTCTAAATAATAATTTGGGATGTTTTCATGAGTTTCTAATGTGTTTGGATACCAATTAAGTCATAATAGAAGTCTAAAAAAAATGACTTAATTTAAAAGCTTAAACGGAAACAATTCGAAAAAGATGAATTTTATGGACGGAAACGGGTTACGGCGATGGAGCAAACTTCGGGTTGTCACATTATCCCCCCGTTAGAGGGAATTTCGTCCCGAAATTCAAACTTTAAATATGACTCAAGGATTTGGAAAGAGATACAGATACTTCTGTTTCATCGGATCTTCACGCTCTCAAGTGAATTCAGATCCTTCACTTATCAGGATACGGCTTTGTTTCGTACGTTTAATCCTTCGATCTATGGTTTCGATTGGTTCTCTCATGAGGTTCAGACTTTCGTTGATTTCGGTCTCATCAAGGGAATACTAGGGTTTTGTCGAATAGGCACTTCTTAAGGACAGAGACGTGGAATACTGGATGGATGCTGCTAAGTTCTGAGGGTAGTCGGAGTTTGTAGGATACGGATCGATCCTAATGAGGATTTCGAAAAGTTCTATGTACTTTGGGTTAAGTTTTACACGTTTTCAAAATGTATCATGCCTTCTTCTCTTATTATGTGAACAAAGGAAATGGTTAGACCGAAAGGCATCACTACATCTTCCTAGTGACCATTGATGGGTTTTAGTCCTAAGAACATCCTATGTGCTCATACAAACCCTAATTCTTGGATCTAGGTTTCTCTATTGTACATGCAAGTTATCCAAGACCATAAACCCTAATTCTAGCATACAAGTAATCATATTAACATAAGAATAGGTTTAAGATGTTACCTTGATTGTTATGTAGTAATAACAATCCCAAATCTCCTTGTATTGACTTTAGAAAGCCTAGAGTCACAATTGTCACTCCTCTAGTGGTTCACAAACACCATAAGCAAAAGGATGAAGAGGAGAGAGGATGGAGGCTGCCCAAAAATGTCTACAAACCCTAGAGGAGTCTTAGCCACGTTTTTGGTCCTTAAGGGGTCTCTATATAGTGAGGCTATTAGGGTTATCTAGCAAGGAAACCCTAATTTGGATACTTAAGCCCTAAGCAACCCATGGATCCCTTTCCTTAAGGCCTTGGACGATTTCCTTATGGGCTTCCCATAGAATTCGTCCACTCCTTATTATAAGGCAATCCATGGCCCAAATTACAATTATCTTATAATTACAATTCCAGTCCCTTAAGTTTAATTAATCTGTTTTAGTCACAAAACTAATTACCAATTAATTATTGACTAATATTAATTAAACAATATGATTTCTCCTTTAATATATTATTCTCATAATATATTAATAAATCATATTTAATCCTTTCTCTCCATAATTCATCCTATGAAGTTGCTTTAGTGAAGGCAACCCAAAAGGACCATGCACCATCGGGTCAAGTACATACCAAAATAGTTATGGACTTAGACACTAATCCAACAGTCTCCCACTTGGTTAAGTCTAATAACTATTATGCGTATGACATCAGATCCTGATATGCAATCGTAGCTTTCCAAAGCCGCTGTCAACTCTGATCATATCAGATACACGTGGCCTTAGATAAGGGATCATATACTCCTCCATTCTAGATATCGTAAGACATGATTACTAATCATTCTCTTTGTACTATATCTCAATTTCCGATTTATGACGACTGACTAATTGAACAAATCAAATTAGCCCTAGCCCGGCCGAGCATTTACGTTTGTCATCACTAAATCATCGAGGGGCCCAAAGATATCGCTTTTATCCTACCTTGGATAAAAGGAACGGATAAACTTTGATACAATGCTTGCTTGCACTTACTTACCGAATCACACACAACAATATGTTTTATAACACCAAGTTACTAGTGCATTTACATATTATCAATGTGCAACCGATTTGCAAGATACAACTCACACATCTCGGTTTCAAGAATATAAGATGTTATCGTCTCACCAATCACTCGTGATACAATTCATGGAGTGATCCAAGTGAGCGTGGGTTTTATCCAATGCTCAAATCATATTCATAAGCACTCATGAACGTTGCAGCAAACATTTGTTTGTGTCTAATACTCTTTTATACAATCCACACACCAATTCACGACAGTCTTTATTCATATCTACTTCCAACATATGAACGACTGTGGCCCGTTCGAATAATTCGATTATTCTTAATAAATTCAATTATTCTGGAAGTCAAAACATGCAAATGTGAAACACAAGAATAATACTAATCCCATATGGCCTCAAACCTTTGAGTATAAATAAAACTCCTTTTATTTATCACCATATCGATTACTCATTATTTGTCGTTTCGGGTAATCAACTTCTTAATTGAATTATTACACTTGTCCCATGCTCTTAGCATGTACACAATGTTTACCTATGGCTCTTACTTTTGTGAAATAGATCAAATTGAACACATTTCCAATCATTCTCATTTCACAACTCCAAATCCTTTTTCATAAGTGTGAGAATATCAAATTCTTGTTACTTATAAAGTATGCTAGATTCTAACATTCTATGCAATGATCCTTTCGTAATGTCACTGGACCAAAGTCACAAAGACTATTGCTAATGATATTACAAAGTCCTCTATCGGACATTTTTACAAGACAATTCCTTAGATATGATGTCTCTCACTCAAGGTACATTCCTTTGAACATCCTTTTGCATAAAAGATCTAATCTAGACATAGATTTTCAATATTCAATTCCCAATATGGACACGCTTCCATATTTTCCATATGACAACTCATTCTTAATAGAATCTTATCTATTCGTAATGATGTCGATATAGTCCATCCAATATGGAAACATTTCCATAATTTTCCATATGACAAGTCATTCTTAATAGAATCTTTTCTATTCATAATAATGTCGATATGGTCCATCCAATACCATGCTTCCAACTACTCACAAGCGACCAATCCTCGTCAAACTTTGGATTGTCCTTTGATAGTTGTTTAATTATTTTAGTCAAAACCTATTCTAGTCCCTTTTCCCTCTAAATGCGCTCGACATTTGGAAAATTTTAGAATGGTCAAACATTAAAGCATTTGCAATCGATCCTATACCCGAAGCGTATGGGACACGGCGCATAATATTTTATTTGCTATGTTCTCAAAATTCGAGTGTGAAGAGGAATGCCGTAATCATAATCGAAATTTTTAAGAACACACTATGTACCCTTGACTAAATTTACTAACATTTGTCAACCTAATCCTTTAGATTTGAAATGAAGCATAATATTCTCTCCCTTAATTATAGCAAACCAACTTTACAACCCTTACTACTTTGCAAGTTATAACTCTTGTTTTCTATAACTAATATTGCCAACTTGCAATACGTGCCTTAATAATCATAACATTTATGCTCCCACTATCATGATGATTATTATAAAACATAACACTTATGCTCCCACTAGCTTTGACATGTATTCATAAACAACTTAACTTTCAGAAAAACAATACTTATTGAATTTTGTAAGTCCATGTTGCTAATACTTAATGCTTTGATAACCTTTTATTAAGGCTTTTTGAACTTATACACCTTTGCCTTAGATAGTTCATATGTGTGTCTAAACAATTAAGACTAATTGCCAAACCTCACAATTCAAATCATGGAAAGGGATACCGTAACCATGATCGAATTCGAGAATGCAATTTTACAATCACTATCCTATTAAAATCTTTCTTAGTGAAATCTTTTCCTCACAATCATTTTCATGAAGGAGGTAATCTTATGACACTTAGATTTAAACGGTGTATGTGTTCCTATCCATGTGAATTTGTTAAAACCAAAGTTTACGACAAATTCAAAGTCATATGGACCGAACTTTCTTAATCTCGATTTCTTGCCTTATGGTAGCACAGCTGCCCACCATGTCTTCCAAGTAGTTAAGCAGCTCACCTTTTCTTATCAATGTACTTTCCATTGATCAAGGTCCTTGCCTTTTATGCATTCAAATGAGAACTCATAGGACTCATATGCATAATTAACTCGATTGGATTGGCACAGAAACAAAATAATGTCAACACGATAGGTTGTAAACCTCAACTCGTGTGCTAGTGATGATCGATAAGGTTTATTTGATTTGTTCTTGAAACCTTTCAAGACCATTAAGACTCCCACTTACTCCTTGACATATAGGATTCTCTTGTCAATAACCATTTCTTGACAAACAAATATTCAAGAGTTAGCGTAGTTTTAATCAAAACATTTCATAAATTGGTCCTATTTGGTCTTTGTCTTATCCAAGACATCACAACTTTTCCATATTTGATGAATGCTATAAACCTTCTTAATACTTATCACTCAATGTCGCAATCTTAACTCTAAGACTTGTTTTGGAACGAAGTATGATTGATCTCTTGATTTAACCATTTCTTCAATTCTTGATTCCTCTTCTTAGACATACAACTGTAATAAGTCTCACTTAGTGGATCAATTGAGATATGATTCTTAATCATTAAGACCTATTATAAAGCATAAAAGCTACTCTCCCTTCTTCTTTGTGACAACCCCAAATCTATTTCCGTTACAAATCCCATTTTCACTAACGGAATGTGTCACTATACGTTATTTTATGTAATGTTTGGAATTGGCAATATCCGAATGTCTAAATTTAAGCATGGCTTGATATTATCATAAGAAATATAACTCGTATGTGTTAACCCCGTTTAACCTAATAGAATTGTATTACCTTTTCAACCACTTCACCCGGGTAAAAAGTTTTAACCCAGTTAACTTTAAACATCGGGTAGCCGTGTATCGGGTGCGATACCCGAGGCATATGAAGTGAGTGTACACAACATTTGAATACTCTTTTACCACACACCCACTCTCTCTCTACTTTCTCTCTCTAGACTCGAAATCGACCCCGATTCCGCTAATTTCCGACTTCCAAACGTAAGTACTCATCCTCTATCTTAATCTAGTCGTGTTTCATTGAATTTAGGGGCCAAAATCATGGAAATCAAGGACCATAAAGGAGTTTACGGCCTAAGAAGCTCCTTAGGCCGTAAACCCCCAAAATCATGCCAAAGATCAAGTTTTTCCTTCTTTTAAGCTAGTATACTAATTAAGGCATATATCTAGAAGAGTTTGGACACTAAAACACAAGGATTTGATGCTTAAAAAGGAGTTTATGGCCCAAGCTTGTGCTTAGGCCGTAAACACCTTAAACACCCCAAAAATCTTGGATTTAAGTCCCAAAAACTCATCTAGGGTGTTTAGTATTTTAGCCTTGACACTAGTAAATGTTTAAGTACATCAAACAACACCATTTGAGGACAAAATGAGGAGTTTACGGCCTAGCTTAAGCTTGGGCCGTAAACACCCAAAAAGTTGTCTCAAACAAGTCCCTAAACCACTCAAATGCATGTAAGGAATTTAGCTAAGGTCTTTGGAGGTGTGTTGTACCATTAAACATCTCATTTTGATACCAAATGAAGAGTTTACGGCCAAGGATGTTCTTGGGCCGTAAACTCCCCAAAAATTCATGCCAAATTGTTCCAAACTCACTATAGGGCCTTCTAGGATTTATCTAAGGCATATGAGACCATGTTGTACCATTAAAACATACATTTTGAAGGGTTTATTGGAGTTTACGGCCCAGGAACAAGTCTTGGCCGTAAACTCCCCAAAAATGTCACAAATTATGATGTTTAATCCTTCCCTTTTGGTCCAAAACACACACCACTAAATTAAGGAAGTGATATAAGGCCTTATACATACATTTTGGAGTACCACATGAGTTTAAGGCCAAGCCTAGGGGGCTTACGGCCGTAAACTCCCAAAGGGTGGCTTTTAGGCCATAAACTCCAAGGGAGTGAGCTCTTAGACCTTTCCGTAAATCACTCATGGCCTTGTACCACTCCCGGGAACCTTTTCTAGGCCTTAAAACCCCGAAAACGATGCTAGAATGTCCGAATACTATAATGAAAAGCATAAGATGATTAACTTCTTGTAAAATACATATTTCATATGACATTAGGGTCATAAAAGGTGCTCAAGTGGTTATTTGGTATCAAACGCTCAATCGACACTTTTACCCAATTTACCCGATTCACCCGATTTCCGCGATTTCAGGTGAGTTCATACCCCTTTAATGAACCTTTCAAGTGTTTTACATGTTTTAGGGGGGAGATACAAGTTGCTTATAAATGTTTATGTAAAGTTTTACAGAACGATTTCCGAGTTACAAGGATTAATCACATGTGATTCACTACCCTTAGTTCAAATCACATGTGATTTGTCCCTATGCCTTATAAACGGGTTTCACCCTTTCCAAACTATTTTTAAAAAGTGAGTCAGATAATAAATGTTCTTTTGGAAAAATACTTTTATTAAATCAATTTACTTATAAAATGTAACCACTCTGATATATTTATATAAATAAGACTTGGAGGACTTAGGACCGATATCTCGCCTTATTTCCTGTTCTTGTTTGATTGTGGGCTTAGGGTAGTAGTTATCCGTTCGACTGTCGTTGATTTCTTACTTATATAATCTGCATATCAGTATGGGATACGAATGTTACTACTTTCACTTAATGCTAAAGTCACTAACGTGCTAAGAACCATCCCCACTAAGATAACCATAATAGGTATGGTTATGGTCGCTACAGCTACTACTCGCTAAAGTCATTACTATCTACACTATAATACTCACTATTACTAGACGATACACTAGTAAGAGAATACACTATGATCAATACTAAAATATCTCTACACTATAATAATAAAGAAAACACTAAACAAACAATAATACACTAACCCGCTACGAGATACTCTATTCGCTATCCACTACGCCCGGAGTGTTCCAGCAGGGAGACGACTCTACATGTATAGATCTATACGAGGCAGACGCTATTACATCCCGACTGTTAATCTCAGTCCGCGCCGTGCAGGCCCAGGGATGCCACTACTTCACTATATTGTGCATGACTGGGAAGGTCATGGGATCCTCTATTATCCTCACTATTAGTAATATACAAGGAATACACTACAACTACTCTAAAATACTACACTAAATGCTAAACTGCATCCCGAAGTAAGTAAGTATCTATCACTAAAGGAAGCTTGCACCTCTATCACTGATTGCAGACTTAACCTATTCTATCACATTTGTTATTTGGAGTTTTGTCAATATATTTTTACAATAAATTGTTTCAAAGAAATGAAGAATGCATCCTTTTCACAGATTGTCACTTACAATGCATTTTCTGGAAAATATGGGATTTTCTAAGTTTCTACTACTTATGAACATAAACGATACATTTTAGCACTAATGCTTTGTATACAAAAACTCACACTAAACTCTTATGAACTCACCAGCTTTATGCTGATAATTGTTTTCAAAATAACTTGTATCTTCAGGTCAAAGATAGACAGGTACAGACGCGGCATTTTTGGAGAAGGTGGAGCACACAAGACCCATCTCTTATTTTTGATTTACTTTTGGGTGATTGTTAAACATTACAAAACACGCTTGTAATTAAATTCACTATGTAATGCTATGGTTGTATGTTTCTTGTTTCTACTATTATGCAATTGTGATGATACTGTTCACTACGTCATCCACCCCGAAACGTATTCCGCCGTTATCGGTTTTGGGGTGTGACAGATTGGTATCAGAGCATTGTTTATAGTGAATCAAGTATATCAACCTATAAAAGATATACGAACTATAAACACTTCGGGACTAAAACACTCTGACCAAGAATATATACTGTTAAGTATCTAAAAGATCTAACTAAGTATATATATACACTCATCACTATAAAACACAGGAATCAGTATTGTCCTAGAACAAAACGAAAGTATTAAGATTGTTGGGCAGCGCAATTGGGTTTAGAGACATATAGTCACATTCAGAATGATGTAGCCTGATCAACTACGTTTTCCTGAGAGTGACTAGCATGTGCCTAAGTTCGATTGTGATGTTCCAACAAGTCTAAAACTTACCAACAATACCACAATAACGCTAACATAAGAATACTATAGGAGTATTCTGTATCTCTAGATTACACGTAGGTGTTAACAAAAAGGGTCGTTACTAGTAGGACAATAGTGGCTAAGTGGATACACCACGATTACATGTGATTTGGGCGCCATAGACTCAGAATCTGCAGCCTTTGCTTCATTCCCTGTTCTTGTTTGATTGGGGGTCTGGAGTTAGGGTGGTTTATTCGAAGGACTATCTTGCTTCGGTTACATGTAATCAGTATGCACTATGCAAGTATTGGGTCAACTAGTAATGATTCTTCCTATAAGTACCTTAGAATAGTACGTCTATTAATCTTCTTTCTCCCTTTCTCGCGTAGATAGCATGGCTGGCTTCCACCTACCCGATGATCCGTACTTTCCGAACCAGGGCAATGGAGGATGGATCGAAGAGGAGTCAGACGACGATCACCCTATTCCTTTGGATGATCATCATGCTAAAGGCTTCTCGGATAGCTCGAGCTCCGAACCAGAAGTCAACAACCAACCTCCTGAAGCCCCGAACCCTAACCCCCGACCAACATTTCAGGGCCCCACTCCTATGTGGGCAATATCCTTGCGCCGATGGAGCGAGGAGCAGGGTCAGCCTTTGCCTTACAATGGAGACTGAAGTTTCTACAACATAAGCGAAGGAGGATCAACGGACCGGGTTCTGCCCATCATGTAACACCGAAAATTCTAAAATTTATTTTTCACAATTTATAAAAGCATTTCTCTTTTAATTTAATAAAACATCAAATTTCAAATTTCAATATGTATCATACAAATCCCAAGATCACATAATTATATCGAACTCCTCTACGTGTGTACAGATCAAGCCGGCGCCTTCCCACGGTCATCGCTAGTACCTGAAACAACAACACTAACACTGTAAGCACGAAGCTTAGTGAGTTCCCCAAAATACCACACATAAAACACATATTAGCCACTCGAGGCCATAACTCTATGGGTCCGTGCACCCAACTCTGTGAACCCTCAGGTTCTAACTCTAGGAACCTTCCGGTTCCAACTCTATAAGCATGCACAACATAAATCACATAGACATCATGCAGTACAACACATAGCATACACATAACATACACATACTCTATCACATAACTCTGGTTACCTACTCAAGGTAAAGTATAGTGAGAAGACTCACCTCGCGTGTCTCGGTATCTCACGATCCCTGGAAATCCCTCGTGCTCGATCCTCCGAGCTCTAATCCTCCTATAACATCACAAGACTCTAATTAACACTTTTATCTCTAGGGTTGACTATCCCTAAGAAGTCAACACAGGTCAACGGTCAACGGTCAACTTTGACCGGACTCGGCGAGTGCACGCGGCAACTCGGCGAGTCTAGACGTTCTCATCAACTCTCTAGGATTCCCTTTCTACACGTCGAGTACTCCCCCCTGACTCGACGAGTTCCACCTGGAAGAATCGCGGGACCACCCCGACTCAACTCGCCGAGTCTCAAGAACGACTCGGCGAGTCCCAGCTCGACTCAGACCACATGACAATCCTCTCTAACTCGCCCTGACTCACTGGGTCAACTCCTGACTCGTCTGGACCACTCACTGGCCGGTCCAAGGCAATCTTCAAGCTACTCGCCGAGTCTGCTCATCGGACTCGGCGAGTCCATTCCATGCAATCACCCAAACTTGCTTCTAAGGTCAGATCTACTCCAACAATTCATAGATCTGGCCCTCCTAGACTGATTCATCACGTAAAGTCCTAGTCTTGATGCATTAACAACCTCTATATGACTAATTATGAAGAATCTTCAACAAATCTCACTACACAAGGTCATGGCCTCCATTGTTCTCTATAAAGCTTGAAGAATGAGGCTCTCTGGACCTCTATGGATCCAGATCCGAAGTCTCATCACTAGCATGGAACTATTTGGCCATCAAAACAACTCAACAAGGCCACAAGAAACCCTAAAATTGGTTATACTTCACAAAACAGAAGATGAGTCGAAATTATACCTTTAGATTGAAGGGTCAAGCTTCCAATCCACCAAATAGCAGTCCCCTTTGCCTCCTCTTGGCTAGAGCCTCCTTCTTCTTTGCTAAACAACACACAAATGTCAAGAAATGCCTCCTTTCACTCTCAAATCGCTAAAGCACTTTTAGGGTTTCTCTCTATGGACTGATGGATGCAAATGACGGCCATAAGGCCATTTAAATAGGTCCCAAACCTGAGAAATTAGGGTTTCATTAAACAGCGTGGACTCGCCGAGTCCGAACGAATCCCGCGTCCAGAATCGCGACCCTACTCGGCGAGTCTGAGCTCCAACTCGCCGAGTCCCTTCTCAAAACTCAAAATATTAAAACAATAAAATACCTGGAGATCCGGGCTGTTACAATTCTCCCCCACTAGGATTAGACTTCGCCCTCTAAGTCTCGCTCTAAAATAGCTCCGGATGCTGAGCCCGCATCTCGCGCTCCGGCTCCCAGGTCATCTCTGATCCCTTCCGGTGTTGCCACTGAACCAACACCAAAGGTACCTCCTTGTTCCTCAGAACCTTGATCTTCCGATCTCTGATGGCTACTGGTCTCTCGGCATAATTCAGGCTCGCATCCACCTGAATATCCTCTAATGGAACTACTGCCGACTCATCGGCAATACATTTCCTCAATTGCGACACATGAAAAGTGTCGTGGATTTGCCCCAACTCTGCTGGCAACTCCAAACGATAGGCTACCCGGCCTACCCTCGCAATCACACGAAATGGCCCAATATACCGGGGCCCCAACTTGCCCCTCTTCCTGAATCGAATCACTCCTTTCCAAGGAGAGACCTTCAGGAGAACGAAGTCGCCGACCTGAAACTCAAGCTCGGACCGACGTCTGTCTGCATAACTCTTCTGTCGACTCTGGGCGGTCAATAACCTCTGTCTGACCTGCTGAATCTGCTCTGTCGTCCGAAGCACGATCTCGGTACTGCCCATCATTCTCTGCCCAACTTCTCCCCAGCAAATGGGGGTCCGACACCTCCTACCATACAACAGCTCAAAGGGTGGCATACCAATGCTCGAATGATGGCTGTTGTTGTAGGAAAACTCTGCCAAGGGTAAATACGCATCCCAGCTACCCCCGAAATCCAACACACATGCTCGAAGCATGTCCTCAAGCGTCTGAATCGTCCGCTCACTCTGCCCGTCTGTCTGGGGATGATATGCTGTACTAAAATGCAATCTAGTACCCAACTCCTCATGAAATTTCTTCCAGAATCTGGAAGTAAAGCGCACATCACGGTCTGAAACAATCGAGATCGGCACCCCATGCCGAGATACCACTTCTCTCACATATAACTCTGCCAACTTCTCTGCTGAAGAACTCTCACTGATGGCAAGGAAGTGAGCGCTCTTCGTCAACCTATCCACAATCACCCAAATTGCATCAACTCCCCTGGCAGTTCTCGGCAATTTGGTGATGAAATCCATAGTGATCTGTTCCCATTTCCATTCGGGAACCTCCAATGGCTGTAACTTGCCATGCGGTCTCTGGTGCTCGGCCTTAACCCTACGGCAGGTCAAGCACCTCTCAACGAACCATGCGACGTCCCTCTTCATACAGGGCCACCAATACTCTCTCCTCAAATCCAAATACATCTTCGTAGCCCCCGGATGGATCGAAAATTTCGACCGATGAGCCTCCTCCATCAAGGAAGTGCGCGTACCACCCACGAACGGTACCCAAATCCGACCCTGAAAAGTCATAAGCCCTCGCCCATCCGTAACGAATTCTGAAACCAAACCAACGACCCGTTCCCTCTTCTGCATCTCCGGCTGCACAGCCTCGGCCTGTGCCCCACGAATGGCCTCCAATACCGGAGCTATCATGGTCAATCTCAAACATACATCTCGCAAAGGAGTGCTCTCCGCCCTGCGGCTCAACGCATCGACCGCCACGTTGGCCTTGCCCGGGTGGTACAGGATCTCACAATCATAATCCTTGACCACATCTAACCACCTCCTCTGACGCATGTTTAGATTGGGCTGATCCATCAAGTACATCAAGCTCTTATGGTCCGTGTATATCGTACATCGAACCCCATATAAGTAGTGGCGCCAAATCTTGAGGGCGAACACTACTGCCCCCAACTCTAGATCATGCGTGGGGTATCTCGTCTCATGAGGCTTCAGCTGCCTCGATGCATATGCTATCACATGACCCCTCTGCATCAACACCGCACCCAACCCCAAAATTGATGCATCACAATATACTACAAAATCCTCCATCCCTTCCGGGAGAGCTAATACCGGGGCTTCGCACAACCTCTGGCGAAGTGTCTCAAAGGAGGTCTGCTGCTCGGGACCCCATGAGAATGCAACACCCTTCCGGGTCAACCTGGTGAGCGGCACTGCGATCTTGGAGAAATCCTTGATAAATCTCTGATAATACCCTGCTAATCCAAGGAAGCTCCTGATCTCAGAGGGTGATTTTGGCACCTCCCAACCCATCACCGCCTCAACCTTGGCCGGATCGACCAGAATCCCTTCCTGGTTAACGAGATGTCCTAGGAACTGGACCTCTCGTAACCAGAAATCACACTTGGAGAACTTCGCATAAAGCTTCTCCGATCTCAGTACCCCAAGGACCTCCCTCAAATGTTCCTCATGCTGCTCCCTAGATCTCGAATACACCAGAATATCATCGATAAATACAATCACCGACCGATCCAACATCGGCCTACATACCCTGTTCATGAGATCCATGAACACCGCCGGGGCATTGGTGAGCCCAAAAGGCATCACCACAAACTCATAATGCCCATAACGCGTCCTGAAAGCTGTCTTCTGGACGTCCTCATCTCGCACCCTCACCTGATGATATCCCGACCTCAAATCGATCTTGGAAAACCAAGATGCTCCCTGCAACTGATCAAATAAATCGTCGATCCTCGGCAACGGGTAACGGTTCTTGACCGTCAGCTTGTTCAACTCCCGGTAATCAATACACATCCGGTGTGAACCATCCTTCTTCTTGACAAACAGAATAGGTGCTCCCCACGGCGAGCTGCTCGGCCGAATAAATCCCTTCCCCAGCAACTCCTGAAGCTGTGAGGATAACTCTTGCATCTCTGGAGGTGCAAGACGATAAGGCACCTTAGCTATAGGCGCAGCCCCCGGAACCAAATCAATACCAAACTCTACTTGCCTCACAGGAGGTATTCCCGGCAGCTCCTCGGGAAAGACATCTGGAAACTCACATACCACTGGTACCTCCCCAACTGAACTCGGTCTCTCGGAAGTCGCTCGCGTATCCATCACATACGCCACAAAACCCTTACAGCCCTGCTGTAGACACTGTCTCGCCCTGGCGGCCGAACAAAAGGCTGATCCCGAACGTGTACCCTCACCGTACACCGAAAGAACTCCCCCACTAGGGTCTCGTATAGTCACCAGCTGACGCTCACAGTCGATAATCGCGCCGAATCGGCTCAACCAGTCCATGCCCACAATGACACAAACATCGCCCATCACAATAGGAATCAGATCAATCGGAAACTCAATCCCGAAGATCTCTAACACACATCCCCGGAAAACCTCTGTGGCACAAATCACTCTATCATCAGCTATGGAGACTCTCAGAGGCCGACTCAGTGCCTCACGACTAGCATTGATATGCTGGCTAAAGGCCAAAGATACAAAAGACCGACTCGCACCCGAGTCAAATAACACTAAAGCAGGTACGGAATTCACAAGAAAAGTACCTACACATAACATAATATAAGCATAACATCATAAATCAAAATAAATACACGAAAGGAAACATACCAGCCACAACATCGGGCGCGGCGCGGACCTCCTCCGCAGTCAACTGGAAAGCTCTCCCTCGAGCTCTCGGCGTCTCGGCCTTCACAGGCCGACTCTCTGTAACTCTGGTGGCGGCAGGAGCAGACCCCTGAGATGCTCCGCGCAACTGCGGACACTCGGCCTTCCGGTGTCCAGTCTGGTTGTAGTGAAAGCACACTGCAAACCCCTTGGGGCAGTCCTTGGCCATGTGCCCCTCCTTGCCACATTTGTAGCAAGACCCTGCTCGGCAGACTCCGTCATGACCCTTGCCGCACTTTCCGCAAGTGCGGCCCTTCTGGCTCCCTGGTCTGGGATCAGCAGGCTTGGCCCGCTTGGCGGCCGGCTGCGACAACGCCGGTCGCCGATCCCTCCCCTGAGACTCTGCCTCCTCCCTGGCCTGGGTCTCAAGCTCAATCTCCCTCTTCCGGGCATTTGCCTGAAGCTCGGCAAATGTCCGGTACGAGGAGTTCGCAGCGAACTCCCGAATATCCCTCCTCAAGATGCTCAAGTAGCGGCTCATACGTGCCTGCTCAGTGGACACGTGCTCAGGGCAGAACATCGCCCTCTCGTGGAACATCCTCGTGATCGCTGTAACAGACTCAGTACCCTGCTTGAGGGTCAGAAACTCCTGTGCTAAACGCTCCCTCTCTACCTGGGGAACGTACTCATCCCGAAACATAGTGGTGAACCTCTCCCAGGTCACCGCAGAAAGCTCAGCAGGCGAATAATGCGCTGTCACAAACTTCCACCAGTCCTTCGCTCCCAAGCGAAGCTGGTTCAGCGCGAACCGCACCTTCAAATGCTCAGGAGACGAGCAAGTGAAGAAACACCCCTCAATATCAGATATCCACCTCATAGCTGCCACCGGATCCTGAGTACCATCAAACTCTGGTGGTTTCGTGTTGCTGAACTCACGGAACAGCAACGCATCCCCACCCTGCGGCCTCGCAGCAGCAATCGCTGCGGTAGCCGCTGCAGCAGCAGCCTCAGAAAGAGCGGCATAGCGCTCATCAAACGTCTCAATCAAGGTGGTCTTTATAGACCCAAACATCTCTGGTATCTCTGCCCTGATGGCCGCAGCCACCTCCTCCTGAATGATCCGGCGGATCTCCTCCTCACTGGTACCACTGCTCTCGGGCATCAAACGTGTCCTCACCATGATCTACCTCTGAAATACAACATACAATAAATTAGAATCCACACGAGTATGCTCGCACTCGACAACTCTTTTCTCCTTGATTCTTGGCATTCCAAAGATTCTGACTTGGGCTGCACACCGCTCCGGTGCTTCCAGTAGTACGGGCCCAATACTACTGTCCGCACCGCACCAGAATACACTCCAAGTCCTTCTCTTTGGATCCCAGGTCTCAAGTACTTCCTCATGCATAGACTACTCTCTAATAGATCTCTCATAAGTTCCTTGCTGCTACCTACTCACTCTCAAGCATCTCATAGCAGCTCACCTCTCCCTAAGCTAAGGCATCACACATCAGGCCACTCTAGCCCTAATAGCAATACCTAGCCTACTCTAGCATGCGGATACATCATATCAATATGAATATCACATAATATAAAAAGGTATTTTGGGAAATCACCGTTCGGGCGCTGACTGATCGTACACACATCTCTTGCTCTGCGTTTTTCGAAAATCTTTTACTCTTTTTGGAAAATACATCTCAAATCCTCAGTTTGAGTTCAAATACGCCCGAAGGTGCACTCGAATCCCTCAAACCAAGGCTCTGATACCAACTTGTAACACCGAAAATTTTAAAATTTATTTTTCACAATTTATAAAAGCATTTCTCTTTTAATTTAATAAAACATCAAATTTCAAATTTCAATATGTATCATACAAATCCCAAGATCACATAATTATATCGAACTCCTCTACGTGTGTACAGATCAAGCCGGCGCCTTCCCACGGTCATCGCTAGTACCTGAAACAACAACACTAACACTGTAAGCACGAAGCTTAGTGAGTTCCCCAAAATACCACACATAAAACACATATTAGCCACTCGAGGCCATAACTCTATGGGTCCGTGCACCCAACTCTGTGAACCCTCAGGTTCTAACTCTAGGAACCTTCCGGTTCCAACTCTATAAGCATGCACAACATAAATCACATAGACATCATGCAGTACAACACATAGCATACACATAACATACACATACTCTATCACATAACTCTGGTTACCTACTCAAGGTAAAGTATAGTGAGAAGACTCACCTCGCGTGTCTCGGTATCTCACGATCCCTGGAAATCCCTCGTGCTCGATCCTCCGAGCTCTAATCCTCCTATAACATCACAAGACTCTAATTAACACTTTTATCTCTAGGGTTGACTATCCCTAAGAAGTCAACACAGGTCAACGGTCAACGGTCAACTTTGACCGGACTCGGCGAGTGCACGCGGCAACTCGGCGAGTCTAGACGTTCTCATCAACTCTCTAGGATTCCCTTTCTACACGTCGAGTACTCCCCCCCTGACTCGACGAGTTCCACCTGGAAGAATCGCGGGACCACCCTGACTCAACTCGCCGAGTCTCAAGAACGACTCGGCGAGTCCCAGCTCGACTCAGACCACATGACAATCCTCTCTAACTCGCCCTGACTCACTGGGTCAACTCCTGACTCGTCTGGACCACTCACTGGCCGGTCCAAGGCAATCTTCAAGCTACTCGCCGAGTCTGCTCATCGGACTCGGCGAGTCCATTCCATGCAATCACCCAAACTTGCTTCTAAGGTCAGATCTACTCCAACAATTCATAGATCTGGCCCTCCTAGACTGATTCATCACGTAAAGTCCTAGTCTTGATGCATTAACAACCTCTATATGACTAATTATGAAGAATCTTCAACAAATCTCACTACACAAGGTCATGGCCTCCATTGTTCTCTATAAAGCTTGAAGAATGAGGCTCTCTGGACCTCTATGGATCCAGATCCGAAGTCTCATCACTAGCATGGAACTATTTGGCCATCAAAACAACTCAACAAGGCCACAAGAAACCCTAAAATTGGTTATACTTCACAAAACAGAAGATGAGTCGAAATTATACCTTTAGATTGAAGGGTCAAGCTTCCAATCCACCAAATAGCAGTCCCCTTTGCCTCCTCTTGGCTAGAGCCTCCTTCTTCTTTGCTAAACAACACACAAATGTCAAGAAATGCCTCCTTTCACTCTCAAATCGCTAAAGCACTTTTAGGGTTTCTCTCTATGGACTAATGGATGCAAATGACGGCCATAAGGCCATTTAAATAGGTCCCAAACCCGAGAAATTAGGGTTTCATTAAACAGCGTGGACTCGCCGAGTCCATATCCTGGACTCGCCGAGTCCGAACGAATCCCGCGTCCAGAATCGCGACCCTACTCGGTGAGTCTGAGCTCCAACTCGCCGAGTCCCTTCTCAAAACTCAAAATATTAAAACAATAAAATACCTGGAGATCCGGGCTGTTACACATCATGATCCGAAGAATTGCCAGGAATGTTGAGCAAAGTCAAGCTGCCATTGGTCGAGTTGTAGAAGTGGATGCCAACTCAAACCTCAACACTGTTTGCATCCGCCAACTCGAAGAAGCCATGGACAGGACAAGGAGGACCAACGAGGCTCTGCAGCATCAGGTGGCTGCATCCCCAGCTGAAGTTAGGGAACTCCGAGCACACCAAAGGACTCATGATCGACACCTTCAAGAAGTTATGCGTCATCTAGCGGATCTGAGGATTCGCCCAACAAGCAGCCATCGCCAGTAGAAGACATCTAGTTACCTCACTCTTTTGCTCAAAGGACTAGCCTTTTATCTCTATGTTCCGTAGGTCTCTTGTCTGTAAACATTCCTAGCTTAAAAGTACTCTAGGTGAACCTCTAAACTGCCAGCATTTTCTCTATGGTATGATGAAAGGTCTAGTGCTAGGTCAATTTTCATGAACTTCTGTTGCATCATTAATACACGTATATTGGCAGATGATTTCTCTATTGCTATAACTCTTACCCTGATCTTGGATTATGTTGATTTAATCCACGAAACGCTCTATTCATGTTCGCAATAGGCTCTTACTATTGCTATCATTTCTATGATCTTCCAGTGAAGGATGCCTCCACGAAAGCGTCCCAGTAGAGGAAGACCCGAAACTCAAACCCCTCCTCCACCACCTCCTCCTCCTCAGTTCGATCCGCTGTTGTTCCAAACGGCTGTGACTGCGGCTGTAACAGCAGCCATGGCCCAAATGAACTCGGGTGATGCGAGTGGTGGGAATTCTAGATTTGGTGAAGTCCACCAACGAGTGCACGGATGCACTTATAAAGACTTCATGAATTATAAACCTGCTTTCTTTGATGGTACCGGAGGAATTCTGGCATTGTCCCAATGGTTCGAAAGAACCGAAGCTGTATTCGAGATGTGCTCTTGTCCCGAAGAGAGCAAAATCAAGTTCGCTACCGCCACCCTCACCAACAGAGCTTTGTCATGGTGGAATGGCCACGTCAACGCACTCTCCTTGGTCACAGCCAATGCCATGGGCTGGGACACTCTAAAAGATCTTATGAGAGGAGAGTACTGCCCTAGGGGCGAAGTTCAGAAGCTTGAGGAAGAACTCTGGAACCTCAAGATGAAGGGGACCGACATAACGGCTTATACGGCCAGGTTTTGCGACTTGGCGGCTATGTGTCCCAACATGATCCCCTCTGAAAGCAAGAAGATTGAGCGTTACATCTAGGGTTTAGTGCCCCCGTATCGAGGAAATGTTCTGGCCTCACGCCCTACCACTTTCGACAGCGCCAAGGAATTGGCCCAGAGTCTGATCAACCACGAAATCTCCTCCACTCCAGCAACAACAACCACAACAACCACTGCACCATCCGGATCATCTGATAGAAAGAGGAAACGATGGGATAAGAAGAAAGGCAAGAAAACTCAAACCGCCTCCAAGGATCAGCAAATTGTGGCGGTCCATGCTGCCACCATTCCAGCCGCACCAGCTGCTCCAACCCCACCGAAGGCTTACAGTGGAAACTTGCCTAAGTGTCCCAAGTGCCCTTTTCACCACAACGGTCCTTGTCGTGAATTGCAGTGGTCCAACTGCGGACGAAAGGGCCATACTGTCCGGTTTTGCAAGCCCCTCCCAAACCTATCACACAGGTTCCTGGTACGGGAGTGACCCCGACTTGTTATGGCTGTGGTGAAGCGGGCCATTTTAAGAAGAACTGCCCGAAGGCTGCAAATGCTGGGGGAACTGGAAGGTTACTTGCTATCGGTCACAATGAAGCGGTAGCCGATCCCACGGTGGTCACGGGTACGTTTCTTCTCAACAACTCTTATGCCTGTGTCTTATTCGATAGTGGTGCAGAAAGAAGCTTCATAAATCAAAACTTTAAACACTTACTCAAACAAACCCCTCAACCACTAAAAGAAACATTCGTTGTAGAAATGGCTAATGGGAAGACAGAAAGCTCTAATGAAATCTATATAGGTTGTACTCTCACGTTAGATGATCACCCCTTTTTAATCGATCTTATACCAGTCTCAATCAAAAATTTCGATGTCATTGTTGGTATGGATTGGCTAAGTCTTCACTACGCCGACATCCTATGCTCCGAGAAAGCCATTCACCTGAACTTTCCGAATTGAGAGGCCCTATTAATATACGGGGATAAGCCAAGTACAAACCTTCGTATCATCTCTAGTATTCAGGCTCAGAAATACTTGCGCAAGGAATATCGCGCCTTTCTTGCTCACGTTGTCGACACTAACCAGAAATCGAAAGATCCAAAAGACATTCCGGTAGTATGCGATTTTCCTGATGTCTTCCCGGAGGATCTTCCAGGCCTACCTCCCAAACGACAGGTTGAATTCAGAATCGATCTAATTCCAGGGGCTACCCCCGTAGCTAAGTCGCCCTACCGTCTAGCGCCCGCCGAAATGCAAGAACTATCCGGTCAACTCAACGAACTGCTCAGCAAGGGCTTTATAAGACCGAGCTTCTCACCTTGGGGAGCTCCGGTCTTATTCGTGAAGAAAAAGGATGGGTCATTTCGGATGTGCATCGATTATAGGGAACTCAATAAACTCACGATCAAAAATCGCTATCCTCTCCCTCGTATCGACGACCTATTCGACCAACTCCAAGGAGCAAGTTACTTCTCCAAGATTGATCTTAGATCGGGGTATCATCAGTTGCGGGTGCTAGAGGAAGATGTTCCGAAGACAGCCTTCCGAACCCGCTACGGGCATTTTGAGTTCGTAGTGATGCCCTTTGGACTGACTAACGCCCCCGCGGTATTCATGGACTTGATGAATAGGGTATGTCGTCCATATCTAGATCAGTTCGTCATCATCTTTATTGACGACATACTTGTCTACTCTCGAAGCGAGGAAGAGCACATAAATCATTTACGATTAGTCCTGGAAACCCTGCGATCCGAGAAGTTGTATGTGAAGTTCTCTAAGTGCGAGTTTTGGATCCGGAGAGTTGAATTCTTAGGGCACATGGTCAGTGAAGACGGAATCCATGTGGACCCCTCCAAAGTCAAAGCTATTGAGAACTGGTCAGCACCAAAGACGCCTACGGAAATTCGTCAATTTCTAGGCCTCGCTGGCTACTACCGTCGATTCATCCAAAATTTCTCTCGGATTGCGAAACCTCTCACCACGTTAACACAGAAGGGTGTAACATTCGACTGGGAAGAGAAACAGGAGAAGGCATTTCAGACCCTGAAGCGAGCCCTATGCACCGCACCAGTATTATCCCTTCCTGAAGGGACAGAAGATTTCGTTGTATACTGTGATGCATCCAATCAGGGGCTCGGTTGTGTCTTGATGCAACGAGGCAAGGTTATCGCCTATGCCTCGAGACAGCTAAAGAACCATGAAGTGAACTACACTACTCACGACCTCGAGTTAGGAGCGGTCGTCTTCGCATTAAAAATCTAGAGACACTACTTGTATGGGACGAAGAGCGTGGTGTACACTGATCATAAAAGCCTCCAACATATACTAAACCAAAAATAACTCAACATGAGACAGCGTCGATGGGTCGAGTTACTTAACGATTACGACTGTGAAATTCGATATCATCCGGGGAAAGCCAACGTGGTAGCGGACGCCCTGAGCAGAAAAGAATATTCCGGACGAAGGACCAAGTCGTTGACAATGACTATACATTCTCATCTATCCACGCAGATCAAAGAGGCTCAGCTGGAACCTTTAAAGCCTGGAAACGTGACGGGAGAATCCATGCGCGGAGTGGAGAAAAATTTGGAGGTTAAGGGTGACGGAGCCTATTATTTCATGGACCGAATCTGGACTCCACGCCATGGAGGTTTTAGAGATTTGGTTATGAGAGAAGCACACAACACTCGTTACTCCGTCCACCCGGGTTCAGATAAGATGTATCTGGATCTCAAAAAGCTATACTGGTGGCCGAACATGAAAGCGGAGATCGCTACCTTTGTAAGTAAGTGCCTTACTTGCGCGAAGGTCAAAGTAGAATGTCAAAAGCCATCAGGACTCCTCCAACAACCGGAAATACCAGAATGGAAGTGGGAGCGAATCACAATGGACTTTATCACCAAGCTGCCCAAGACAGCAGGTGGATTAGATACCATTTGGGTCATCGTTGACAGGTTGACCAAGTCTGCCCACTTTCTACCCATCAAGGAGACGGACAAGATGGAAAAGCTTACTAGGACTTATATAAAAGAAATAGTGTGATTGCATGGCGTCCCTATATCTATTATATCAGACAGAGATAGTAGATTCACCTCTAGATTTTGGCAATCATTACAAAAGGCACTAGGGACGAGGCTGGACATGAGTACAGCCTACCATCCGCAGACTGATGGACAAAGTGAGAGGACGATCCAAACATTGGAAGACATGCTGCGAGCTTGTGTGATCGACTTCGGGAAATCATGGGATACACACTTGCCTCTTGTGGAGTTTTCCTACAACAATAGTTATCATACGAGCATCAAGGCGGCTCCATTCGAAGCCCTCTACGGCCGGAAGTGCAGATCCCCTTTGTGCTGGGCCGAGGTGGGAGACACTCAGTTAGCCAAAGGACGAGTTCCCGACAGCGCCCTCACTGGTCCTGAGATCATTCGAGAGACGACCGAGAAGATTGTACAGATACGTGAACGACTAAAAGCCGCTAGGGATCGACAGAAGAGCTACGCTGACAAACGAAGGAAACCCTTGGAATTCCAGGTCGGAGATCGGGTCCTTCTGAAGGTCTCGCCCTGGAAAGGCACGATACGCTTCGGGAAGCGTGGAAAGTTAAACCCAAGGTACATAGGGCCTTTTGAGATTCTTGCTAGAATCGGCCCTGTAGCTTACAAACTAAACTTACCCCGCGAGCTAAGTAACATACATCCTACTTTCCACGTCTCAAACTTGAAGAAATGTCTGTCTGACGAGACTCTCGTGATTCCCCTCGACGAGATCGAGCTCAATGAGAGCCTCAACTTTGTGGAAGAACCTGCGGAGGTTTTGGATCGTGAAGTAAAACGGACGAAACAAAGCCGCATCCCAATTGTGAAGGTTCGGTGGAACGCCAAGCGAGGACCGGAATTCACTTGGGAGCGCGAGGATCAAATGAAACTCAAATATCCTCATCTCTTTGCTTTGTAGTATTGTAGTAACATATCTGTTTGTATCCTAAATTTCGGGACGAAATTCCCCTAAGGGGGGGATGATGTGACAACCCCAAATCTATTTCCGTTACAAATCCCATTTTCACTAACGGAACGTGTCACTATACGTTATTTTATGTAATGTTTGGAATCGGCAATATCCGAATGTCTAAATTTAAGCATGGCTTGATATTATCATAAGAAATATAACTCGTATGTGTTAACCCCGTTTAACCTAATAGAATTGTATTACCTTTTCAACCATTTCACCCGGGTAAAAAGTTTTAACCCAGTTAACTTTAAATATCGGGTAGCCGTGTATCGGGTGCGATACCCGAGGCATATGAAGTGAGTGTACACAACATTTGAATACTCTTTTACCACACACCCACTCTCTCTCTACTTTCTCTCTCTAGACTCGAAATCGACCCCGATTCCGCTAATTTCCGACTTCCAAACGTAAGTACTCATCCTCTATCTTAATCTAGTCGTGTTTCATTGAATTTAGGGGCCAAAATCATGGAAATCAAGGACCATAAAGGAGTTTATGGCCTAAGAAGCTCCTTAGGCCGTAAACCCCCAAAATCATGCCAAAGATCAAGTTTTTCCTTCTTTTAAGCTAGTATACTAATTAAGGCATATATCTAGAAGAGTTTGGACACTAAAACACAAGGATTTGATGCTTAAAAAGGAGTTTACGGCCCAAGCTTGTGCTTAGGCCATAAATACCTTAAACACCCCAAAAATCTTGGATTTAAGTCCCAAAAACTCATCTAGGGTGTTTAGTATTTTAGCCTTGACACTACTAACAGTTTAAGTACATCAAACAACACCATTTGAGGACAAAATGAGGAGTTTACGGCCTAGCTTAAGCTTGGGCCGTAAACACCCAAAAAGTTGTCTCAAACAAGTCCCTAAACCACTCAAATGCATGTAAGGAATTTAGCTAAGGTCTTTGGAGGTGTGTTGTACCATTAAACATCTCATTTTGATACCAAATGAAGAGTTTATGGCCAAGGATGTTCTTGGGCCGTAAACTCCCCAAAAATTCATGCCAAATTGTTCCAAACTCACTATAGGGCCTTTTAGGATTTATCTAAGGCATATGAGACCATGTTGTACCATTAAAACATACATTTTGAAGGGTTTATTGGAGTTTACGGCCCAAGAACAAGTATTGGCCGTAAACTCCCCAAAAATGTCACAAATTATGATGTTTAATCCTTCCCTTTTGGTCCAAAACACACACCACTAAATTAAGGAAGTGATATAAGGCCTTATACATACATTTTGGAGTACCACATGAGTTTACGGCCAAGCCTAGGGGTTTTACGGCCGTAAACTCCCAAAGGGTGGCTTTTAGGCCATAAACTCCAAGGGAGTGAGCTCTTAGACCTTTCCGTAAATCACTCATGGCCTTGTACCACTCCCGGGAACCTTTTCTAGGCCTTAAAACCCCGAAAACGATGCTAGAATGTCCGAATACTATAATGAAAAGCATAAGATGATTAACTTCTTGTAAAATAAATATTTCATATGACATTAGGGTCCTAAAAGGTGCTCAAGTGGTTATTTGGTATCAAACGCTCAATCGACACTTTTACCCAATTTACCCGATTCACCCGATTTCCGCGATTTCAGGTGAGTTCATACCCCTTTAATGAACCTTTCAAGTGTTTTACATGTTTTAGGGGGGAGATACAAGTTGCTTATAAGTGTTTATGTAAAGTTTTACAGAATGATTTCCGAGTTACAAGGATTAATCACATGTGATTCACTACCCTTAGTTCAAATCACATGTGATTTGTCCCTATGCCTTATAAACGGGTTTCACCCTTTCCAAACTATTTTTAAAAAGTGAGTCAGATAATAAATGTTCTTTTGGAAAAATACTTTTATTAAATCAATTTACTTATAAAATGTAACCACTCTGATATATTTATAGAAATAAGACTTGGAGGACTTAGGACCGATATCTCGCCTTATATCCTGTTCTTGTTTGATTGTGGGCTTAGGGTAGTAGTTATCCGTCCGACTGTTGTTGATTTCTTACTTATATAATCTGCATATCAGTATGGGATACGAATGTTACTGCTTTCACTTAATGCTAAAGTCACTAACGTGCTAAGAACCATCCCCACTAAGATAACCATAATAGGTATGGTTATGGTCGCTACAGCTACTACTCGCTAAAGTCATTACTATCTACACTATAATACTCACTATTACTAGACGATACACTAGTAAGAGAATACACTATGATCAATACTAAAAGATCTCTACACTATAACAATAGAGAAAACACTAAACAAACAATAATACACTAACCCGCTACGAGATACTCTATTCGCTATCCACTACGCCCGGAGTGTTCCAGCAGGGAGACGACTCTACATGTATAGATCTATACGAGGCAGACGCTATTACATCCCGACTGTTAATCTCAGTCCGCGCCGTGCAGGCCCAGGGTGGCCACTACTTCACTATATTGTGCATGACTGGGAAGGTCATGGGATCCTCTATTATCCTCACTATTAGTAATATACAAGGAATACACTACAACTACTCTAAAATACTACACTAAATGCTAAACTGCATCCCGAAGTAAGTAAGTATCTATCACTAAAGGAAGCTTGCACCTCTATCACTGATTGCAGACTTAACCTATTCTATCACATTTGTTATTTGGAGTTTTGCCAATATATTTTTTCAATAAACTGTTTCAAAGAAATGAAGAATGCATCCTTTTCACAGATTGTCACTTACAATGCATTTTCTGGAAAATATGGGATTTTCTAAGTTTCTACTACTTATGAACATAAATGATACATTTTAGCACTAATGCTTTGTATACAAAAACTCACACTAAACTCTTATGAACTCACCAGCTTTATGCTGATAATTGTTTTCAAAATAACTTGTATCTTCAGGTCAAAGATAGACAGGTACAGACGCGACATTTTTGGAGAAGGTGGAGCACACAAGACCCATCTCTTATTTTTGATTTACTTTTGGGTGATTGTTAAACATTACAAAACACGCTTGTAATTAAATTCACTATGTAATGCTATGGTTGTATGTTTCTTGTTTCTACTATTATGCAATTGTGATGATACTGTTCACTACGTCATCCACCCCGAAACGTATTCCGCCGTTATCGGTTTTGGGGTGTGACATTCTTAGAATGGAGAAACTTTTATCTTTCTGCCTACTTGATTCTACTTATTCTTTTCGCTATTGATTTAAACCTTTTTCAATCAATTCATAACTACCCTTAATCTTGTAAGTATAATCACATTTACTAAACTTTTAGTAAAACATGACGAATATCTTTGTTACTCTTATGATGGACTTGATCAACACGCAACTTTGTGTATTCGATCTCCTAGTCCTTCACTTGACACTTTGTCAATGAATTAGTCTGATTTCCAAATATGAAATTTCCCATTCATCGTGCAACCAAGTTGCATGATTCCAAGTTTCTGTCCAATTAAAACTTGGGCAATGAGAAACTCTCCCTATTTGGTAAACTCTCGACTTTCCATAAATAACATAATAAGAACCAAATCCATTATTGCTAATAATGGAAACATTCAAACATCAATTTTTCATACACGCCATTGCAAGGATAAATAAATAATATAAAATCAAAATTTATTTTATTGCGGAAAAATTTTGTCCTTACAATGAAATTCATTGAAAAACTATGCTAATACATCTTTCTTAGCAATCTAATTCTAACTCTAAGTAGTAGCTCAAGAATCTAATCTTTGAGAAATGCCATCGAAATCCATTCCTTCACGGTTAGATTCTGCTCATTTCTTCCCTTAAGCTTCCTTTCTTTTCTTCGATCCTACAAAACATCAATTGCAATCTTATCACATTATGTATTAAGAATCTAGAATAGATGCTTAAAAGAGTTAGTTAATGGATTTTACCTATATTAGAGTCATATGTTTCGACTCTCCCATCTCTTAGATCTCTTAGGTAAATGGGGCAGCTTCGTCTCCAATGCCTTTTCTCTTGGCAATAAAAGCAAATTGACTCTTTTGGAACATGACATGGAACTACTTCAGACATTGCCTTTCTCTTATGATTAAACTTTTTGATCATAGCATGTCTTTCGTTGCCATTGTCTATATCCATAGAGGTCTTGAAGGCAGATTCACCAATCAACTTTGCTTTTCTATTGCGCCAAACCATTGCTGATTCAGCAGCAATAAGCATATAGGTGAGATCTATAAGGGTCACGTCATGGTTCATCATATAGTACTCTCTTACGAACTCACTATATGCGTTAGGAAGTGACTGAAGAACCCAATCAACAGCCATTTCCTCACAGATAACGGATCTCAACATTCTTAACCTATCAATGTGTGACTTCATCCCTAGGACGTGTGCACACACCGGCTTTCCTTCTTTATGTTTACTTGCCAAAAGGGAGTGATCTTGAACTTTTCAAGCCTTTTAACTTGTGGGTTAGGGAGAATAGTTGGAGGAGGTGGAGGAAGTGAAGCATGATTTCTTGTTCCTCGATCGAATCGTGGAATATCATCTTCATATGGAAAGCTTGTTCCACGGGATTTGGGAAGACCATAGTTGTCGAACTTTGACATCTACAAAATGGGAGAAAACAAATTCAAGTTAGTTGATTGATTGAGTCCTTAGTAAATCACCCAAATGAGATACTAAGGCTAGGACCCAACACAATTTTCTACAACCTAGAAAAGGGATGCCGTAATCTAGTTGCAGAATATTTGAAGGTAAGTGAATGACGATTCACTAATTTCCACCATGAAAAATGAAAAAGAAATTTAAGTTTTAAATCTATGAAAACTCCTAGATCCTTTGAGATTCATTGAACATTTCAATGGCATGTTTAAATCTCGATATGCCCCTCATGTTTGTGACTGGGATGCCGAGGATCACAAAGCGGGTGTGAATAACCATGCAAACTTACATGGTGCCCTCACATGTTACAATCACCTATTCGATGTGCCGGTAAACCACACACGCTCCACCGAACTATGACAAACATTGAGTCACCCTTTGCTACCTTTGGTTAGAACCATTTAGTGTGCCGGTAAACCACACACACTCCACTAACGTCTTCGCAAGGGCACAAAGTGTAATTTCATGGAATCGCATCAATTCACTTTTACCTATGTAACTAAGATTGGGAATTTTATGAAAACCTTTAGTTACTTTTGTAATTCATTATACTTATAATGGAAGGTTTTCGTCCTATCCTACTCGTTCGGCTAACGACCCTCCACTAGTCAAGAGTGCGGTGGGTAAGAGTGGATACCTATTCAATCGCCATTTTATAGGCAATTTCCTTAAACACCCCTTATAGACCAGCTTCGTGAATGAGACCTACTAACGGTAAGACTGACTTTTACTCATACATATATATAATGTTAGACTTTTAATGTTATATATAGTATAGGGTGTATTTTACACTTTTAAAATGTTGGGTGGTCAAATTTAACAATTATACTTTTATTTCAATTAAATTGTAAACCAAAACTTTTATGGATTTATTAAACCTCTTTTAATTATACACCTTAAATTAATTAATAAAACCATAAGGGTGTAATTTGAACTTTTTCAAAACAATACTAGGGTTTTAGAATTTAACATTCCTAATTAAACTTTTAATCAACTTTTAAATTCCAAAACTTGAGGGCAAGTTTTGAAACATTTCAAAACATTAGGGTTTAGAATTTAAATATACATCAAAATTAAACAATTAATCAAAATTTAAATTCCAAAACTTGAGGGCAAGTTTTGAAACATTTCAAAACATTAGGGTTTAGAATTTAAATATTCATCAAAATTAAACAATTAATCAAAATTTAAATTCCAAAACTTGAGGGCAAGTGTTGAAACCTTTTTCAAAACATTAGGGTTTTAACTATTTAAATTTCAAAACAACAAAACTTTTGGGTTCAAATTTAAACTATAAAAACTAAAGGGGAAAATATGAAACTTTTCATAACACAAATAATCTAAATTAATAAGTAATCACATAATTATCCATATTTGATTTATTTAATGATTTCTTGCAAAACAATTTATCAATTTAATCAAAATAACTAATCCATTATCACATAAGGAAACAAATATTTTATTAATTGATAAATATCTTCAATTAGATCAAGAATATAGTCAAATATATCATAAAATCGGATTTATATTGATCTAATATGATAAGGCAACTATCCTTAAGTAAAAACAGCAAGAAATCCCGGTTTTCCCTCCTTCTAACGAGCCGACTCGCCGAGTCAGGCATGGACTCGTCGAGTCAGCATGGACTCAACGAGTTTATCTATGGACTCGGCGAGTCCAGCCTCCAGAACCACAAAAAATGAACTTTTCAATCATACAATGCATCAATACAATAGAAACCAATCAAGGCTCTGATACCACTGATGGGTTTTAGTCTTAAGAACATCCTATGTGCTCATACAAACCCTAATGCTTGGATCTAGGTTTCTCTATTGTACATGCAAGTTATCCAAGACCATAAACCCTAATTCTAGCATACAAGTAATCATATTAACATAAGAATAGGTTTAAGATGTTACCTTGATTGTTATGTAGTAATAACAATCCCAAATCTCCTTGTATTGACTTTAGAAAGCCTAGAGTCACAATTGTCACTCCTCTAATGGTTCACAAACACCATAAGCAAAAGGATGAAGAGGAGAGAGGATGGAGGCTGCCCAAAAACGTCTACAAACCCTAGAGGATTCTTAGCCACGTTTTTGGTACTTAAGGGGTCTATATACAGTGAGGCTATTAGGGTTTCTAACAAGGAAACCCTAATTTGGATGCTTAAGCCCTAAGCAACCCATGGATCCCTTTCCTTAAGGCCTTGGACGATTTCCTTATGGGCTTCCCCATAGAATTTGTCCACTCCTTATTATAAGGCAATCCATGGCCCAAATTGCAATTATCTTATAATTACAATTCTAGTCCCTTAAGTTTAATTAATCTGTTTTAGTCACAAAACTAATTACCAATTAATTATTGACTAATATTAATTAAACAATATGATTTCTCCTTTAATATATTATTCTCATAATATATTATTAAATCATATTTAATCCTTTCTCTCCATAATTCATCCTATTAAGTTGCTTTGGTGAAGGCAACCCAAAAGGACCATGCACCATCGGGTCAAGTACATACCAAAATAGTTATGGACTTAGAAACTAATCCAACAACCATATCAGGTCTTGAATGTTGTTTTGGAACATCATTCTCGTGAACTCGAAGCTGACTGGGTAACTTCTGCATTTCTGCTAGAGCCTATTGATGCGGAGATTTGGCTGTAGGGTTTGCTCCGGGAATTGGGTCGATGCAAAATCTACTTGGCGTCCGAAGGGAATTCCCGTAAGCTCTTCGGAAAAGACATCAGAAAAAATTGCAAACTTCAGGGACGCTCTCGAGGTCTTTAACTTCCTGTTTCTCGTTGATCCCATAGGATGGGAACTAAGTTTAGGAAGGTGTTTGAATGAATACTAACAAATTTTCTTTCAGTATTAAAATTGTAAAGGATTGCAAGCATAAGGGTTATCGAAAAGGAATATACCTATGGCAACGGTGGGATTGGCGGTTGTCTTAATTTGTCCCATAGCTAGGACTCTCCCAGTGTTGCTAGTTGTTGCTGTCTTGGGGCAATTTCTCTTATAATGCCCGACTTCGCCGCAACCATAACAGGCCTGACTGATGCCCACTCCGGAAGTTTGATTGGTTGGTGTTTTGCAGCTTCGTGCAAGGTGACCCTCTTGGCCAGAGTTTTTACAAAACTTCTCACGACATGGACCTGGAATACGATGGTGGTAACTGCATCGGTTACACCACGGGAGAATACCGGCATATCCGGTGATAGGTGCTTGGGCTGAGGAACCGACGATAGAATCAGCAGCAGGGGTAGTGGCTGCGTGGACTGCCACTATCTGTTGTTTCTTCGAGAACTCCTATGAAGGTTGACTTTTCTCCTTCGTCCCCAAAAACTTTCTTTTCTCACCACTTCTCTCTGTCGGCTCAGGAGTGGTGGCTGTTTCCTCTATGTCCTCACTATGGTCGATCAAGATTTGCGCTAGGTATTTGGCGCTGTCGTATGTATCCGACTTTGCAGCTAAAACGTTCCCTTTTGTTGGCTAGGTCAACCCCCAGATGAACCTCTCAATCTTCTTACTCTCCGGGGTAACCATCCCCGGACAAAGAAGCGTCAAGTCGTCAAACCTTGAAGTGTAAGTGGCGATATTGGAACCTTTCATCTTCAGGTTCCAGAGCTCATGCTCCAGCTTCTGTATTTTGCCGCGAGGGCAGTACTCTGCGAATAGAAGTTCCTTCATGACTTCCCAACCTATAGCATTGGCTACAGGTAGGGTTAGAGATTTGACTCGGCCGTTCCACCATGTTAGAGCTTTATCGGTGAACGTGCAGGCGACGAATTTCACCTTGTCGGATTCTGAACATGCACAGATCTTGAAGACAGATTCGATTTTCTCTAACCACCGAGTTAGGGCAATGACACATCCTGTGCCATCGAAGAATGTGGGTTTCGCGTTCATAAAGTCCTTATAGGAACACTCCTTCCGGTGTCCCTGGCTACCTTCCTAATTTTGGGGCTGGGGACCACCTCCTTGCCCACCTAAGCCATTAAGGTTCATTTGCGATAGGGTAGCAGCCACAGTAGCATTGACAACTACTTGAAATATGACGGGATCGAATTGAGGAGGAGGTGGTGGCGGAGTAGGATTGTTGTTCTTTCAACTAGGTCTCTTTCTTGGAGGCATCTTGATTTAAAAAGATCAGGAAATAGAGGATGGTAAGTCCTCTAAATTGAATCAAGAGATATGGAACAGGGGATATCTCATTAAGATAGATATAGAATTCTATTAAGCGATAAAGCAAGAAAGAGTTATCAAAGCAACTAAACTATCGCTAAAGGGATTATTGAGGAGCAACGCTGGAATGAGATCTTCTATAATGGATATGGCTCGAGAAATACTCCCATAGTATTTCATGATTCGCTGTGACGACGACTCGTTGTTTGGGTATTGGGTAAGTTTTAGGCATGCCGCATACCACAGTCACTCCCAAGCACATGTTGGTCGTGTCTCGAATGAATATAGTTGGCCAGACTATATTGATCCTAGACCCGACTACATAACTGCCTAGGTTTAACCGCAACATACAACACCCATTTACTTATGTTTTATTCTACTTGTAGTTACGGATTTCGATGGTTAGGTATACTTGTATACTTTTGAAGATACTTATACTTTAAGGTATACTTTTAGTTCAGAGCACCTAGGCCCCTTAGTGTTTATAGTCTTATACCATGTAAGGTTTGGTATACTAGTTCACTATAAACAAGGGCTCTGATACCAATCTGTCACACCCCGAAACCGAAGGCGGAAACGTTCCGGGGAGGAGGATGTCATGAATATCGCAACCAATGTACATAGTAAGCATAGCAAAAACAAAAAAACTTTACATTACATAGATTCATTTACATTGTCTGTAAACAAAGAGTTACATGTGTCATACATATATATATATATATATATATATATATATATATATATATATATATATATATATATATATCATGTGAACAAAAGTAAGGACGTGTCTTCTACGTACTCCGTCTTCGCCAAAAGGATCGCTAGGTACCTGTCTAATGTGGACCTGAGAATACAAGTAGTTTGAAAATCAGCATAAAGCTGGTGAGTTCATAAGAGGTTTGTTTTCTGAAAATTTACAAGTTTCCTTTGGTTTTCCAAAAAATGTTTGTTATCCAAGAAAATCCCATATTTTCTTATAAGTATAGTTGAATTATCCGTTTATTATACGATCCGGTTATGTACAGTTTGTTATCCCAGGAAAAACCCTGATTTTCCTTAAAAGTAACGTTTAGTTATCCATTAGTTACATGGTCTAGTTAAGAACAGTCCAGTTATCCCAGGAAAAACCCTTATTTTCCTAAAAGTAAAGTTTAGTTATTGAATCCAAATGTAATGTACAAGTATCTATCATACTTGTCGTATTAGTTAGGTATTCTGATATCATAGTTGTCCTACACTCGAATGTATCCAAAGGCGTGCTTTCGTATTCGTATTCGTATTCGTATTCGTATTTGCATTCGCATTCGTATTCGTATTCGTATTCGTATTTGTATTCGTATTCATATTCGCATTCGTATTCGTATTCTATTCCTAACTGTACTTTCGTATTCGCTCTGATTCTAACTATACTTTCGTATTCGCTCTGTTTCTAGTTGTACTTTTGTATTCGTATTCGTATTCGTATTCGTATTCGCTCTGTTTCTAATTGTACTTTCGTATTCGTATTCGTATTTGTATTTGTATTTGTATTCGTATTCGTATTCGTATTCGCATTCATATTCGTATTCATATTCATATTAATCCTAATTGATGATTAGTATTAATTATTCATAAATTATGAAATATAACATAGATTATAACACTTTATCAAGAAATCTATGCTTAGTCTGAAAGCTTACTCTGCAATTCGAATTATTGGTTAACACAGTTTTCGATATTAAAAACATACATAATATAAACATTTGAACCGTCATAATAAGTTTGAGTACAAGATATCTTTGTACTTTTTCTTGTTTTCCCCCTGAAAACATTTGAAAAACACAGAAAAAGAGTAGGGGTATGAACTCACCGGACGAGGAATGTGTCGGCTAGGATGCTAAACGTCAGTTCGGGGCTTGCAAACGCACAAGATTCCTATGTAATATGAAGAGATACATAAAATTTATCTAATTAGGCCTTGATATACTACTTTAAAATGAATAAACATTCCGAGGTGCAAAAACACTTCAATTCAAGTGTTTGGAGTGACCCGGGTGGCATCTAAGGGTGTGTGGGGCCTAATTATGGAGTTTACTCTTCAAGAATAAGCCCTTAAGGGAGTTTACGGTCCAATGATCATATCCCCAAGAGTTTATGGCTGTAAAATCATGGGTGGTGTGTTCTTGGATGCCAAATGGTCTTACAATGCACACGGGAAGGTTCTAGGGTTGATTCCATGTCTTAGGAAGTGCACGGGACTTGAATGACCTTGGATAAGGATTTTATGGTTTATGAAGATGTTCTTGGGGAGTTTACTACCTTAAAAACATGAGTTTACAACCGTAAACTCATTTTTGTCCATGCTTCATGGGATTTAGTGGTTGTAGGTTAAGCATACAAAGTTCTAAGTCAAATTCCAAGCCATACAAGGTGTTAAAGGCACTTTAATACCCTTTGGGGGTGTTTATGGTCTAAGGATGGGTGTCTACAGTCCAAGAATGTTCTTGGGTCATAAACTCAAGTGTGAATCATTTGTGTGTGTTTTGGTGCATCTCATGAGTGAATATAAGGTTCTATGCACTCATGGAAGTTCATGGAAGCCTTTGGAGGTGTTTAAGGGCAATTTAACACCTCAAAAAGGTGTTTATGGTCCATGAATGAGGTTTTACGGTCCAAGAATGTTCTTGGGCCGTAAACTCATGTCCATACCTCAATTGGTGAGATTTTGGGGTCCTAAGCTCATGCATGCAAGTTTCTAAGCCATAACTAAGCACTAGAAGTGATTTGGAAGGGTTTTAGGGCTTCAAAACCCTCTTTAGGGGTGTTCACGGTTTTGGAAGGGTTCTTAAACCTTAAACACATGTTCTTGAGTGTTTTGGGTGATTCAAACATAGATTTGCATGATAAGAAAGCTTAATAACAAGCTAGGATAGATTACTTACCAAATTGAAGCTTGAAAGGGGTTTTTTGGATCAAACTCGAGTTTATAGAGAGAGAATAGTGAGAGAAAGTGTTTTAAGAGAGAGAAAAAGCTTCAAAATGATGTCACTCAATCCCTTATATAGGGGTTGAGTTTATGGCCCAGAGAAATTCTACCCGATACCGACGTTAAACGGAGCTTTTGGTCGTACCCGATTAATTTGCCGTAACTCAACGTGGTCGTAACTAATAATTTTCTAAACAATAATTTGGGATGTTTTCATGAGTTTCTAACCTGTTTGGATACCAATTAAGTCATAATAGAAGTCTCAAAAATAATGACTTAATTTAAAAGCTTAAACGGAAACAATTCGAAAAAGATGAATTTTATGGACGAAAACGGGTTACGGCGATGGAGCAAACTTCGGGTTATCACATTGTGTTTACGGTCCAAGAATGTTCTTGGGCCGTAAACTCATGTGTGAATCATTGGTGTGTGTTTTGGTGCATCTCATGAAGGAATATAAGGTTCTATGCACTCATGGAAGCTAATGGAAGCCTTTGGAGGTGTTTAACAGACCCAGTCCAAGAGGAAGGCCAATGACACTTCTTCCAAGACATCCATAGATGCCCAAAAAAAGCAAAAGCAGGGTAGTAAGTCAAGGTATGAGTATAGGACGTCTTCAGGGTGAGAAAAATCCGTTGATATGCTACAACTGCAAAAGCCAAGGAGTCAATGGAAGAATTGTAGGGATCCCCCTACGAGTGCAATACCTCATATTACTTCTGCAGTTCCCGTCTGCTATCACTGCAATGAGACGGGACACAAGAAGCCCGAATGCCCGAAGCTGAAGACTAGTAAAGGAGACGTGGGTACAAATCCTGCAATTGCATCGTCCTCTAATGGGCCCACTATGGTGACACGAGGTCGTGCTCACCAGATGACTGTGGAGGAGCCGGTGATTACAGCGACAGTGGCAGGCACTTATTTGCTAGATTCCGAGCCCGATGTTGTTATGTTTGATAGCGGTGCTACCCATTCTTTTGTATCTCGCACGTTTATGAATCGTTTGGGGCGTAGTATTGGAAAATTGGCTCACCCAATGGTTGTCGAAGTTGCCGATAACCGCACCATTTTTGTCACCGATGTTTATCGGGGTTGCACTCTCGAGTTTTCTGGAGTTGAATTCCCCATTGATCTTATCCCTATTGCGATGCGAGAGCTCTGCGTTATCGTAGGCATGGATTGTATTGATGCGTGTGATGTGGAAATCCACTGTCGTAAGAAGCAAGTTCGTGTTCAAAACCCTAGTGGTGGAGAACTTATCATTCAGGGAGACATTCCCTGCCTGGCCATCGCTTCTTGCTCTTCTGCTATAGCACTAGACGATGTTCCTATCATTTCCAACTTCAGTGATGTCTTTCCGGAGGAACTCCCTAGTTTCCCACCTATTCGGCAAGTGGAGTTTCACATTGATTTGGTGTCGGGTGCGACTCCGGTAGTTAAATCTCCTTACCGCTTGGCACCACCTGAGATGAAAGAGCTCCAAGATCAACTTTAAGAACTAAGTGATAAAGGGTTTATACGACCAAGCTGCTCGCCATGGGGTGCTCCTATTCTCTTTGTGAAGAAGAAAGATGGATCTCAACGAATGTGTATTGATTATAGGGAGCTAAACAAGCGCACGATAAAGAATAGGTACACGTTTCCACGTATTGACGATCTTTTCTATCAACTTCAAGGAGCGTCTTGGTTCTCCAAGATTGATTTATGTTGCGGTTACCATCAGATGCGGGTTCGTGAAGAAGACATTGAGAAAACAACATTCCGTACTCGTTATGGGCATTTTGAGTTCGTGGTGATGCCTTTTGGGCTCACCAATGCACCCGCAGCGTTTATGGATCTCATGAACCGGGTGTGTAACCCGATGCTTAACCATTCGGTCATAGTGTTCATTGATGACGTCTTGGTCTATTCTAAGACCAAAGAAGAGCATAAGTAACACCTTCGGGAGATTCTGGAAACTCTGGCAAGAGAAAGGCTTTATGCTAAATTCTCAAAATGTGAATTTTGGTTAGAAGAAGTTCAGTTCTAGGGGCATGTGGTAAAGAAACACAGTATTAAGGTCGATCAAGCCAAGGTTGATGCGGTTAAACAATGGGAGATTCCAAAAACACCTTCTGAAATTCGCAGTTTCTATGGTTTAGCCAGTTAATACTGTAGGTTCATTGAAAAATTCTCTAAAATCGCCTTGCCACTCACCCGATTAACCAAGAAATCAGTGAAATTCGTTTGAGGTTCGAAGCAACAATTTGTGTTTGATGAGCTGAGGAAGCGAGTGTGTGATGCTCTGATTTTGGCCTTACCTGATAGGGTTGAGGATATGGTGGTTTACTATGATGCATCGCTTCAGGGTCTTGGTGCCGTGTTAATGCAATGGGATAGGATGATAGCCTATGCCTCCCGACAGCTGAAACCCCACGAACGGAACTACCCCACTCATGATTTGGAGCTTGAGGCTGTTGTTTTCGCTCTTAAGATTTGGAGACACTATCTCTATGGAGTGAAGTGTATCATATACACTGACCATAAGAGTCTGAAATACTTGTTCGAGTAGCGGTATTTGAACATGAGGCAGATCAGATGATTGGATGTGGTAAAAGATTATGATTGTGAAATTCACTACCACCCCGGTAAATCTAATGTTGTAGCTGATGCTCTCAGTCGTAAACAATCTGTCGAACCGATTCGTGCTAAGTGTCTCCGGATGACAATGGTGTTGTCTTTGTTAGATCTGATTTGTAACGCCCGTTTGTTGGGGTGAGGTAGGGCAGAGGGTACTTGGGAGTACCGATACCGTGCTTCGGACTACAGAGAAAATCCACATGATTCGGGATCATTTGGTTATAGCGAGGAGTCGTCAGAAAAGTTATGCCGACAAAATATGCTCCGATCTTGAGTTCCATGTGGGAGATTATGTTTTGCTCAAAGTCTCCCCCTGGAAAGGTGTGATTCGATTTCGAAAACAGGGAAAGCTCGGACCCCGATTCATTGGACCCTACAAGGTCATATCCCGTATGGGAAAGGTGGCTTACCATTTAGAGCTGCCTAACGAGATTAGTCTAATTCATAATACGTTTCACATGTATCAGTTACGAAAATGCATTGTTGATGAGACCACTGTGATACCACTGGAGGACATACAGATTGACGGGCGTCTCAATTATGTTGAGAAGCCAATCACTATTTTAGAACGAAAGACAAAAGCTCTCTGCAACAAGACTATAAACCTGGTTAAGGTGCAGTGGCAACATAGGAAGGGTTTGGAATGGACTTGGGAACCAGAAGGCGAGATGAGGGCTCACTATCCGGATCTGTTTTTAGGTGTTGACTTTGAGGACGAAGTCCGTTCTTAGTAGGGGAGAGCTGTAACGCCCCAGTTTTTCTCGGTACGTTTAGTTATTTTAATTTAATTATTCTTGTAACCTTGGGTTAATTTATTTAACCACGGTCTGATTTTCTTATGTTATTCGACTCTTTTAATCATCTTGTAAACTCCTTTTATTGAAGTCCATGGGCTATGGGTCTATTTGCAAAATCCATCTAGTTAATAGTACTTAATACGTTAGTTGAGTCATTTGGAACACACACAAGAAAAACACTCTAAACCCTATTCTCTCTCTCTCTCTCCCTCACGCCATTCTTCTCTCTCTCTCTCTCTCTCTCTCTCTCTCTTTGGGATCAAGAGCTGCCAAGGGGCTGTTGTTTGGAGCTAAATTCTTGTTCATTTCCAGCCTTGATTCGTATTAATGAGGTTTTGAAGTTTGCTCAAGCTTGGTAGCATTATTTGATTGTTAGTTATCCTTACTACTCACTCAAGGTGAGTTCTCTCACACCATTGTATTGATGTTTGCGTTTGCTAGTTAGCTCGTGTGTGATTATTTGAATTTATTATAAAGGCATGCTATATAACCGATGTTTTAATTCGTACATGTGCACTTTATGTAACTAATTATGGATATGGGGACACCACCAAAGGATACGGATTTACCGGTGCGGTGGGTAGGTAATATCACCAACATAATACTCATCATGAGTTGCGGTGATTAGGGCCAAATGATACGGGATCTTCCCGGTGCGGTTCAAACCTACAAGTCCTTCTTGTATTATAGGCATTGATTCGTTCTTTGCCCTTATCATATAATTATAATTGGAAAATGGTTTAGGGTTAGTAAATATAACTGTTAGTACAATGTCTATGTTTGAATTCACTAAGCTTTGTGCTTACGGTTTCTCTTATAACTTTTTAGGTGTTAAGATTAAAGAGGCTAAGGCTTGACATGGAGCACCGGGACATTGCTACTAGTTATTTTTGTTGGGACCTTATTATTATTATTACTTCCACACTTATTTTATATGATTATTATGTTGATGGATTATGTTATGACTATTTCAGTTGTTTTAATTTAATTTAAGATGGGTTTTAAAAGTTTAAAATTTTTGCAAAATTTGGGTGTCATACCCTGAGCAACCAATCTTTGGTAAACCTTAGATTGTCCTCAACTATTGCTTAATCCTTTTAGTCATATCCAATTCTAGACCTTTTCCCTTCTTAATTGTGACAACCCGAAATTTCCATTTGTACGAACATTATCTATTCAATAGAAGCTAGTCCAGTTTCAGTGAATTTCATACTTTTCCGAACAAGTTTGTGTACATTAGGGTTTACGTTTAAGGAGATATCAGGAGAGTGGATGCTCCTGGGTTTGTGAAACTTGAACATTCCAAGTTTCATAATGTTACAGTCCAATATCCGGGATAAAAATATTTTCTGCCAAAATATTTCAGGACTATAAATAGATTTCTGAATTTAATTAATTCATTATTCACAATTCCAAATAGAGAAAAGCCATTTTCTCTCTGAAGGATCTTCGGGTTTTCATCCCAGATTGTGAGTCCACTTTCCTAGATGTGTTTCATTACTTGTTATATGTTTTATAACATCATTTACATGTCTAAAATGCAAGATCCGGGAGTTTACCGCCCAAGAACGTTCTTGGGGAGTAAACTCCAAAATGGAGCTTTAAGGCTACCTAGTCCCATTTCGATGATAGACAACTAGTTAGGGACTTAATGTATGAACATTAGAGGCTTGAAATCATTTAAGAACCACAAGTTATAGGAGTTTACGGCCAAGGATATCTCTTGGGCCGTAAACCCCTTTTTAAGGGCTATAAGTGCCCTAAACCACCCCTAAAGCTTAAAGACATTTACCCTCTAATGCTTGTAGCTAATTTGGACACCAAAACACTTCAAACTCATAGAGTTTTAGGAGTTTACAGCCAAGGATATGCCCTTGGGCCGTAAACCCCTTTTTCAAGGGCAAAGTGTACCCTAAGCACCCCTAAGGCTTGTAGACAGTTACCCTTTGATACTTGTAACTTGAATGGGGAGTAAAGGACATCAAAATCATCCCTTAATGGGAGTTTACGGCCAAGGAACATCACTTGGGCCGTAAACTCCAAGTGAAGGCACAAATGTGTGCCTATTGTCCCCACTAGCCTTAGACAAAAACATGGAAGCTATCCTACATGTGCAAGTGCCCCAAATGAATTAAAACCAATACCCCATAGGCGTTTACGGCCGTAAACTCTAGGGGATATGGTCATTAGGCCATAAACTCCTCTATGGAGCATTCTAGGGCCTTAAACTACTTCAAGAATTATTCCACAAGTGCTAGGCTTATTCTAGGATTGGAATAGCACCTTAAAACACCCAAAACCACCAAGTGAGGAGTTCATGGCCATAAACTCATGGGTTTACGGCCGTAAACTCCAAAGGTGGGGTTTATTGGGTGGTAAGCTCTTATACATGGTCATTGGTGCATTAAACCCTTTTTTGCCTTGTCCCGTATCGACTTAGATGCAACCCTTAGGACCTATAACATTTATGCAAAGTATTTTCATGTTCCTAAGTGTCCCAACTTATTTTATTAAGTTATTATTTGGCTAATTAATTATATATATGCTTATTATATGATAACTAGGCTCGTGCGTGTAAACAAGTCTCCGTTTGCCACCTAGCACGGTATCCGATACTACAGTCCAATCTACTCACCACAAGTGAGTTCATACCCCTTTAATCAACCTTTGAAATGATTTTAAATGTTTTAAATACTTTATGGGGGGATACAAGTTAAATACTTATAGTTATTGCTTCAATCACATGTGATTGCATTAATCACATGTGATTGCATTAATCACATGTGATTGCATTAATCACATGTGATTAATAACTAGGAAACCAATGATTTTATCACTATTCAACCTGTTTATCAAACAGTTTTAGTTCAAAATGTTTTACAAGTTCTTTTACTTTCCAAACTTATTTACAAACTGTGATTCAAATATATGTTCCTTATACTTAAACTGTTTTATCAAACTTATGCCTTCAAATTGTTTTATAGATTGACATCAAGTCGATCTTTTCTTGAAATAATAATTATGTTTAAAATGTCTTATAAAAACTTATTTATGCTTTTATATTATAAATTGCATGTCCATATATGTATAGATGTATAAATAATGTTTGAAGGGCTTAGGAAGGCCATCCGCCCTATTTCCTTTTCGCGCCTTGAGATATGGTCTGGTGGGATTTCGGGTGACCATCCGAAGGTCGTTTCAATATTAATTATATATCAAATATACATATATAGACATAAAAGTACTTCCATATTCATACGTACTAGACACATCATTAGAAGGTTACCATCGGGGTAACAGGATCATACTATTACAACTGCTAGTTCAATGAGTCAGTTCATTCATGAGTCCATATACAGCTATACTACAAGAACATATACAACTATACTAGGAGGAGAACATATACAACTATACTAGAACTAGAAACATTACATTACATATACGAGAATACGTTAACAATTGTGATCCACTGTATCGGAGCATGCCTTAAATGTCATGTACCGAGTTGTAGCCAGAATTCTCTTGGAGGGAGAGCGTGAGTTTGCGTATAGATCTATACTGGATTGACTATCCTACACCTTGCTGCTAGCTACAGCCAGACCTGCAGGTCTGCGGGTGCCAAACGTCATTCCGTTATTACGACCATTCGTATGTCGTTGTTACCAGTTGATAGCATGGTGCAATTTATCACATTTTACCTTAATATAAATCTGGTTTAAGGTAGTTAGCACAACAATAGTTCCTATTATACAAAACTACAGTACTACAATGATTTACCCATTACATATTTTAGTGATAACCTCACTTGAACATTAATGTACGAACTATATTTTATTAAATGATAGTTACACTTGGTAAATTACTCACTTTTACAACAAACGAGCGTACAAAACAGTTAAGCCTTGGTAGAAGGCTACTTTAATAGAAGATATAGGTTTTTCTGAGAGATCAAACTTTTACAAACACTTACATACATTTTACAAACTTATACTTGAGACACGTTCAAACGATTTTGATAACAAACACCGACACTAAAATACTTATGAACTCACCAGCTTAATGCTGATAAACTCTTTCAAAATAACTTGTATTCTCAGGTCATCAGTAGACAGGTACCAATGCCAGCTTTAGAGAAGATGGAGCGCTTTCAAGACTCATCTCATATTATTTTGTTTTACATTATTTTGGTGTCTATAACTGTACAGAACACACTTGTATTAAAATTATATATTTAATGCAATGGATGATGTTGTTTGCTTATTTACATTTACTGTGTTGTGATACTATACATGGTGTCCTCCGCCCCAGAACGTTTCCGCCGTTCTTGGTTTTGGGGTGTGACAGATTGGTATCAGAGCATTGTTTATTGTGAATCAAGTATATCAACCCATAAAAGATATACTAAACTATAAACCCAATAGGGATTAAAACACTCTGACCAAGAGTCTATACTTTAAATATTAAAATATTTAATTAAGTATACTAGTCTGCATTCATACTAAAATCAGTGTCACAATGACAAGAACAAAAGTATTACGATTGTTAAATATCACAAGTGAGCTCGGGGATGTATGGTCAGTCCTGGGAATGGCATAGCCTGATCAACTATGCTGGTCCTAGGAGTGATTAGCATATGCCCTAGAATGGTTGTGATGTGCTAACAAGTCTAAAAACTTACCAACAATACCACAAGAAGATCAGTAGAACTTAAACTTAAAATACTATAGGTGTATTTTTGTACTACTAGTTACACGTATACTATATTCTTACACCTCTCTTCTCGCGTAGATCTAAATGGCTGGATTCCGTCATGGCGACCCGTACTTTCCAAATGAAGGTAATGTCGGGTGGATCGAAGAAGAGCCCGAGAATGACCATCCAATTCTTTTGGATGATCACCTTGCAGAAGGATTTTCTGATGGATCTGACTCCGAGCCTGAAGTCAACAACCTACCGCTTGTAGGTCAAGCCCCGAACAACAACCCTCGACCAGCTTTTCCAGGTCCTACTCCCTTGTGGGCAACCAACTTGAATCGCTGGAGTGATGAACAGGGTCAACCCTTACCATACTTTGGGGACCGAACCTTTTACAACGTCAGCAATGGTGGCTCTGCTGACCGAGCTTTGCCTGTCATTATCCGCAGAATAGCTCGTAATGACGAGCAAGGTCGAGCAGCCATCGACCGGTTCATGGAGATTGATGCCAACTCAGGTGTCAACACAGTCCGCATCCGCCGTCTTGAAGAAGACATGGAACGGACCCGAAGAACCAATGAAACCCTACAGCAACAGCTGGCTGCCTCCCGTGCTGAAGTCTTGGAACTTTGAGCTCGTCAGAGGGCTCAGGATCGACACCTTCAAGAGGTGTTTCGTCAAGTGTCCGACCTCAGGGCTCGCCCGAGAAATTCCCATCGCCGTTAGATGATGTCTAGTACATCTCTGTCTTTTGATTAAGGAATAGCCTTGAACATTTGTGCTCTAAGAAGCACTTGTCTGTAAAATATTCCTAACTTTCGGTACTCTAATGAAGAATCTAAGGACTGTCAATCTGGTCTATATGGTATGATGTAAGACCTACTGTTAGGTCGATTTTCCCTGAACTTATTACATTAGTAATACCAGTATGATTGACATCTATCTAATATGTAAAAAAAAAATCTATACACTTGTGTTTTTCTACTAATATTCCTTGTTGTGATTTCAAACACTCATTTAACAGTTGGGCTATGGTTAGTTAGTCCATGTGAAACTCTCACGTTGCTTACAAATTGATTCTTACCAATTTTTCTTATCTTTATAAACTTATAGCTGAAAGATGTCTCCTCGCAAATCTCCCAGGAATAACCCTGCACCTCCACCGCCTCCATTGCCTCCGGTCATCGATACTGCAGCTCTAAATGCTGCCGTAGCTGCAGTAGTGGCAACTGCCATGGCTCAGTATCACTCATCCGATGCCAGCAGAGGTGGAACCCCTATTGAATTTATTCCGATCGAAATCCATGTGCGCTCGAGAGATTGCTCCTACAAGGATTTCACAAATTGCAAGCCGAAGCCTTTCTATGGCACCGGCGGAGTCATTGCCCTCTCGCAATGGTTCGAAAAGACTGAATCAGTCTTCGAAATCTGTTCATGCCCTGCTGCGTGCAAAGTTAAATATGCCGCATGCACCTGTGAGGGAAAAGCCCTAACGTGGTGGAACGACCACGTTAAAGCCCTAACAGTCGTCGTGGCTATCGACATGGGCTAGGAAACGATGAAGGACCTCATGACTGAGGAATACTGCCCGAGGGGCGAAGTCCAGAAGTTGGAACATGAACTCTGGAACCTGACCATGAAGGGAACCAATGTGATCGCTTACACTGCCCGATTTAGCGAACTAGTGGCCCTCTGCCCCAATATGGTTCCCACTAAAGGGAAAAAGATCGAACGGTACACATGGGGGCTAGTGCCTCCGTACAAGGGGAATGTCTTAGCATCAAACCCCTCTACCTTCGACAGTGCCAAGCGTTTGTCACAAAGACTCAATGACCATGGAGTCAAAACCCCTGCAACCACAACCACCCTAGCCATTCCAGAACCCTCCAAACCCGCTGACACTAAGCGGAAATTCTGGGATGAGAAGAAGAAGCAACGGGCTGCCAAAAAGCAGCAAATTATGGCAATGCATGCCGCAATAACCCCTGCTACTGCTACTACTGCTCCGGTGAGTCGGTATGTTGGAAGTTTGCCCAAGTGCAACAAATGCAACTACCACCACAACGGCCCCTGCCGTGAAATGCAGTGCTCAAACTGCAACAGAAAAGGACACACCGTCCGTTTCTGTAAGTTCCCGGCACAACCTATCAACCAAGTCCCTGGCTCTGGCGCGAGCCCAACTTGCTATGGTTGTGGCGAAGCAGGCCACTATAAGAGGGACTGCCCCAAAGCAAAGAATGATGGTGGAGCAGGAAAGGTACTAGCTATAGGCCACGGGGAAGCAGTTGCTGACCCGACCGTGGTGACTGGTACGTTCCTCCTTGATAACTCCTATGCATGCATTCTGTTCGATAGTGGAGTGGAGCGAAGCTTCGTAAACCACAAATTTGCTCGCATGCTTAAGCAACAACCACACGCACTTAATGAATGATTCACGGTAGAAATGGCCAATGGGAAAACTGAAAGTACTAATAGCATATACTTAGGTTGTACCCTAACTCTAGATAACCATTCATTCCCAATCGACCTTATGCCGGTCTCAATAAAAAGCTTCGACGTTATTATCGGCATGGATTGGTTAAGTCTTCATCGCGCCAACATCATGTGCTACGAGAAAGCAGTCCGTCTAAACCTCCCGTCTAACGAAACTCTTATAGTCTACGGCGACAAACCTGGTGCGAGTCTTCGCATTATATCAAGTATTCAAGCATAGAAATATCTGCGCAAAGAATACCACGCATTCCTTGCTCACGTCGTCGACACGAACCAAGAAACGAAAGAACCAAAGAACATTCCAGTAGTGAGCGACTTCCCCGACATTTTCCCAGAAGAGCTACCTGGATTACCTCCGCAACGACAGGTCGAATTCAGAATCGACTTAGTCCCAGGAGCTACCCCAGTAGCCAAGTCGCCCTACCGTTTAGCACCAGCTGAGATGCAGGAACTCTCTAGTCAACTTAACGAACTGCTCAGCAAGGGCTTTATAAGGCCAACTTTCTCACCTTGGGGAGCACCGGTCTTGTTCGTTAAGAAGAAAGACGGATCATTCTGTTTGTGTATCGACTACAAAGAACTCAACAAATTGACGGTCAAGAATCGTTACCCTCTGCCTCGCATAGATGATCTATTCGACCAACTGCAAGGGGCAAACTATTTTTCCAAGATTGATCTGAGATCTGGATATCACCAGTTACGAGTGCTAGAAGAGGATGTGCCGAAGACAGCCTTCCGAACTCGTTACAGACACTACGAGTTCGTGGTGATGCCATTCGGATTGACCAATGCGCCCGCAGTCTTCATGGATCTAATGAATAGAGTATGCCGACCTTACTTGGATCAGTTCGTCATCGTTTTCATTGACGACATCCTGATCTACTCCCGAAGTAAGAAAGAGCATGGCGATCATCTGCGACAAGTTCTAGAGACATTACGAAAAGAGAAACTTTATGCGAAGTTCTCGAAATGTGAATTTTGGATCCGAAGAGTCGAATTCTTAGGACACGTGGTAAGCGAAGAGGGAATCCACGTGGACCCATCCAAAATTAAAGCCATTGAGAACTCGTCAGCACCTAAGACGCCTACCGAAATTCGTCAATTTCTAGGTCTCGCTGGCTACTACCGCAGATTCATTCAGAACTTCTCTCGAATAGCGAAACCTCTTACGACCCTGACCCAGAAAGGCGTGGCCTTTGACTGGGAAGAGAAACAAGAAAGAGCGTTCCAAACGCTCAAACGAGCCTTGTGCACCGCGCCAATACTATCCCTTCCTGAAGGGATAGAAGACTTCGTAGTCTATTGCAATGCATCAAATCAAGAACTCGGATGTGTTCTGATGCAGCGAGGTAAGGTCATCGCCTACGCCTCGAGACAGTTGAAGACACACGAGGTTAACTACACGACACACGATCTTCAACTAGGATCCGTGGTGTTTGCTCTGAAGATCTGGAGACATTACTTGTATGGAACGAAGAGCACTATCTTTACCGACCACAAGAGTTTACAACACATTTTTGATCAAAAGGAGCTCAACATGAGACAACGACGGTGGGTCGAGCTACTCAGTGATTACGAATGCGATATTCGTTATCATCCGGGTAAAGCCAACTTGGTAGCAGACGCCCTAAGTCGGAAGGAATATTCTGGTCGCAAAGTCAAGTCATTATCAATAACCATCCATTCACACTTGTCTAAGCAAATTCAGGCGGCTCAACTTGAAGCCATGAAACCTGAAAATGTGACGAGTGAATCCCTTAGGGGAATGGACAAGAACTTCGAAGCCAAGGTGACGGAGCATTATATTTCATGAACCGGATCTGGACACCAAAACATGGTGGTTTCCGAGACTTGGTCATGACCAAGGCGCACAACACTCGGTATTTCGTCCACCCAGGTTCAGATAAGATGTATATGGATCTTAAAAAGCTATACTGGTGGCCTAATATGAAAGCAGAGATTGCTACCTTCGTAAGTAAATGCCTTACTTGCGCAAAGGTTAAGGTCGAGTACCAGAAGCCCTCTGGTTTACTGCAACAACCAGAGATTCCAGAATGGAAGTGGGAGCGGATCACTATGGATTTCATAACCAAGTTGCCCAAGACAACGGGTGGACTTGACACCATATGGGTCATCGTTGATAGATTGACCAAGTCTGCACACTGCCTGCCTATCAAAGAAACCGACAAGATGGAGAAGCTTACGAGAACATACATTAGGGAAATCGTACGGCTACATGGTGTACCTATGTCCATTATCTCCGATAGAGATAGTAGGTTCACCTCAAGATTTTGGCAATCACTACAACATTCCATAGGAACAAGGCTGGACATGAGCACAGCCTACCATCCACAGACCGACGGACAGAGTGAGAGGACCATCCAAAAACTGGAAGATATGTTTGCGAGCCTGTGTGATTGATTTTGGGAAAGCTTGGGATACTCATTTACCCCTTGTCGAATTTTCCTATAATAACAATTATCACACGAGCATCAAGGCTGCTCCATTCAAAGCTCTCTACGGCCGAAAGTGCAGATCCCCTCTGTGCTGGGCTGAGGTGGGTGATACCCAATTAGCAAGGGGGCAAGCTTCCGACAGTACTCTCATCGGTCCGGAAATCATTCGGGAAACGACAGAGAAAATCGTTCAGATTCGTGAACGATTGAAAGCCTCTAGAGACCGACAGAAGAGCTACGCCGATAAACGAAGAAAACCTTTGGAATTTCAGGTGGGAGACCGAGTCCTTCTCAAAGTCTCACCCTGGAAAGGCTTGATACGCTTCGGCAAGCGTGGGAAGCTTAATCCGAGGTACATAGGGCCTTTTGGGATACTTGCCAGAGTCGGCCCCGTAGCTTACAAGCTCGACCTTCCCGACACACTTCGTAACGTGCATTCTACATTCCACGTATCTAACTTGAAAAAGTGTCTTTCCGACGAGACTCTTGTAATCCCACTCGACGAGATCGAGATCAACGAGAGCCTCAACTTCATGGAAGAACCAGTAGAGATCATGGACCGTGAGGTCAAGCAGACGAAGCAAAGCCGTATCCCTATCGTGAAGGTTCGCTGGAACGCCAAGCGAGGACCGGAATTCACTTGGGAACGCGAGGATCAGATGAAACTGAAATACCCTCATCTTTTCGCTTAATTATTTGTAACTCCTTATTTGCTTAAATTCTAATTTCGGGACGAAATTCCTTCTAACGGGGGGATGATGTGACAACCCGAAATTTCCATTTGTACGAACATTATCTATTCAATAGAAGCTAGTCCAGTTTCAGTGAATTTCATACTTTTCCGAACAAGTTTGTGTACATTAGGGTTTACGTTTAAGGAGATATCAGGAGAGTGGATGCTCCTGGGTTTATGAAACTTGAACATTCCAAGTTTCATACTGTTACAGTCCAATATCCGGGATAAAAATATTTTCTGCCAAAATATTTCAGGGCTATAAATAGATTTCTGAATTTAATTAATTCATTATTCACAATTCCAAATAGAGAAAAGCCATTTTCTCTCTGACGGATCTTCGGGTTTTCATCCCAGATTGTGAGTCCACTTTCCAAGATGTGTTTCATTACTTGTTATATGCTTTATAACATCATTTACATGTCTAAAATGCAAGATTCGGGAGTTTACCGCCCAAGAACGTTCTTGGGGAGTAAACTCCAAAATAGAGCTTTAAGGCCACCTAGTCCCATTTCCTTGATAGACAACTAGTTAGGGACTTAATGTCTGAACATTAGAGGCTTGAAATCATTTAAGAACCACAAGTTATAGGAGTTTACGGCCAAGGATATCTCTTGGGCCGTAAACCCCTTTTTAAGGGCTATAAGTGCCCTAAACCACCCCTAAAGCTTAAAGACATTTACCCTCTAATGCTTGTAGCTAATTTGGACACCAAAACACTTCAAACTCATAGAGTTTTAGGAGTTTACGGCCAAGGACATGCCCTTGGGCTGTAAACCCCTTTTTCAAGGGCAAAGTGTACCCTAAACACCCCTAAGGCTTGTAGACAATTACCATTTGATACTTGTAACTTGAATGGGGAGTAAAGGACATCAAAATCATCCCTTAAAGGGAGTTTACGGCCAAGGAACATCACTTGGGCCGTAAACTCCAAGTGAAGGCACAAATGTGTGCCTATTGTCCCCCCTTAGACAAAAACATGGAAGCTATCCTACATGTGCAAGTGCCCCAAATGAATTAAAACCAACACCCCATAGGAGTTTATGGCCGTAAACTCTAGGGGATATGGTAATTAGGCCATAAACTCCTCTATGGAGCATTCTAGGGCCTTAAACAACTTCAAGAATTATTCCACAAGTGCTAGGCTTATTCTAGGATTAAAATAGCTCCTTAAAACACCCAAAACCACCAAGTGAGGAGTTCACGGCCATAAACTCATGGGTTTACGGCCGTAAACTCCAAAGGTGGGGTTTATTGGGTGGTAAGCTCTTATACAAGGTCATTGGTGCATTAAACCCCTTTTTGTCTTGTCCCGTATCGACTTAGATGCAACCCTTAGGACCTATAACATTTATGCAAAGTGTTTTCATGTTCCTAAGTGTCCCAACTTATTTTATTAAGTTATTATTTGTCACACCCCAAAACCAAGAACGACGGAAACGTTCTGGGGCGGAGGACGTCATGTATAGTATCACAACACAGTAAATGTAAATAAGCAAACAACATCATCCATTGCATTAAATATATAATTTTAATACAAGCGTGTTCTGTACAGTTATAGACACCAAAAATAATGAAACACAAAATAAAATGAGATGAGTCTTGAATGCACTCCATCTTCTCAAAAGCTGGCCTCGGTACCTGTCTACTGATGACCTGAGAATACAAGTTATTTTGAAAGAGTTTATCAGCATTAAGCTGGTGAGTTCATAAGTATTTTAGTGTCAATGTTTCTTGTAAAAATATTTAAATCTGTCTCAATGTATAAGTTTGTAAAAATGTACGCAAATGTTTGAAAGTATTTGTAAAAGTCTGAATCTCTCAGAAAATCCTATATTTTCTATAAAAGTAACCTTCTACCAAGGCTAGACTGTTTTGTAAACTTGTCTGTTGTAAAAGTGTGTAATTACCCAAGTATAACTATTATTTGTTAAATATATAGTTTGTACACTAATGCTTAAGCGAGATTATCACTAAAATATATAATGGGTAAATCATTGTAGTACTGTAGCTTTGTATAATAAGACTACTATTGTACTAAATACTACTACCTTAAACCGGATTTATATTAAGGCATAATGTGATAAATTGCACCATGCTATCGACTGGTAACAACGACATAATGAATGGTCGTAATAAAAGAAATGACGTTTCGCACCCGCAGACCTGCAGGTCCGGCTGTAGCTAGCAGCAAGGTGTAGGATAGTCAATCCAGTATAGATCTATACGCAAACTCACGCTCTCCCTCCAAGAGAATTCTGGCTACAACTCGGGCCATGACATTTAAGGCATGCCCGATACAGTGGATCACAATTATTATGTATTTTTGTATATGTATTGTTTCTCGTATATCTGTATATGCATTGTTTCTCGTATATCTGTATATGTATTGTTTCTCGTATATCTGTATATGCATTGTTTCTCGTATATCTGTATATGTATTGTTTCTCGTATTTCTGTATATGTATTGTTTCTAGTATATCTGTATATGTATTGTTTCTAGTATTTCTGTATATGTATTGTTTCTAGTATATCTGTATATGTATTGTTTCTAGTATTTCTGTATATGTATTGTTTCTAGTATTTCTGTATATGTATTGTTTCTAGTATATCTGTATATGTATTGTTTCTAGTATTTCTGTATATGTATTGTTTCTAGTATTTCTGTATATGTATTGTTTCTAGTATATCTGTATATGTATTGTTTCTAGTATTTCTGTATATGTATTGTTTCTAGTATTTCTGTATATGTATTGATCCTGCGTTACCCCGATGGTAACCAGCTACTGATGTACTGATGAGTATGAATATGGAAGTACTTTTATGTCTATACATGTATATATGATATATAAGTAATATGAAAATGACCTTCGGAGAGTCACCCGAAATCCCACCAGACCACATCCAAATCGAGGAAAAGGAAATAGGGCGGATGGCATTCCTAAGCCTTTTGAACATTATTTATATACCTATACATATATGGGCATGCAATTGGATGTATAAAGCATAAATAAGTTTTCATAAAACATTTTGAATCATAACTATGATATCAAGAGGAGATCGACTTGATGTCGATCTATAAAACAGTTTGAAGGCATAAGTTAATAAAACAGTTTAAGTATAAGAAGCATTTGTTTAAATCACAGTCTATAAGTAAGTTTGGATAATAAAACAGTTTGTAAAACATTTCAAAGTAAAGCATTTTGATAAACAGTTTGGACAGTGGTAAAAATCATTGTTTTCCTAGTTATTAATCACATGTGATTAAATGCAATCACATGTGATTGAAGCAATAACTTATAAGTATTTGACTTGTATTCCCCCCCCCCCCATAAAGTATTTAAAAACACTTAAAATCATTTCAAAGGTTGATTCAAGGGGTATGAACTCACTTGTGGTGAGTCGTCCGAATAGCAGTGTCGGCTACCATGCTAGATGGCAAACGGAGACTCGTTTACACGCACGAGCCTAGTTATCATATAATAAGCATATATATAACTAATTAGACATATAATAACTTAAATAAATAAGTTAAGACACTTAGAAAACATTTAAACAATTTTATGAGTGTTTAAGGTTCAAATGGTTGCATCTAAGTTGCTACGGGACAAGGCAAAAGGGTTTGAAACATCAAAGGGCCTTGTATAGGAGTTCACCAACCAACAAACCCCACACCTTGGAGTTTACAGCCGTAAACTCATGGGTTTATGGCTGTGAACTCCTCAAATGGTGTTTTTGGGTGTTTTGTGGTGCTATCTTGATCCTAGAACACTCCTAGCTTTATTGGAATAACACATGCAGTAGTTTAAGGCTTTAGAACACTCCATAAGGGAGTTTACGGCCTAAGGTCCTTCACCCTAGAGTTTACGGCCGTAAACTCTTGGAATTTAATTGTTTTGAGGCTCTTAAACATCAAGGATGGCTTCCATGAATTTATCTAAGGCTAATGGGGGCAAGAGACACACTTTGGTGCCTTCACTTAGAGTTTACGGCCCAAGTCATGTTCCTTGGCCATAAACTCCTTTCAAGGAGTGGTTTCTATGTGTTCTACTCTCCATTCTAGTCCCAAAGGTGCAAGGTAAATTGCCTAAAGGCTTAAGGGTTGCTTGGAATGATTTTTGTCCCACAAAGAGGGGTTTACGGCCCAAGAGGGGTTCTTGGCCGTAAACTCCTACTAACTTGTGATTTTGATGAGCTTTTGGTGTTCTAAACAAGCACAAGTACTAGTAGTTAAAGTCCTTAAGCATTTGGGGAAGATTTTAGGGCACTTAAGCCCTTGAAAAGGGGTTTACGGCCCAAGGGAGTTCCTTGGCCGTAAACTCCTAGAACTTATGTTTCTTGGATGCATTTAGGCCTATAAAGATCATACCTTATCTCCTAAACAAGTTGTCTAACAAGGAATCGGGACTAGGAAGTCATAATGTTCCATTTTGGAGTTTACTCCCCAAGAACGTTCTTGGGCGGTAAACTCCCGGATCTTGTAATCTAAACATGTTATTGTTGTTAATAAGCATTAAACAAGTATTGAATAACATATAGAAAAGTAGACTCACAATCTGGGAGGAAAACCCGAAGATCCGTCAGAGAGAATATGGCTTTTCTCTATTTGGAATTGTGAATAATGAATTAATTTAATTCAGAAAACTATTTATAGTCCTGGAATATTTTGGCAGAAAATATTTTCATTCCTGATATTGGACTGTAACATTATGAAACTTGAAATGCCCAAGTTTCACAAAACCAGGAGTATCCACTCTCCTGATATCATCTAAAACATAAATCCTAATGTACACAAACTTGCTCGGAAAAGCTTGAAAATCACTGAAATTGAACTAGCCTCTATTGAATAGATGATGTTCGTACAATGGAAATTTCGGATTGTCACATCATCCCCCTGTTAGAGGGAATTTCGTCCCGAAATTAGAATTTAAGCAAATAAAAGTTACAAACAATTAAGCGAAAAGATGAGGGTATTTCAACTTCATCTGATCCTCGCGTTCCCAAGTGAATTCCGGTCCTCGCTTGGCGTTCCAGCGAACCTTCACGATAGGGATACGGCTTTGTTTCGTCTGCTTGACTTCACGGTCCATGATTTCTACAGGATCTTCCACGAAGTTGAGGCTCTCGTTGATCTCGATCTCGTCGAGTGGGATTACGAGAGTCTCGTCGGACAGACACTTTTTCAAGTTAGATACGTGGAATGTAGAATGTACGTTACGCAGTGTGTCGGGTAGATCAAGTTTGTAAGCTACGGGGCCGACTCTGGCAAGAATCTCGAAAGGCCCTATGTACCTCGGATTAAGCTTCCCACGCTTGCCGAAGCGTATCAAGCCTTTCCAGGGTGAGACTTTGAGAAGGACTCGGTCTCCCACTTGAAATTCCAAAGGTTTTCTTCGTTTATCGGCGTAGCTCTTCTGTCGGTCTCTAGAGGCTTTCAATCGTTCACGAATCTGAACGATTTTCTCTTTCGTTTCCCGAATGATTTCTGGACCCGTGAGAGTACTGTCGGAAGCTTGCCCTCTTGCTAATTGGGTATCACCAACCTCAGCCCAGCACAGAGGGGATCTGCACTTGCGGCCGTAGAGAGCTTCGAATGGAGCAGCCTTGATGCTCGTGTGATAACTGTTATTATAGGAAGATTCGACAAGGGGTAAATGAGTATCCCATGCTTTCCCAAAATCAATCACACAGGCTCGCAACATATCTTCCAATGTTTGAATGGTTCTCTCACTCTGTCCGTCGGTCTGTGGATGGTAGGTTGTGCTCATGTCCAGCCTTGTTCCCAGGGAACGTTGTAGGGATTGCCAAAATCTTGAAGTGAACCTACTATCTCTATCAGAGATAATGGAAATAGGTACACCATGCAACCGTACAATTTCCCTAATGTATGTGCTCGTAAGTTTCTCCATCTTGTCGGTTTCCTTGATAGGTAGGAAGTGTGCAGACTTGGTCAATCTATCAACGATGACCCATATGGTGTCAAGTCCACCCGTCGTCTTGGGCAACTTGGTTATGAAATCCATAGTGATCCGCCCCACTTCCATTCCGGGATCTCTGGTTGTTGCAGTAAACCAGAGGGCTTCTGGTACTCGACCTTAACCTTTGTGCAAGTAAGGCATTTACTCACGAAGGTAGCAATCTCTGCTTTCATATTAGGCCACCAGTATAGCTTTTTAAGATCCAGATACATCTTATCTGAACCTGGGTGGACGGAATACCGAGTGTTGTGCGCCTCGGTCATGACCAAGCTCCGTCACCCTTGGCTTCGAAGTTCTTGTCCATTCCTCTAAGGGATTCACTCGACACATTTTCAGGTTTCATGGCCTCAAACTGAGCCGCCTGAATTTGCTTAGTCAAGTGCGAATGGACGGTTATGGATAATGACTTGACCTTGCGACCAGAATATTCTTTCCGACTTAGGGCGTCTGCTACTACGTTGGCTTTACCCGGATGATAACGAATATCGCATTCGTAGTCACTGAGTAGTTCGACCCACCGTCGTTGTCTCATGTTGAGCTCCTTCTGATCGAAAATGTGTTGTAAACTCTTGTGGTCGGTAAAGATAGTGATCTTCATTCCATACAAGTAATGTCTCCAGATCTTCAGAGCAAACACTACTGCTCCTAGTTCAAGATCGTGGGTCGTGTAGTTAACCTCGTGTGTCTTCAACTGTCTCGAGGCGTAGGCGATGACCTTACCTCGTTGCATCAGAACACATCCGAGTCCTTGATTGGATACATCGCAGTAGACTACAAAGTCTTCTATTCCTTCTGGAAGGGGTAGTATTGGTGCGGTGCACAAGGCTCGTTTGAGCGTTTGGAACACTCTTTCTTGTTTCTCTTCCCAGTCAAAGGCCACGCCTTTCTGGGTCAGGGTCGTAAGAGGCTTCGCTATTCGGGAGAAGTTCTGAATGAATCTGTGGTAGTAGCCAGCAAGACCTAGAAATTGACGAATTTCTGTAGGTGTCTTTGGTGCTGACCAGTTCTCAATGGCTTTTATTTTGGATGGGTCCACGTGGATTCCCTCTTCGCTCACCACGTGTCCTAAGAATTCGACTCTTCGGATCCAAAATTCACATTTCGAGAACTTCGCATAAAGTTTCTCTTTCCGTAATGTCTCTAGAACTTGTCGTAGGTGATCACCATGCTCCTTCTTACTTCGGGAGTAGATCAGGATGTCGTCAATGAAAACGATGACGAACTGATCTAAGTAAGGTCGGCATACTCTATTCATCAGATCCATGAAGACTGCGGGCGCATTAGTCAATCCGAATGGCATCACCACGAACTCGTAGTGTCCGTAACGAGTTCGGAAGGCTGTCTTTGGCACATCCTCCTCGAGCACTCGTAACTGGTGATATCCGGATCTCAGATCAATATTGGAAAAATAGTTCGCCCCTTGCAGTTGGTCGAATAGATCGTCTATGCGTGGCAGAGGATAACGATTCTTTATCGTCAATTTGTTGAGTTCCCTGTAGTCAATACACATACGGAATGATCCGTCTTTCTTCTTAACGAACAAGACCGGTGCTCCCTAAGGTGAGAAACTTGGTCTTATAAAGCCCTTGCTGAGCAGTTCGTTAAGTTGACCAGAGAGTTCTTGCATCTCGGCTGGTGCTAAACGGTAGGGCGACTTGGCTACTGGGGTAGCTCCTGGGACTAAGTCTATTCTGAACTCGACTTGTCGTTGCGGAGGTAACCCGGGTAGTTCTTCTGGGAAAATGTCGGGAAAGTCGCTCACTACTGGGAGGTTCTTTAGTTCTTTTGTTTCTAGGTTCGTGTCGACGACGTGAGCAAGGAATGCGTGGTATTCTTTGCGCAGATATTTCTGTGCTTGAATACTAGATATAATGCGAAGACTCGCACCAGGTTTGTCGCCGTAGACTATAAGAGTTTCGTTAGACGGGAGGCTTAGTCGGACTGCTTTCTCGTAGCACATGATGTCGGCGCGATGAAGACTTAACCAATCCATGCCGATAATAACGTCGAAACTTTTTATTGAGACTGGCATAAGGTCGATTGGGAATGAATGGTTATCTAAGGTTAGAAGACAACCTATGTATATGCTATTAGTACTTTCAGTTTTCCCATTGGCCATTTCTACTGTGAATTGTTCATTAAGTGCGTGTGGTTGTTGCTTAAGCATGCGAGCAAATTTGTGGTTTACGAAGCTTCGCTCCGCTCCACTATCGAACAGAATGCATGCATAGGAGTTATCAAGGAGGAACGTACCAGTCACCACTATCGGGTCAGCAACTGCTTCCCCGTGGCCTATTGCTAATACCCTCCCTGCTCCTCCAGTATTCCTCGCCTTAGGTGTAACGCCCGGGTTTCAGGGCTAAGCATTTTTGTCAATGTAATAGTCTAGGTCAACTCTTGTAACTCTTTTTTGAAGTAATAAAGATGAAATATTTGAGTATTATGTGAATTATGTGTATTTATGTGCTTATAATTTAATTATAAATGTATAATTAATAAATAATAAAAATAAGCGTCAAAATTAAAGTATAAGATAATCCCGATATCTCTACATAAAGTTGTAGAATATGTCTCAAGGTTTTCGTACATATAAAGAATGCCGAAATCCGAGTTATAACGAAGAAGTTATGACCCGTCGAAGTTTTACGGTAAAACCGGCACGGCACCGGGAAGCGTAAATAGTGAATTTACGATAGAGCGAGATTTAGCCTTAGCGATCTAAACGAAAGTCGTAGAATATGTTAAAATAAGAACATCGATAAAAAGAACGCCCAAATCTGACTTCGTATGAAGAAGTTATGATTTTTCGAAGTTTCGGAATAGCAGTGTACAGCCCGAAATTCGAATATTAGATCGAGCGGTTTTTAGCCGACACGACCTGAACGAGAATCGAAGATCTCGTTAAGGGTAGCGTAACGAGAAAAAGATGGGTGAAAACGGATGTCGGATGAAGAAGTTATGAGGATTTAACGGACCAATCGTGTCCCGGCCCGTTAATAATATAAAATTTAAAATCGAGCCAAAATTAGCCGACAAAGTCTAAACGAAAGTTGTAGAGTACGTTCCCACCTTCGCGTGGATATAAAGAACGTCGAAAACGGAGGTCGTACGCGAAAGTTACGAATTTTTAAAGTTGAAGTATGAAAATGCGAAGTCTGTTGCGAGGCTGATGACGTGGCTGCATCTGGGCCGCCCATCGCTGATGAAAGAACGCGCTTCGGATGATGACACCTGCCCTCGCTGTACGCTCCGCGTCCGAAGCCAGTACGCCCCGCGTACCCTCGCCCTTATCTCTTCCGGAGTGCAAGCCAGCTGGACCGAGGAGGCGCCCTTATCCGATGGTTACGCCCCGCGTAGGTCCGAGGTACGCCCAGCGTACCGAGGCCTCGCAGGACTATAAAAGGAGGCCGAGACTTCATCATTTTTCACACCTTTTTCACTTCTCTCTCTAACTTCTTTCTCTCTCTACAACCCCAAAACACCTCTAAACCCTAGTTAAGCCCCTTAGCACCCTAGGGAAGCCCCGAGGCTCCCGGAGTCCCGAGAAAAAGGAGTTTTTCGGTTTCGAAACGCTGCTCCAACCAAGTCCCGGTTCTCGATAAAATTCGCTGTAAGTATGCTACGCTTACGCAATTTTTAATATAGCTTTCAAATAATTATAGGAATGTTATTAGGTCCTTAAAATAATTATTTGGGCTATTATATGAGTTATATCGAGTATTATTAACGCTTAATAATACTCGGACTAATTAATTTGTCGCGGTTATCGTTAAACTAAACCCTAGTGGTATCGATACTAGGTTTTATCGAAGGAATATCGTTTTGAGAGTATCGAAGCGCTGTCCGAGTGCTGAGTCACCACCTAATCAGGTGAGTGCATAGTTACTTTCAACTTACACATAGATATGAAGTATTTTATATAAATTACGTGTTATGTGTGCATATTATCTGAATACTTGCTATCTATGCTAGATGAACGTTGTTATACATGTTTTCAATGATTTAAACTGTATATGTATTTTATATCTACGAAAATGTTGGGGTAAAACATGGGTAGATGCAATAGGTGATGTGTGATAAAATGATGAGAGGCCTCGATGTTGATGTTGTTGTTTCTGTCATCTAGCGGAGTATGGATGACGACCACGGACTCTTCTAGACAGTCCAGTGGAACACTAGCAGGCTCGCAACCTGTAGGTGTTTGTGAACGATGTGTTCACCGGTGTACTCCATCCCCCACATGGTTGCCTTTAGGACATTTATTGCTGAGGAATCCCCTTAGCAGTAGTGTCCGTCCCGATGATGATCCTTAGGCTAGGTCCCTTATGATAAGTGTTTAGGGACGTAAAGTGAGGATAACGGGAACGGGTAATCGGGTTATTGTTGATTGATGAAATTAATAAACTTATTTATTGTGGGTTGAAAACCCTATGTGCTCACCAGGCTCCCAAGCCTGACCCACTCAGTTTTAGGTATTACAGGTAGTGGCGCATGAGCATAGATGTGATGTTTTGGACGAGGGATTACGGATATAGGCCTGTAGATATGAAATAATGTAGTAAGGCTTATATTGTACTGTTTATGCTTTTGATCTGTACGAACATGACATCCCGAGTCTTTTAATGAAATACATTTCTATGGAAATGCTTTTGATAAATCTTTATCATATTTTTGTTTTGGGACAAATTCCACAACACTTTCATTTAAAATGTAACTCTGATTTTTAAACAAAGCATAAACAAACCGGTCTTTTCTGGCCGTGATTTTGGGGATGTCACAGTTGGTATCAGAGCATTAGTTTAAGCGAACTAGGAATTTGTAGGATTTCTAGACTTAAACTTAGAATGCTAAGCGATGATTGTGAGGCGTGAGCACTAGCTTATTTTAGAAATTGTGCCTAAAAAGCTTTTATGTGCTAAATGCTATGTGCATAATATGCTGTTATTTGTTCGGATCTATGGTCTGTTGCCGACCGGATCTGGAAACCTTATGTGTTTAGGATTCTAAACGTACGACTACGATATTAGAACTAGCATGTAAACGTTTCGGAGTGATAAGGACGATTTAAACGTCTATCCTAAATAAAGATCTAAATTCACCTTATTCGGTGTATAGATCAAGATGGCAAGGACTCGTAGCGGAAACGTAAACGCGAATGGAGATAGGAACCAACCCCCAGTGGTTCAACAAATACCTGTTGTAGAAGAAGTTGCACCTGAGCCAGTCACGATGGCCGGAGTGCAAGCGATGATCCAGGTTATGTTGGATCGTCAAATGGAGGAAACCATACGTTTGCTCCAGCAAAATCAAGAGGAAGAGACTATTCAGATCGAACAGCCCGAGTTGAACGAAGGGCAGACTGAGGAGGGAAACTATAGTGGGACTGTTGGTCAAGCCATCCCACCGATAGTTAGGCAAAACCACCAGGATGGAGGAAATGACGGACGTGGATGCAAATACAAGGATTTCATGGCATCCAAGCCACCGAGTCTATCTGGAAGCCCGACACTGGTGGAAGTCATGAACTGGATCTCTGAAATGGAGACGATGTTTGAGAGTTGCGAGTGTAGCAACAGGCAGAAGACCGCTCTCGCGATTCCTTTGTTGAAGTCTGGGGTACTAAGCTGGTGGAAGCTACTAGCTGACTCAATGCCCAAAGGTGAAGCAAGCAAGATGTTGTGGGAGGATTTTCTGGTACAGTTGAAGATGCAATACTGCTCTGAGCAGGATCTTCTGGAAATCAACAACGAATTCCAGAATCTGAAGAAGGGAAGAATGAGCGTTACGGAATACGCTGCAAGCTTTACTGAGAAAATGAAGTTTGTTCCTCACCTCGTCCCAATTGAACTCTCCAAGGTTAACAAATTTGCCCTCGGATTACCAGCGGACTTCGGTCCAATGGTCAAGCAATCTACCACTCTGAAAGCCGCCATCTGGGCTGCTAAGAATGTGGAGACCCAGATACGAGAAAAGGGTCTGGAGAGAGCGGAAGTGGGAGAGAAAAGGAAATTTGACGGATCCTCAAGGTCCGGTAAACGGTTTCGACATTGTTTTGGGTATGGATTGGCTTAGCGCTAACGATGCTGAGATTCAATACCGAAAGAAGATAGTAAAGGTGAACCCACCCGGAAAGGAATCATTTATGGTGTACGGGGACAAACGCAGAGTGAATTCTGGAATCATCTCCCTGATGAAAGCCAGGAAATGTTTGTCCAAAGGGTGCGCATCGTACTTGGCATTCGTAATCGATGCCAAAAAGGAGAAGAAAGAGGTGCAGAATATACTGGTTGTGTGTGATTATCCGGAAGTCTTTCCCGAAGACCTTCCCGGATTACCACCTGATAGACAAGTGGAGTTTCGTATAGACTTGTTACCAGGAACAACACCAATAGCAAAGGCACCTTACCGATTAGCACCGACGGAGATGAAGGAGCTCATGACGCAACTTCAGGAGCTGTTGGACAATGGTTTTATTCGACCTAGTTCATCACCCTGGGGAGCTCCGGTGTTATTCGTAAAGAAGAAGGACGGAAGCATGAGGATGTGTATAGACTATCGAGAGCTGAATAAGGCAACGGTGAAAAACAAGTATCCATTGCCGAGGATTGACGACCTATTCGATCAGCTGCAAGGTTCGAGCTACTTCTCAAAGATCGATCTTAGGTCAGGATATCATCAGCTGAAGGTGAGAGAGCAGGATATTGAAAAGACTGCATTCAGAACAAGATATGGACACTACGAGTTCTTGGTTATGTCATTTGGACTAACCAATGCTCCTGCAGCATTCATGGATTTGATGAATAGGGTTAACCATTCCTCGATAAATCCGTGATAGTGTTCATCGACGACATTCTCGTCTACTCGAAAAGCCAAGAGGAGCATGGCAAGCATCTACGGGAAGTATTAGAAGTGTTGAAGAAGGAGAAGCTTTTTGCAAAGTTCTCCAAATGCGACTTTTGGATACGGGAAGTCCAATTCTTGGGTCATGTTGTTAACCAGGAGGGAATAATGGTTGACCCCGCAAAGATCGAGGCTGTAATGAAGTGGGAACGTCCAAAGAGTCCCACGGAGAATCGAAGCTTTCTAGGATTAGCCGGATATTATCGACGATTTATCCAAGGCTTTTCTTCGATAGCTGCTCCATTAACAGCTTTGACTCATAAAGGAGCCACACATACATGGAGTGAGAAACACGAAGAGGCGTTCGAGAAGCTAAAGAAGAAGTTATGCGAAGCACCGATACTTTCTCTACCCGATGGAGTTGAAGACTTCGCAGTTTACAGTGATGCATCTGGAGTCGGGTTGGGTTGTGTTTTGACCCAAAGAGAAAAGGTGATAGCATACGCATCTCGACAATTGAAAGAACACGAAAAGAACTACCCCACTCATGATCTAGAGTTGGCAGCGGTAGTTTTTGCCTTAAAGATATGGAGGCATTACCTCTACGGCACGAAGTGCAAGCTCTTCACTGATCATAAGAGTCTCCAGTATCTCTTTAATCAGAAGGAGTTGAACATGAGGCAACGACGCTGGCTAGAACTTCTCAAGGACTACGACTGTGAGATACTTTACCACCCAGGTAAAGCAAATATTGTTGCTGATGCTCTCAGTCGGAAAGTCAATCTGGAAAGGAAAAGGCCAAGAGCGTTAAGAATTGAAGTCGTTTCGACGATTGTCGAAAGTATCAGGAAAGCTCAAGAAGAAGCTTTAGAGAAAAATGACCAAAAGGAAGAACGTTTGGGAAGAACGTTAGTGTTCGGTACAAACAGTCGAGGACTGAAGGTATTCCAAGATCGAATTTGGGTACCTAAGACGGGGGGAATAAGAGATCTTCTGATGGAAGAAGCACACAAGACCATGTACTCGATTCATCCCGGTAGCACTAAAATGTATAGGGACCTAAAACCCTACTACTGGTGGCCGACGATGAAGCTCGATGTTGCGAAGTATGTGGCCGAGTGCGTAACATGTGCGAGGGTTAAGGCACAACATCAGAAACCGTATGGGAGTTTAGAACCTTTACCTGTACCCATGGGTAAATGGGAAGACATCACCATGGATTTTGTGACTAAACTGCCCAGGACGAAGAACGGTCACGACATGATTTGGGTAGTCGTGGATCGTTTCACCAAGAGTGCACACTTCATAGCAGCCAACGAGAAGTGGTCTATGGATAAGCTCGCAAATGCTTACGTGAAGGAAATTGTAAGACTTCACGGTGTTCCTCTTACGATTGTATCAGATCGTGATAGTCGTTTCACGTCAAGGTTTTGGAGGAGTCTACAAGAGGAGTTGGGTACAAAGTTATGTTTGAGTACTGCTTACCATCCGCAAACTGATGGCCAGAGCGAAAGAACGATTCAGACACTGGAAGATATGCTGAGAGCATGTACCCTCGAATTCCAAGGAAATTGGGACGAGCACTTACCTCTGGTAGAATTCTCCTACAACAATAGTTTTCACTAGAGCATCAAGATGGCACCTTACCAAGCCTTGTATGGACAAAAGTGTCGTACGCCGTCTTGTTGGCTTGAAGCCGGAGAGAAGCAGTTTATGGGCCCCGAGATAGTCCATGAGACTGCTGAGAAGTTGAAGGTGATTAGGGAAAGAATGTTAGCAGCTCAAGATCGTCAGAAGAGCTATGCTGACAAGAAAAGACGACCGATAACCTTCGAGGTTGGGGATTCCGTTCTGCTTAAAGTCTCACCATGGAAGGGACTTATACGATTTGGGAAACAAGGAAAGTTGAGTCCAAGGTTTATTGGGCCGTTCAAAGTTCTTCAGAAGATTGGGAACCAAGCTTACAAGCTGGAATTGCCCGAAGAACTCAATGGTATTCATAACACTTTCCATGTGTGTTATTTGAGGAAATTCACGGGAGATGTTCCCGACATAATTCCAATCTCAGAGTTAAGGATGGATGAGAATAAAAGGCTGATCGAAGAGCCTGAGGCAATTGTTGACCGTAAGACTAAGAAGTTACGACGCAAGATGGTCGACTTGGTGCTAGTCCGATGGAAGCATTCGAATGGGCCGAATCTCACTTGGGAAACAGAGGATGACATGATGAGTCGCTATCTACATCTGTTTGCTAATGCATGATTCCGGGACGGAATCATCCTAAGGGGGAGAGAATTGTAACGCCCGGGTTTCAGGGCTAAGCATTTTTGTCAATGTAATAGTCTAGGTCAACTCTTGTAACTCTTTTTTGAAGTAATAAAGATGAAATATTTGAGTATTATGTGAATTATGTGTATTTATGTGCTTATAATTTAATTATAAATGTATAATTAATAAATAATAAAAATAAGCGTCAAAATTAAAGTATAAGATAATCCCGATATCTCTACATAAAGTTGTAGAATATGTCTCAAGGTTTCCGTACATATAAAGAATGCCGAAATCCGAGTTATAACGAAGAAGTTATGACCCGTCGAAGTTTTACGGTAAAACCGGCACGACACCGGGAAACGTAAATAGTGAATTTACGATAGAGCGAGAGTTAGCCTTAGCGATCTAAACGAAAGTCGTAGAATATGTTAAAATAAGAACATCGATAAAAAGAACGCCCAAATCTGACTTCGTATGAAGAAGTTATGATTTTTCGAAGTTTCGGAATAGCAATGTACAACCCGAAATTCGAATATTAGATCGAGCGGTTTTTAGCCGACACGACCTGAACGAGAATCAAAGATCTCGTTAAGGGTAGCGTAACGAGAAAAAGATGGGTGAAAACGGATGTCGGATGAAGAAGTTATGAGGATTTAACGGGACAATCGGCCCGTTAATAATATAAAATTTAAAATCGAGCCAAAATTAGCCGACGGAGTCTAAACGAAAGTTGTAGAGTACGTTCCCACCTTCGCGTGGATATAAAGAACGTCGAAAACGGAGGTCGTACGCGAAAGTTACGAATTTTTAAAGTTGAAGTATGAAAATGCGAAGTCTGTTGCGAGGCTGATGACGTGGCTGCATCTGGGCCGCCCATCGCTGATGAAAGAACGCGCTTCGGATGATGACACCTGCCCTCGCTGTACGCTCCGCGTCCGAAGCCAGTACACCCCGCGTACCCTCGCCCTTATCTCTTCCGGAGTGCAAGCCAGCTGGACCGAGGTGGCGCCCTTATCCGATGGTTACGCCCCGCGTAGGTCCGAGGTACGCCCAGCGTACCGAGGCCTCGCAGGACTATAAAAGGAGGCCGAGACTTCATCATTTTTCACACCTTTTTCACTTCTCTCTCTAACTTCTTTCTCTCTCTACAACCCCAAAACACCTCTAAACCCTAGTTAAGCCCCTTAGCACCCTAGGGAAGCCCCGAGGCTCCCGGAGTCCCGAGAAAAAGGAGTTTTTCGGTTTCGAAACGCTGCTCCAACCAATTCCCGGTTCTCGATAAAATTCGCTGTAAGTATGCTACACTTACGCAATTTTTAATATAGCTTTCAAATAATTATAGGAATGTTATTAGGTCCTTAAAATAATTATTTGGGCTATTATATGAGTTATATCGAGTATTATTAACGCTTAATAATACTCGGACTAATTAATTTGTCGCGGTTATCGTTAAACTAAACCCTAGTGGTGTCGATACTAGGTTTTATCGAAGGAATATCGTTTTGAGAGTATCGAAGCGCTGTCCGAGTGCTGAGTCACCACCTAATCAGGTGAGTGCATAGTTACTTTCAACTTACACATAGATATGAAGTATTTTATATAAATTACGTGCTATGTGTGCATATTATCTGAATACTTGCTATCTATGCTAGATGAACGTTGTTATACATGTTTTCAATGATTTAAACTGTATATGTATTTTATATCTACGAAAATGTTGGGGTAAAACATGGGTAGATGCAATAGGTGATGTGTGATAAAATGATGAGAGGCCTCGATGTTGATGTTGTTGTTTCTGTCATCTAGCGGAGTATGGATGACGACCACGGACTCTTCTAGACAGTCCAGTGGAACACTAGCAGGCTCGCAACCTTTAGGTGTTTGTGAACGATGTGTTCACCGATGTACTCCATCCCCCACATGGTTGCCTTTAGGACATTTATTGCTGAGGAATCCCCTTAGCAGTAGTGTCCGTCCCGATGATGATCCTTAGGCTAGGTCCCTTATGATAAGTGTTTAGGGACGTAAAGTGAGGATAACGGGAACGGGTAATCGGGTTATTGTTGATTGATGAAATTAATAAACTTATTTATTGTGGGTTGAAAACCCTATGTGCTCACCAGGCTCCCAAGCCTGACCCACTCAGTTTTAGGTATTACAGGTAGTGGCGCATGAGCATAGATGTGATGTTTTGGACGAGGGATTACGGATATAGGCCTGTAGATATGAAATAATGTAGTAAGGCTTATATTGTACTGTTTATGCTTTTGATCTGTACGAACATGACATCCCGAGTCTTTTAATGAAATACATTTCTATGGAAATGCTTTTGATAAATCTTTATCATATTTTTGTTTTGGGACAAATTCCGCAACACTTTCATTTAAAATGTAACTCTGATTTTTAAACAAAGCATAAACAAACCGGTCTTTTCTGGCCGTGATTTTGGGGATGTCACAGTTGGTATCAGAGCATTAGTTTAAGCGAACTAGGAATTTGTAGGATTTCTAGACTTAAACTTAGAATGCTAAGCGATGATTGTGAGGCGTGAGCACTAGCTTATTTTAGAAATTGTGCCTAAAAAGCTTTTATGTGCTAAATGCTATGTGCATAATATGCTGTTATTTGTTCGGATCTATGGTCTGTTGCCGACCGGATCTGGAAACCTTATGTGTTTAGGATTCTAAACGTACGACTACGATATTAGAACTAGCATGTAAACGTTTCGGAGTGATAAGGACGATTTAAACGTCTATCCTAAATAAAGATCTAAATTCACCTTATTCGGTGTATAGATCAAGATGGCAAGGACTCGTAGCGGAAACGTAAACGCGAATGGAGATAGGAACCAACCCCCAGTGGTTCAACAAATACCTGTTGTAGAAGAAGTTGCACCTGAGCCAGTCACGATGGCCGGAGTGCAAGCGATGATCCAGGTTATGTTGGATCGTCAAATGGAGGAAACCAGACGTTTGCTCCAGCAAAATCAAGAGGAAGAGACTATTCAGATCGAACAGCCCGAGTTGAACGGAGGGCAGACTGAGGAGGGAAACTATAGTGGGACTGTTGGTCAAGCCATCCCACCGATAGTTAGGCAAAACCACCAGGATGGAGGAAATGACAGACGTGGATGCAAATACAAGGATTTCATGGCATCCAAGCCACCGAGTCTATCTGGAAGCCCGACACCGGTGGAAGTCATGAACTGGATCTCTGAAATGGAGACGATGTTTGAGAGTTGCGAGTGTAGCAACAGGCAGAAGACCGCTCTCGCGATTCCTTTGTTGAAGTCTGGGGTACTAAGCTGGTGGAAGCTACTAGCTGACTCAATGCCCAAAGGTGAAGCAAGCAAGATGTTGTGGGAGGATTTTCTGGTACAGTTGAAGATGCAATACTGCTCTGAGCAGGATCTTCTGGAAATCAACAACGAATTCCAGAATCTGAAGAAGGGAAGAATGAGCGTTACGGAATACGCTGCAAGCTTTACTGAGAAAATGAAGTTTGTTCCTCACCTCGTCCCAATTGAACTCTCCAAGGTTAACAAATTTGCCCTCGGATTACCAGCGGACTTCGGTCCAATGGTCAAGCAATCTACCACTCTGAAAGCCGCCATCTGGGCTGCTAAGAATGTGGAGACCCAGATACGAGAAAAGGGTCTGGAGAGAGCGGAAGTGGGAGAGAAAAGGAAATTTGACGGATCCTCAAGGTCCGGTAAGAAGGGTAGATTCTCGAAGTTTGGTTCGAGAGGAGGAGGATCAGAAGCGAAGTGGTGTGACAAGTGCAAGAAAAAGCACTCTGGGAAGTGTGATGGAGGGGTCACTTGTTACAAATGCGGAAATCCTGGGCACTATGCCAATGAATGCACGTTCACTAAGAAGGTCTGTTATGAGTGCAACGAGGAGGGGCACATTTCAAGGGATTGCCCGAAGAAGAAGGAGACGGGAAGACCCAACATACCACCGAAGCCGAAGGCAAGAGCCTTCCAGATGACGCTCGAGGCTGCAAAGGAGGCAGCAGACGTCGCTTCAGGTACCTTTCTTGTAAATGGTTTTCCTGCAAATATACTATTTGATTTCGGAGCCAACTACTCCTTTGTGTCGCATAAATTTGGTGGGAAATTAGCATTGCCTGTAGAAAAACTAGATAATGCCCTGATTGTAGAAGTTGCCAGTGGAAAATTCGTACCTGTTAGTAATCGTATTAGGAACATCGTCATTGACCTAAACGGAAACGAATTCCACGAAGAGCTATTACCCATAGAGTTAAACGGTTTCGACATTGTTTTGGGTATGGATTGGCTTAGCGCTAACGATGCTGAGATTCAATACCGAAAGAAGATAGTAAAGGTGAACCCACCCGGAAAGGAATCATTTATGGTGTACGGGGACAAACGCAGAGTGAATTCTGGAATCATCTCCCTGATGAAAGCCAGGAAATGTTTGTCCAAAGGGTGCGCATCGTACTTGGCATTCGTAATCGATGCCAAGAAGGAGAAGAAAGAGGTGCAGAATATACTGGTTGTGTGTGATTATCCGGAAGTCTTTCCCGAAGACCTTCCCGGATTACCACCTGATAGACAAGTGGAGTTTCGTATAGACTTGTTACCAGGAACAACACCAATAGCAAAGGCACCTTACCGATTAGCACCGACGGAGATGAAGGAGCTCATGACGCAACTTCAGGAGCTGTTGGACAATGGTTTTATTCGACCTAGTTCATCACCCTGGGGAGCTCCGGTGTTATTCGTAAAGAAGAAGGACGGAAGCATGAGGATGTGTATAGACTATCGAGAGCTGAATAAGGCAACGGTGAAAAACAAGTATCCATTGCCGAGGATTGACGACCTATTCGATCAGCTGCAAGGTTCGAGCTACTTCTCAAAGATCGATCTTAGGTCAGGATATCATCAGCTGAAGGTGAGAGAGCAGGATATTGAAAAGACTGCATTCAGAACAAGATATGGACACTACGAGTTCTTGGTTATGTCATTTGGACTAACCAATGCTCCTGCAGCATTCATGGATTTGATGAATAGGGTTAACCATTCCTCGATAAATCCGTGATAGTGTTCATCGACGACATTCTCGTCTACTCGAAAAGCCAAGAGGAGCATGGCAAGCATCTACGGGAAGTATTAGAAGTGTTGAAGAAGGAGAAGCTTTTTGCAAAGTTCTCCAAATGCGACTTTTGGATACGGGAAGTCCAATTCTTGGGTCATGTTGTTAACCAGGAGGGAATAATGGTTGACCCCGCAAAGATCGAGGCTGTAATGAAGTGGGAACGTCCAAAGAGTCCCACGGAGAATCGAAGCTTTCTAGGATTAGCCGGATATTATCGACGATTTATCCAAGGCTTTTCTTCGATAGCTGCTCCATTAACAGCTTTGACTCATAAAGGAGCCACACATACATGGAGTGAGAAACACGAAGAGGCGTTCGAGAAGCTAAAGAAGAAGTTATGCGAAGCACCGATACTTTCTCTACCCGATGGAGTTGAAGACTTCGCAGTTTACAGTGATGCATCTGGAGTCGGGTTGGGTTGTGTTTTGACCCAAAGAGAAAAGGTGATAGCATACGCATCTCGACAATTGAAAGAACACGAAAAGAACTACCCCACTCATGATCTAGAGTTGGCAGCGGTAGTTTTTGCCTTAAAGATATGGAGGCATTACCTCTACGGCACGAAGTGCAAGCTCTTCACTGATCATAAGAGTCTCCAGTATCTCTTTAATCAGAAGGAGTTGAACATGAGGCAACGACGCTGGCTAGAACTTCTCAAGGACTACGACTGTGAGATACTTTACCACCCAGGTAAAGCAAATATTGTTGCTGATGCTCTCAGTCGGAAAGTCAATCTGGAAAGGAAAAGGCCAAGAGCGTTAAGAATTGAAGTCGTTTCGACGATTGTCGAAAGTATCAGGAAAGCTCAAGAAGAAGCTTTAGAGAAAAATGACCAAAAGGAAGAACGTTTGGGAAGAACGTTAGTGTTCGGTACAAACAGTCGAGGACTGAAGGTATTCCAAGATCGAATTTGGGTACCTAAGACGGGGGGAATAAGAGATCTTCTGATGGAAGAAGCACACAAGACCATGTACTCGATTCATCCCGGTAGCACTAAAATGTATAGGGACCTAAAACCCTACTACTGGTGGCCGACGATGAAGCTCGAGGTTGCGAAGTATGTGGCCGAGTGCGTAACATGTGCGAGGGTTAAGGCACAACATCAGAAACCGTATGGGAGTTTAGAACCTTTACCTGTACCCATGGGTAAATGGGAAGACATCACCATGGATTTTGTGACTAAACTGCCCAGGACGAAGAACGGTCACGACATGATTTGGGTAGTCGTGGATCGTTTCACCAAGAGTGCACACTTCATAGCAGCCAACGAGAAGTGGTCTATGGATAAGCTCGCAAATGCTTACGTGAAGGAAATTGTAAGACTTCACGGTGTTCCTCTTACGATTGTATCAGATCGTGATAGTCGTTTCACGTCAAGGTTTTGGAGGAGTCTACAAGAGGAGTTGGGTACAAAGTTATGTTTGAGTACTGCTTACCATCCGCAAACTGATGGCCAGAGCGAAAGAACGATTCAGACACTGGAAGATATGCTGAGAGCATGTACCCTCGAATTCCAAGGAAATTGGGACGAGCACTTACCTCTGGTAGAATTCTCCTACAACAATAGTTTTCACTAGAGCATCAAGATGGCACCTTACCAAGCCTTGTATGGACAAAAGTGTCGTACGCCGTCTTGTTGGCTTGAAGCCGGAGAGAAGCAGTTTATGGGCCCCGAGATAGTCCATGAGACTGCTGAGAAGTTGAAGGTGATTAGGGAAAGAATGTTAGCAGCTCAAGATCGTCAGAAGAGTTATGCTGACAAGAAAAGACGACCGATAACCTTCGAGGTTGGGGATTCCGTTCTGCTTAAAGTCTCACCATGGAAGGGACTTATACGATTTGGGAAACAAGGAAAGTTGAGTCCAAGGTTTATTGGGCCGTTCAAAGTTCTTCAGAAGATTGGGAACCAAGCTTACAAGCTGGAATTGCCCGAAGAACTCAATGGTATTCATAACACTTTCCATGTGTGTTATTTGAGGAAATTCACGGGAGATGTTCCCGACATAATTCCAATCTCAGAGTTAAGGATGGATGAGAATAAAAGGCTGATCGAAGAGCCTGAGGCAATTGTTGACCGTAAGACTAAGAAGTTACGACGCAAGATGGTCGACTTGGTGCTAGTCCGATGGAAACATTCGAATGGGCCGAATCTCACTTGGGAAACAGAGGATGACATGATGAGTCGCTATCTACATCTGTTTGCTAATGCATGATTCCGGGACGGAATCATCCTAAGGGGGAGAGAATTGTAACGCCCGGGTTTCAGGGCTAAGCATTTTTGTCAATGTAATAGTCTAGGTCAACTCTTGTAACTCTTTTTTGAAGTAATAAAGATGAAATATTTGAGTATTATGTGAATTATGTGTATTTATGTGCTTATAATTTAATTATAAATGTATAATTAATAAATAATAAAAATAAGCGTCAAAATTAAAGTATAAGATAATCCCGATATCTCTACATAAAGTTGTAGAATATGTCTCAAGGTTTCCGTACATATAAAGAATGCCGAAATCCGAGTTATAACGAAGAAGTTATGACCCGTCGAAGTTTTACGGTAAAACCGGCACGGCACCGGGAAGCGTAAATAGTGAATTTACGATAGAGCGAGATTTAGCCTTAGCGATCTAAACGAAAGTCGTAGAATATGTTAAAATAAGAACATCGATAAAAAGAACGCCCAAATCTGACTTCGTATGAAGAAGTTATGATTTTTCGAAGTTTCGGAATAGCAGTGTACAACCCGAAATTCGAATATTAGATCGAGCGGTTTTTAGCGACACGAACTGAACGAGAATCAAAGATCTCGTTAAGGGTAGCGTAACGAGAAAAAGATGGGTGAAAACGGATGTCGGATGAAGAAGTTATGAGGATTCAACGGGACAATCGGCCCGTTAATAATATAAAATTTAAAATCGAGCCAAAATTAGCCGACGGAGTCTAAACGAAAGTTGTAGAGTACGTTCCCACCTTCGCGTGGATATAAAGAACGTCGAAAACGGAGGTCGTACGCGAAAGTTACGAATTTTTAAAGTTGAAGTATGAAAATGCGAAGTCTGTTGCGAGGCTGATGACGTGGCTGCATCTGGGCCGCCCATCGCTGATGAAAGAACGCGCTTCGGATGATGACACCTGCCCTCGCTGTACGCTCCGCGTCCGAAGCCAGTACACCCCGCGTACCCTCGCCCTTATCTCTTCCGGAGTGCAAGCCAGCTGGACCGAGGTGGCGCCCTTATCCGATGGTTACGCCCCGCGTAGGTCCGAGGTACGCCCAGCGTACCGAGGCCTCGCAGGACTATAAAAGGAGGCCGAGACTTCATCATTTTTCACACCTTTTTCACTTCTCTCTCTAACTTCTTTCTCTCTCTACAACCCCAAAACACCTCTAAACCCTAGTTAAGCCCCTTAGCACCCTAGGGAAGCCCCGAGGCTCCCGGAGTCCCGAGAAAAAGGAGTTTTTCGGTTTCGAAACGCTGCTCCAACCAAGTCCCGGTTCTCGATAAAATTCGCTGTAAGTATGCTACGCTTACGCAATTTTTAATATAGCTTTCAAATAATTATAGGAATGTTATTAGGTCCTTAAAATAATTATTTGGGCTATTATATGAGTTATATCGAGTATTATTAACGCTTAATAATACTCGGACTAATTAATTTGTCGCGGTTATCGTTAAACTAAACCCTAGTGGTATCGATACTAGGTTTTATCGAAGGAATATCGTTTTGAGAGTATCGAAGCGCTGTCCGAGTGCTGAGTCACCACCTAATCAGGTGAGTGCATAGTTACTTTCAACTTACACATAGATATGAAGTATTTTATATAAATTACGTGCTATGTGTGCATATTATCTGAATACTTGCTATCTATGCTAGATGAACGTTGTTATACATGTTTTCAATGATTTAAACTGTATATGTATTTTATATCTACGAAAATGTTGGGGTAAAACATGGGTAGATGCAATAGGTGATGTGTGATAAAATGATGAGAGGCCTCGATGTTGATGTTGTTGTTTCTGTCATCTAGCGGAGTATGGATGACGACCACGGACTCTTCTAGACAGTCCAGTGGAACACTAGCAGGCTCGCAACCTTTAGGTGTTTGTGAACGATGTGTTCACCGATGTACTCCATCCCCCACATGGTTGCCTTTAGGACATTTACTGCTGAGGAATCCCCTTAGCAGTAGTGTCCGTCCCGATGATGATCCTTAGGCTAGGTCCCTTATGATAAGTGTTTAGGGACGTAAAGTGAGGATAACGGGAACGGGTAATCGGGTTATTGTTGATTGATGAAATTAATAAACTTATTTATTGTGGGTTGAAAACCCTATGTGCTCACCAGGCTCCCAAGCCTGACCCACTCAGTTTTAGGTATTACAGGTAGTGGCGCATGAGCATAGATGTGATGTTTTGGACGAGGGATTACGGATATAGGCCTGTAGATATGAAATAATGTAGTAAGGCTTATATTGTACTGTTTATGCTTTTGATCTGTACGAACATGACATCCCGAGTCTTTTAATGAAATACATTTCTATGGAAATGCTTTTGATAAATCTTTATCATATTTTTGTTTTGGGACAAATTCCGCAACACTTTCATTTAAAATGTAACTCTGATTTTTAAACAAAGCATAAACAAACCGGTCTTTTCTGGCCGTGATTTTGGGGATGTCACAGTTGGTATCAGAGCATTAGTTTAAGCGAACTAGGAATTTGTAGGATTTCTAGACTTAAACTTAGAATGCTAAGCGATGATTGTGAGGCGTGAGCACTAGCTTATTTTAGAAATTGTGCCTAAAAAGCTTTTATGTGCTAAATGCTATGTGCATAATATGCTGTTATTTGTTCGGATCTATGGTCTGTTGCCGACCGGATCTGGAAACCTTATGTGTTTAGGATTCTAAACGTACGACTACGATATTAGAACTAGCATGTAAACGTTTCGGAGTGATAAGGACGATTTAAACGTCTATCCTAAATAAAGATCTAAATTCACCTTATTCGGTGTATAGATCAAGATGGCAAGGACTCGTAGCGGAAACGTAAACGCGAATGGAGATAGGAACCAACCCCCAGTGGTTCAACAAATACCTGTTGTAGAAGAAGTTGCACCTGAGCCAGTCACGATGGCCGGAGTGCAAGCGATGATCCAGGTTATGTTGGATCGTCAAATGGAGGAAACCAGACGTTTGCTCCAGCAAAATCAAGAGGAAGAGACTATTCAGATCGAACAGCCCGAGTTGAACGGAGGGCAGACTGAGGAGGGAAACTATAGTGGGACTGTTGGTCAAGCCATCCCACCGATAGTTAGGCAAAACCACCAGGATGGAGGAAATGACAGACGTGGATGCAAATACAAGGATTTCATGGCATCCAAGCCACCGAGTCTATCTGGAAGCCCGACACCGGTGGAAGTCATGAACTGGATCTCTGAAATGGAGACGATGTTTGAGAGTTGCGAGTGTAGCAACAGGCAGAAGACCGCTCTCGCGATTCCTTTGTTGAAGTCTGGGGTACTAAGCTGGTGGAAGCTACTAGCTGACTCAATGCCCAAAGGTGAAGCAAGCAAGATGTTGTGGGAGGATTTTCTGGTACAGTTGAAGATGCAATACTGCTCTGAGCAGGATCTTCTGGAAATCAACAACGAATTCCAGAATCTGAAGAAGGGAAGAATGAGCGTTACGGAATACGCTGCAAGCTTTACTGAGAAAATGAAGTTTGTTCCTCACCTCGTCCCAATTGAACTCTCCAAGGTTAACAAATTTGCCCTCGGATTACCAGCGGACTTCGGTCCAATGGTCAAGCAATCTACCACTCTGAAAGCCGCCATCTGGGCTGCTAAGAATGTGGAGACCCAGATACGAGAAAAGGGTCTGGAGAGAGCGGAAGTGGGAGAGAAAAGGAAATTTGACGGATCCTCAAGGTCCGGTAAGAAGGGTAGATTCTCGAAGTTTGGTTCGAGAGGAGGAGGATCAGAAGCGAAGTGGTGTGACAAGTGCAAGAAAAAGCACTCTGGGAAGTGTGATGGAGGGGTCACTTGTTACAAATGCGGAAATCCTGGGCACTATGCCAATGAATGCACGTTCACTAAGAAGGTCTGTTATGAGTGCAACGAGGAGGGGCACATTTCAAGGGATTTCCCGAAGAAGAAGGAGACGGGAAGACCCAACATACCACCGAAGCCGAAGGCAAGAGCCTTCCAGATGACGCTCGAGGCTGCAAAGGAGGCAGCAGACGTCGCTTCAGGTACCTTTCTTGTAAATGGTTTGCCTGCAAATATACTATTTGATTCCGGAGCCAACTACTCCTTTGTGTCGCATAAATTTGGTGGGAAATTAGCATTGCCTGTAGAAAAACTAGATAATGCCCTGATTGTAGAAGTTGCCAGTGGAAAATTCGTACCTGTTAGTAATCGTATTAGGAACATCGTCATTGACCTAAACGGAAACGAATTCCACGAAGAGCTATTACCCATAGAGTTAAACGGTTTCGACATTGTTTTGGGTATGGATTGGCTTAGCGCTAACGATGCTGAGATTCAATACCGAAAGAAGATAGTAAAGGTGAACCCACCCGGAAAGGAATCATTTATGGTGTACGGGGACAAACGCAGAGTGAATTCTGGAATCATCTCCCTGATGAAAGCCAGGAAATGTTTGTCCAAAGGGTGCGCATCGTACTTGGCATTCGTAATCGATGCCAAGAAGGAGAAGAAAGAGGTGCAGAATATACTGGTTGTGTGTGATTATCCGGAAGTCTTTCCCGAAGACCTTCCCGGATTACCACCTGATAGACAAGTGGAGTTTCGTATAGACTTGTTACCAGGAACAACACCAATAGCAAAGGCACCTTACCGATTAGCACCGACGGAGATGAAGGAGCTCATGACGCAACTTCAGGAGCTGTTGGACAATGGTTTTATTCGACCTAGTTCATCACCCTGGGGAGCTCCGGTGTTATTCGTAAAGAAGAAGGACGGAAGCATGAGGATGTGTATAGACTATCGAGAGCTGAATAAGGCAACGGTGAAAAACAAGTATCCATTGCCGAGGATTGACGACCTATTCGATCAGCTGCAAGGTTCGAGCTACTTCTCAAAGATCGATCTTAGGTCAGGATATCATCAGCTGAAGGTGAGAGAGCAGGATATTGAAAAGACTGCATTCAGAACAAGATATGGACACTACGAGTTCTTGGTTATGTCATTTGTACTAACCAATGCTCCTGCAGCATTCATGGATTTGATGAATAGGGTTAACCATTCCTCGATAAATCCGTGATAGTGTTCATCGACGACATTCTCGTCTACTCGAAAAGCCAAGAGGAGCATGGCAAGCATCTACGGGAAGTATTAGAAGTGTTGAAGAAGGAGAAGCTTTTTGCAAAGTTCTCCAAATGCGACTTTTGGATACGGGAAGTCCAATTCTTGGGTCATGTTGTTAACCAGGAGGGAATAATGGTTGACCCCGCAAAGATCGAGGCTGTAATGAAGTGGGAATGTCCAAAGAGTCCCACGGAGAATCGAAGCTTTCTAGGATTAGCCGGATATTATCGACGATTTATCCAAGGCTTTTCTTCGATAGCTGCTCCATTAACAGCTTTGACTCATAAAGGAGCCACACATACATGGAGTGAGAAACACGAAGAGGCGTTCGAGAAGCTAAAGAAGAAGTTATGCGAAGCACCGATACTTTCTCTACCCGATGGAGTTGAAGACTTCGCAGTTTACAGTGATGCATCTGGAGTCGGGTTGGGTTGTGTTTTGACCCAAAGAGAAAAGGTGATAGCATACGCATCTCGACAATTGAAAGAACACGAAAAGAACTACCCCACTCATGATCTAGAGTTGGCAGCGGTAGTTTTTGCCTTAAAGATATGGAGGCATTACCTCTACGGCACGAAGTGCAAGCTCTTCACTGATCATAAGAGTCTCCAATATCTCTTTAATCAGAAGGAGTTGAACATGAGGCAACGACGCTGGCTAGAACTTCTCAAGGACTACGACTGTGAGATACTTTACCACCCAGGTAAAGCAAATATTGTTGCTGATGCTCTCAGTCGGAAAGTCAATCTGGAAAGGAAAAGGCCAAGAGCGTTAAGAATTGAAGTCGTTTCGACGATTGTCGAAAGTATCAGGAAAGCTCAAGAAGAAGCTTTAGAGAAAAATGACCAAAAGGAAGAACGTTTGGGAAGAACGTTAGTGTTCGGTACAAACAGTCGAGGACTGAAGGTATTCCAAGATCGAATTTGGGTACCTAAGACGGGGGGAATAAGAGATCTTCTGATGGAAGAAGCACACAAGACCATGTACTCGATTCATCCCGGTAGCACTAAAATGTATAGGGACCTAAAACCCTACTACTGGTGGCCGACGATGAAGCTCGATGTTGCGAAGTATGTGGCCGAGTGCGTAACATGTGCGAGGGTTAAGGCACAACATCAGAAACCGTATGGGAGTTTAGAACCTTTACCTGTACCCATGGGTAAATGGGAAGACATCACCATGGATTTTGTGACTAAACTGCCCAGGACGAAGAACGGTCACGACATGATTTGGGTAGTCGTGGATCGTTTCACCAAGAGTGCACACTTCATAGCAGCCAACGAGAAGTGGTCTATGGATAAGCTCGCAAATGCTTACGTGAAGGAAATTGTAAGACTTCACGGTGTTCCTCTTACGATTGTATCAGATCGTGATAGTCGTTTCACGTCAAGGTTTTGGAGGAGTCTACAAGAGGAGTTGGGTACAAAGTTATGTTTGAGTACTGCTTACCATCCGCAAACTGATGGCCAGAGCGAAAGAACGATTCAGACACTGGAAGATATGCTGAGAGCATGTACCCTCGAATTCCAAGGAAATTGGGACGAGCACTTACCTCTGGTAGAATTCTCCTACAACAATAGTTTTCACTAGAGCATCAAGATGGCACCTTACCAAGCCTTGTATGGACAAAAGTGTCGTACGCCGTCTTGTTGGCTTGAAGCCGGAGAGAAGCAGTTTATGGGCCCCGAGATAGTCCATGAGACTGCTGAGAAGTTGAAGGTGATTAGGGAAAGAATGTTAGCAGCTCAAGATCGTCAGAAGAGTTATGCTGACAAGAAAAGACGACCGATAACCTTCGAGGTTGGGGATTCCGTTCTGCTTAAAGTCTCACCATGGAAGGGACTTATACGATTTGGGAAACAAGGAAAGTTGAGTCCAAGGTTTATTGGGCCGTTCAAAGTTCTTCAGAAGATTGGGAACCAAGCTTACAAGCTGGAATTGCCCGAAGAACTCAATGGTATACATAACACTTTCCATGTGTGTTATTTGAGGAAATTCACGGGAGATGTTCCCGACATAATTCCAATCTCAGAGTTAAGGATGGATGAGAATAAAAGGCTGATCGAAGAGCCTGAGGCAATTGTTGACCGTAAGACTAAGAAGTTACGACGCAAGATGGTCGACTTGGTGCTAGTCCGATGGAAACATTCGAATGGGCCGAATCTCACTTGGGAAACAGAGGATGACATGATGAGTCGCTATCTACATCTGTTTGCTAATGCATGATTCCGGGACGGAATCATCCTAAGGGGGAGAGAATTGTAACGCCCGGGTTTCAGGGCTAAGCATTTTTGTCAATGTAATAGTCTAGGTCAACTCTTGTAACTCTTTTTTGAAGTAATAAAGATGAAATATTTGAGTATTATGTGAATTATGTGTATTTATGTGCTTATAATTTAATTATAAATGTATAATTAATAAATAATAAAAATAAGCGTCAAAATTAAAGTATAAGATAATCCCGATATCTCTACATAAAGTTGTAGAATATGTCTCAAGGTTTCCGTACATATAAAGAATGCCGAAATCCGAGTTATAACGAAGAAGTTATGACCCGTCGAAGTTTTACGGTAAAACCGGCACGGCACCGGGAAGCGTAAATAGTGAATTTACGATAGAGCGAGATTTAGCCTTAGCGATCTAAACGAAAGTCGTAGAATATGTTAAAATAAGAACATCGATAAAAAGAACGCCCAAATCTGACTTCGTATGAAGAAGTTATGATTTTTCGAAGTTTCGGAATAGCAGTGTACAACCCGAAATTCGAATATTAGATCGAGCGGTTTTTAGCCGACACGACCTGAACGAGAATCAAAGATCTCGTTAAGGGTAGCGTAACGAGAAAAAGATGGGTGAAAACGGATGTCGGATGAAGAAGTTATGAGGATTCAACGGGACAATCGGCCCGTTAATAATATAAAATTTAAAATCGAGCCAAAATTAGCCGACAGAGTCTAAACGAAAGTTGTAGAGTACGTTCCCACCTTCGTGTGGATATAAAGAACGTCGAAAACGGAGGTCGTACGCGAAAGTTACGAATTTTTAAAGTTGAAGTATGAAAATGCGAAGTCTGTTGCGAGGCTGATGACGTGGCTGCATCTGGGCCGCCCATCGCTGATGAAAGAACGCGCTTCGGATGATGACACCTGCCCTCGCTGTACGCTCCGCGTCCGAAGCCAGTACACCCCGCGTACCCTCGCCCTTATCTCTTCCGGAGTGCAAGCCAGCTGGACCGAGGTGGCGCCCTTATCCGATGGTTACGCCCCGCGTAGGTCCGAGGTACGCCCAGCGTACCGAGGCCTCGCAGGACTATAAAAGGAGGCCGAGACTTCATCATTTTTCACACCTTTTTCACTTCTCTCTCTAACTTCTTTCTCTCTCTACAACCCCAAAACACCTCTAAACCCTAGTTAAGCCCCTTAGCACCCTAGGGAAGCCCCGAGGCTCCCGGAGTCCCGAGAAAAAGGAGTTTTTCGGTTTCGAAACGCTGCTCCAACCAAGTCCCGGTTCTCGATAAAATTCGCTGTAAGTATGCTACGCTTACGCAATTTTTAATATAGCTTTCAAATAATTATAGGAATGTTATTAGGTCCTTAAAATAATTATTTGGGCTATTATATGAGTTATATCGAGTATTATTAACGCTTAATAATACTCGGACTAATTAATTTGTCGCGGTTATCGTTAAACTAAACCCTAGTGGTATCGATACTAGGTTTTATCGAAGGAATATCGTTTTGAGAGTATCGAAGCGCTGTCCGAGTGCTGAGTCACCACCTAATCAGGTGAGTGCATAGTTACTTTCAACTTACACATAGATATGAAGTATTTTATATAAATTACGTGCTATGTGTGCATATTATCTGAATACTTGCTATCTATGCTAGATGAACGTTGTTATACATGTTTTCAATGATTTAAACTGTATATGTATTTTATATCTACGAAAATGTTGGGGTAAAACATGGGTAGATGCAATAGGTGATGTGTGATAAAATGATGAGAGGCCTCGATGTTGATGTTGTTGTTTCTGTCATCTAGCGGAGTATGGATGACGACCACAGACTCTTCTAGACAGTCCAGTGGAACACTAGCAGGCTCGCAACCTGTAGGTGTTTGTGAACGATGTGTTCACCGGTGTACTCCATCCCCCACATGGTTGCCTTTAGGACATTTATTGCTGAGGAATCCCCTTAGCAGTAGTGTCCGTCCCGATGATGATCCTTAGGCTAGGTCCCTTATGATAAGTGTTTAGGGACGTAAAGTGAGGATAACGGGAACGGGTAATCGGGTTATTGTTGATTGATGAAATTAATAAACTTATTTATTGTGGGTTGAAAACCCTATGTGCTCACCAGGCTCCCAAGCCTGACCCACTCAGTTTTAGGTATTACAGGTAGTGGCGCATGAGCATAGATGTGATGTTTTGGACGAGGGATTACGGATATAGGCCTGTAGATATGAAATAATGTAGTAAGGCTTATATTGTACTGTTTATGCTTTTGATCTGTACGAACATGACATCCCGAGTCTTTTAATGAAATACATTTCTATGGAAATGCTTTTGATAAATCTTTATCATATTTTTGTTTTGGGACAAATTCCGCAACACTTTCATTTAAAATGTAACTCTGATTTTTAAACAAAGCATAAACAAACCGGTCTTTTCTGGCCGTGATTTTGGGGATGTCACAGTTGGTATCAGAGCATTAGTTTAAGCGAACTAGGAATTTGTAGGATTTCTAGACTTAAACTTAGAATGCTAAGCGATGATTGTGAGGCGTGAGCACTAGCTTATTTTAGAAATTGTGCCTAAAAAGCTTTTATGTGCTAAATGCTATGTGCATAATATGCTGTTATTTGTTCGGATCTATGGTCTGTTGCCGACCGGATCTGGAAACCTTATGTGTTTAGGATTCTAAACGTACGACTACGATATTAGAACTAGCATGTAAACGTTTCGGAGTGATAAGGACGATTTAAACGTCTATCCTAAATAAAGATCTAAATTCACCTTATTCGGTGTATAGATCAAGATGGCAAGGACTCGTAGCGGAAACGTAAACGCGAATGGAGATAGGAACCAACCCCCAGTGGTTCAACAAATACCTGTTGTAGAAGAAGTTGCACCTGAGCCAGTCACGATGGCCGGAGTGCAAGCGATGATCCAGGTTATGTTGGATCGTCAAATGGAGGAAACCAGACGTTTGCTCCAGCAAAATCAAGAGGAAGAGACTATTCAGATCGAACAGCCCGAGTTGAACGGAGGGCAGACTGAGGAGGGAAACTATAGTGGGACTGTTGGTCAAGCCATCCCACCGATAGTTAGGCAAAACCACCAGGATGGAGGAAATGACAGACGTGGATGCAAATACAAGGATTTCATGGCATCCAAGCCACCGAGTCTATCTGGAAGCCCGACACCGGTGGAAGTCATGAACTGGATCTCTGAAATGGAGACGATGTTTGAGAGTTGCGAGTGTAGCAACAGGCAGAAGACCGCTCTCGCGATTCCTTTGTTGAAGTCTGGGGTACTAAGCTGGTGGAAGCTACTAGCTGACTCAATGCCCAAAGGTGAAGCAAGCAAGATGTTGTGGGAGGATTTTCTGGTACAGTTGAAGATGCAATACTGCTCTGAGCAGGATCTTCTGGAAATCAACAACGAATTCCAGAATCTGAAGAAGGGAAGAATGAGCGTTACAGAATACGCTGCAAGCTTTACTGAGAAAATGAAGTTTGTTCCTCACCTCGTCCCAATTGAACTCTCCAAGGTTAACAAATTTGCCCTCGGATTACCAGCGGACTTCGGTCCAATGGTCAAGCAATCTACCACTCTGAAAGCCGCCATCTGGGCTGCTAAGAATGTGGAGACCCAGATACGAGAAAAGGGTCTGGAGAGAGCGGAAGTGGGAGAGAAAAGGAAATTTGACGGATCCTCAAGGTCCGGTAAGAAGGGTAGATTCTCGAAGTTTGGTTCGAGAGGAGGAGGATCAGAAGCGAAGTGGTGTGACAAGTGCAAGAAAAAGCACTCTGGGAAGTGTGATGGAGGGGTCACTTGTTACAAATGCGGAAATCCTGGGCACTATGCCAATGAATGCACGTTCACTAAGAAGGTCTGTTATGAGTGCAACGAGGAGGGGCACATTTCAAGGGATTGCCCGAAGAAGAAGGAGACGGGAAGACCCAACATACCACCGAAGCCGAAGGCAAGAGCCTTCCAGATGACGCTCGAGGCTGCAAAGGAGGCATCAGACGTCGCTTCAGGTACCTTTCTTGTAAATGGTTTGCCTGCAAATATACTATTTGATTCCGGAGCCAACTACTCCTTTGTGTCGCATAAATTTGGTGGGAAATTAGCATTGCCTGTAGAAAAACTAGATAATGCCCTGATTGTAGAAGTTGCCAGTGGAAAATTCGTACCTGTTAGTAATCGTATTAGGAACATCGTCATTGACCTAAACGGAAACGAATTCCACGAAGAGCTATTACCCATAGAGTTAAACGGTTTCGACATTGTTTTGGGTATGGATTGGCTTAGCGCTAACGATGCTGAGATTCAATACCGAAAGAAGATAGTAAAGGTGAACCCACCCGGAAAGGAATCATTTATGGTGTACGGGGACAAACGCAGAGTGAATTCTGGAATCATCTCCCTGATGAAAGCCAGGAAATGTTTGTCCAAAGGGTGCGCATCGTACTTGGCATTCGTAATCGATGCCAAGAAGGAGAAGAAAGAGGTGCAGAATATACTGGTTGTGTGTGATTATCCGGAAGTCTTTCCCGAAGACCTTCCCGGATTACCACCTGATAGACAAGTGGAGTTTCGTATAGACTTGTTACCAGGAACAACACCAATAGCAAAGGCACCTTACCGATTAGCACCGACGGAGATGAAGGAGCTCATGACGCAACTTCAGGAGCTGTTGGACAATGGTTTTATTCGACCTAGTTCATCACCCTGGGGAGCTCCGGTGTTATTCGTAAAGAAGAAGGACGGAAGCATGAGGATGTGTATAGACTATCGAGAGCTGAATAAGGCAACGGTGAAAAACAAGTATCCATTGCCGAGGATTGACGACCTATTCGATCAGCTGCAAGGTTCGAGCTACTTCTCAAAGATCGATCTTAGGTCAGGATATCATCAGCTGAAGGTGAGAGAGCAGGATATTGAAAAGACTGCATTCAGAACAAGATATGGACACTACGAGTTCTTGGTTATGTCATTTGGACTAACCAATGCTCCTGCAGCATTCATGGATTTGATGAATAGGGTTAACCATTCCTCGATAAATCCGTGATAGTGTTCATCGACGACATTCTCGTCTACTCGAAAAGCCAAGAGGAGCATGGCAAGCATCTACGGGAAGTATTAGAAGTGTTGAAGAAGGAGAAGCTTTTTGCAAAGTTCTCCAAATGCGACTTTTGGATACGGGAAGTCCAATTCTTGGGTCATGTTGTTAACCAGGAGGGAATAATGGTTGACCCCGCAAAGATCGAGGCTGTAATGAAGTGGGAACGTCCAAAGAGTCCCACGGAGAATCGAAGCTTTCTAGGATTAGCCGGATATTATCGACGATTTATCCAAGGCTTTTCTTCGATAGCTGCTCCATTAACAGCTTTGACTCATAAAGGAGCCACACATACATGGAGTGAGAAACACGAAGAGGCGTTCGAGAAGCTAAAGAAGAAGTTATGCGAAGCACCGATACTTTCTCTACCCGATGGAGTTGAAGACTTCGCAGTTTACAGTGATGCATCTGGAGTCGGGTTGGGTTGTGTTTTGACCCAAAGAGAAAAGGTGATAGCATACACATCTCGACAATTGAAAGAACACGAAAAGAACTACCCCACTCATGATCTAGAGTTGGCAGCGGTAGTTTTTGCCTTAAAGATATGGAGGCATTACCTCTACGGCACGAAGTGCAAGCTCTTCACTGATCATAAGAGTCTCCAGTATCTCTTTAATCAGAAGGAGTTGAACATGAGGCAACGACGCTGGCTAGAACTTCTCAAGGACTACGACTGTGAGATACTTTACCACCCAGGTAAAGCAAATATTGTTGCTGATGCTCTCAGTCGGAAAGTCAATCTGGAAAGGAAAAGGCCAAGAGCGTTAAGAATTGAATTCGTTTCGACGATTGTCGAAAGTATCAGGAAAGCTCAAGAAGAAGCTTTAGAGAAAAATGACCAAAAGGAAGAACGTTTGGGAAGAACGTTAGTGTTCGGTACAAACAGTCGAGGACTGAAGGTATTCCAAGATCGAATTTGGGTACCTAAGACGGGGGGAATAAGAGATCTTCTGATGGAAGAAGAACACAAGACCATGTACTCGATTCATCCCGGTAGCACTAAAATGTATAGGGACCTAAAACCCTACTACTGGTGGCCGACGATGAAGCTCGATGTTGCGAAGTATGTGGCCGAGTGCGTAACATGTGCGAGGGTTAAGGCACAACATCAGAAACCGTATGGGAGTTTAGAACCTTTACCTGTACCCATGGGTAAATGGGAAGACATCACCATGGATTTTGTGACTAAACTGCCCAGGACGAAGAACGGTCACGACATGATTTGGGTAGTCGTGGATCGTTTCACCAAGAGTGCACACTTCATAGCAGCCAACGAGAAGTGGTCTATGGATAAGCTCGCAAATGCTTACGTGAAGGAAATTGTAAGACTTCACGGTGTTCCTCTTACGATTGTATCAGATCGTGATAGTCGTTTCACGTCAAGGTTTTGGAGGAGTCTACAAGAGGAGTTGGGTACAAAGTTATGTTTGAGTACTGCTTACCATCCGCAAACTGATGGCCAGAGCGAAAGAACGATTCAGACACTGGAAGATATGCTGAGAGCATGTACCCTCGAATTCCAAGGAAATTGGGACGAGCACTTACCTCTGGTAGAATTCTCCTACAACAATAGTTTTCACTAGAGCATCAAGATGGCACCTTACCAAGCCTTGTATGGACAAAAGTGTCGTACGCCGTCTTGTTGGCTTGAAGCCGGAGAGAAGCAGTTTATGGGCCCCGAGATAGTCCATGAGACTGCTGAGAAGTTGAAGGTGATTAGGGAAAGAATGTTAGCAGCTCAAGATCGTCAGAAGAGTTATGCTGACAAGAAAAGACGACCGATAACCTTCGAGGTTGGGGATTCCGTTCTGCTTAAAGTCTCACCATGGAAGGGACTTATACGATTTGGGAAACAAGGAAAGTTGAGTCCAAGGTTTATTGGGCCGTTCAAAGTTCTTCAGAAGATTGGGAACCAAGCTTACAAGCTGGAATTGCCCGAAGAACTCAATGGTATTCATAACACTTTCCATGTGTGTTATTTGAGGAAATTCACGGGAGATGTTCCCGACATAATTCCAATCTCAGAGTTAAGGATGGATGAGAATAAAAGGCTGATCGAAGAGCCTGAGGCAATTGTTGACCGTAAGACTAAGAAGTTACGACGCAAGATGGTCGACTTGGTGCTAGTCCGATGGAAACATTCGAATGGGCCGAATCTCACTTGGGAAACAGAGGATGACATGATGAGTCGCTATCTACATCTGTTTGCTAATGCATGATTCCGGGACGGAATCATCCTAAGGGGGAGAGAATTGTAACGCCCGGGTTTCAGGGCTAAGCATTTTTGTCAATGTAATAGTCTAGGTCAACTCTTGTAACTCTTTTTTGAAGTAATAAAGATGAAATATTTGAGTATTATGTGAATTATGTGTATTTATGTGCTTATAATTTAATTATAAATGTATAATTAATAAATAATAAAAATAAGCGTCAAAATTAAAGTATAAGATAATCCCGATATCTCTACATAAAGTTGTAGAATATGTCTCAAGGTTTCCGTACATATAAAGAATGCCGAAATCCGAGTTATAACGAAGAAGTTATGACCCGTCGAAGTTTTACGGTAAAACCGGCACGGCACCGGGAAGCGTAAATAGTGAATTTACGATAGAGCGAGATTTAGCCTTAGCGATCTAAACGAAAGTCGTAGAATATGTTAAAATAAGAACATCGATAAAAAGAACGCCCAAATCTGACTTCGTATGAAGAAGTTATGATTTTTCGAAGTTTCGGAATAGCAGTGTACAACCCGAAATTCGAATATTAGATCGAGCGGTTTTTAGCGACACGAACTGAACGAGAATCAAAGATCTCGTTAAGGGTAGCGTAACGAGAAAAAGATGGGTGAAAACGGATGTCGGATGAAGAAGTTATGAGGATTCAACGGGACAATCGGCCCGTTAATAATATAAAATTTAAAATCGAGCCAAAATTAGCCGACGGAGTCTAAACGAAAGTTGTAGAGTACGTTCCCACCTTCGCGTGGATATAAAGAACGTCGAAAACGGAGGTCGTACGCGAAAGTTACGAATTTTTAAAGTTGAAGTATGAAAATGCGAAGTCTGTTGCGAGGCTGATGACGTGGCTGCATCTGGGCCGCCCATCGCTGATGAAAGAACGCGCTTCGGATGATGACACCTGCCCTCGCTGTACGCTCCGCGTCCGAAGCCAGTACACCCCGCGTACCCTCGCCCTGATGACGTGGCTGCATCTGGGCCGCCCATCGCTGATGAAAGAACGCGCTTCGGATGATGACACCTGCCCTCGCTGTACGCTCCGCGTCCGAAGCCAGTACACCCCGCGTACCCTCGCCCTTATCTCTTCCGGAGTGCAAGCCAGCTGGACCGAGGTGGCGCCCTTATCCGATGGTTACGCCCCGCGTAGGTCCGAGGTACGCCCAGCGTACCGAGGCCTCGCAGGACTATAAAAGGAGGCCGAGACTTCATCATTTTTCACACCTTTTTCACTTCTCTCTCTAACTTCTTTCTCTCTCTACAACCCCAAAACACCTCTAAACCCTAGTTAAGCCCCTTAGCACCCTAGGGAAGCCCCGAGGCTCCCGGAGTCCCGAGAAAAAGGAGTTTTTCGGTTTCGAAACGCTGCTCCAACCAAGTCCCGGTTCTCGATAAAATTCGCTGTAAGTATGCTACGCTTACGCAATTTTTAATATAGCTTTCAAATAATTATAGGAATGTTATTAGGTCCTTAAAATAATTATTTGGGCTATTATATGAGTTATATCGAGTATTATTAACGCTTAATAATACTCGGACTAATTAATTTGTCGCGGTTATCGTTAAACTAAACCCTAGTGGTATCGATACTAGGTTTTATCGAAGGAATATCGTTTTGAGAGTATCGAAGCGCTGTCCGAGTGCTGAGTCACCACCTAATCAGGTGAGTGCATAGTTACTTTCAACTTACACATAGATATGAAGTATTTTATATAAATTACGTGCTATGTGTGCATATTATCTGAATACTTGCTATCTATGCTAGATGAACGTTGTTATACATGTTTTCAATGATTTAAACTGTATATGTATTTTATATCTACGAAAATGTTGGGGTAAAACATGGGTAGATGCAATAGGTGATGTGTGATAAAATGATGAGAGGCCTCGATGTTGATGTTGTTGTTTCTGTCATCTAGCGGAGTATGGATGACGACCACGGACTCTTCTAGACAGTCCAGTGGAACACTAGCAGGCTCGCAACCTGTAGGTGTTTGTGAACGATGTGTTCACCGGTGTACTCCATCCCCCACATGGTTGCCTTTAGGACATTTATTGCTGAGGAATCCCCTTAGCAGTAGTGTCCGTCCCGATGATGATCCTTAGGCTAGGTCCCTTATGATAAGTGTTTAGGGACGTAAAGTGAGGATAACGGGAACGGGTAATCGGGTTATTGTTGATTGATGAAATTAATAAACTTATTTATTGTGGGTTGAAAACCCTATGTGCTCACCAGACTCCCAAGCCTGACCCACTCAGTTTTATGTATTACAGGTAGTGGCGCATGAGCATAGATGTGATGTTTTGGACGAGGGATTACGGATATAGGCCTGTAGATATGAAATAATGTAGTAAGGCTTATATTGTACTGTTTATGCTTTTGATCTGTACGAACATGACATCCCGAGTCTTTTAATGAAATACATTTCTATGGAAATGCTTTTGATAAATCTTTATCATATTTTTGTTTTGGGACAAATTCCGCAACACTTTCATTTAAAATGTAACTCTGATTTTTAAACAAAACATAAACAAACCGGTCTTTTCTGGCCGTGATTTTGGGGATGTCACAGTTGGTATCAGAGCATTAGTTTAAGCGAACTAGGAATTTGTAGGATTTCTAGACTTAAACTTAGAATGCTAAGCGATGATTGTGAGGCGTGAGCACTAGCTTATTTTAGAAATTGTGCCTAAAAAGCTTTTATGTGCTAAATGCTATGTACATAATATGCTGTTATTTGTTCGGATCTATGGTCTGTTGCCGACCGGATCTGGAAACCTTATGATAATGTCGGAATCATACAGAAACTTTAAAGACATTAGAATTAAACATAGACGATTACAGGCAAAACACAACTGTGCAACCATGAACAGAGTTACAGTACTTTAGATTTACCACTAGACTATCGCTGCGAATAAGATATACTACAAAAGACAAGTATACGCAGCACGAGCATTCCTATACAGACAGGATCTCGCAAAAGGTAAGACTCTAGTTGCACTAGTTCTAGATAGTTTATAAGCCTGTTACAACGAAACGCCTTAAATACATTAACGTGGTTCCTGAGCAGGCTCTCCTGCAGCTGTGATCCTGGGAATCTTCCCGTCTGTGCCAGGGTTCTGCGTTATCGGGCAATCCTTCTTGAAGTGCCCTAACTCACCGCATTGGTGGCATGACTGGCTAGTACTCACATCAGTGGAGGAAGTGAAGTGTAGGGTAGGAGTTATGGGAACACGGGTGCTTTCCTTGTTTTCCTTCTTTGGGCAATCTCTTTTATAGTGCCCAAACTCACCACAGTTATAGCAATTTAGGCTGGCCCTAGTGGTGAAGGTAGCTTTACAGAAACGGGCGATGTGTCCTTTCTTGTTGCAGTTCACGCACTGCAAGACGCGGCACATTCCTTCGTGGTGGAAATTGCACCGGTCGCACTTCGGGAGTGTTCCCTTATATGGTCTGCTCGGTACTGGGATGGCAGAGGTTTGTGGCTGCTGTCTGGCAATTTTCTGAAACCGTTTGCGTTCCACTTTGGCTTGACATTTTCTTTTCTTGTTCTCTGCTTTCTGGCTTTGCGAGCCTGTGGATGTTACTGTTGGATGACTTCCTGGATGGATATTGCGATTGGAAACTTTATTCCCATTAGCAGTATTGACTGTGCTGTTAGCGCTACGGTGCGCCATGACCGCGGTTACGGCCGCCACTACAGCAGCTGTAACTGTCGTTTGAAAGGTGGCGGCGTCCATTGGAAAAGTAGAGGTCTCGTTGCTTGGTTGGTTGTTTCCGGACGACGCCATGATTATCCCTATGATGCAGTCCTGGTACGGAATGGAAGTATGATCATAGAATGGTCACAAGACGTTTGTCGTTCGAGCTGAGGTATCGTGGGTTGGTGAATAACAAGATCCAACCACTGAAGGAGACTTGGAAGTGTCTCCTGAATAAATCACCATAGTCCAATGACTTGACTAAAGCATGTTTCAGATAGACTCGAATGAAGGTAAGATAAAAGTACTTGAATGAAGAATGACACAGAAGTTAGCCGGCTGTCAATATCTTTGATATTCACGATGTAAGGGTTTTGGAAAACGGCCTTTTAAAGGTCTCACATCATATCCCCAGAAGATAGTTCCTGACATCATAAAGACCTAACTAAAGCTCGTACTGAACAAGATAATTTCATGGAAAATACCACATCGGGCATAGACAGAAAAACACGGTTTCTTGTTATAAGGGAAATAAAGTAAAGCGTCTACTACGGGCGACGGTCATCCCTCTGGTGCACTCTTAGTTCAACCAATTGACGTTCCATTGTCAAGTAGGTGTCTTTCGCACACCATTTGGCGTACTCGGAGTCCTATGACTTCGGCTTGTGATTCAGCTAGTGCTTGTAGCCGGGCTTCATGGTTTCTCTCTGATCTCTCGTGAGCATCCTCTAGAAGAAGGGTGTGGAGGGTATGCATTCTAGCATAGGCGACTTCTTCTGAAATCTGATGTAGGGCTGTCCTGCCTTGAATCTCATTTATGGCCTCTCTGCGGACCAAGATTGGCAAGACTATATCTGTTAAGCCCTCATTGCTCAAGTCGTAAAAGTTTCGGTTGCCAAAAAAATGGCATGGGCTGATCTTGTTCTTGGCTCCATGTTTCCAAGCATTCCACTTACTCAGGGTCAGGCCATGAAAAGCCGGAAGAGGGTTAGGAATTTGAAACGGGAGCTACTCGGGGTAGGTTCTCAACCTCTGGCTCGGGGTTAGCATCGTACGAAAAGTCTTCATTACGGTGATCATCCAAGGGGATAGGATGATCATTCCCTGGTTCTTCTCCAAACCAACCAGCTATGACTTCATTCGGAAGGTACTGGTTGTCAAGGGAATGGAGTCCAGCTATGATTTTTATGCGAGAATTTAGGGTAAGAGGATAATTTATTAGACGAACTATCTAGATAATTATGTAGAAAACCTTCATTAGTTACATCGCTAATTGTGAAGTGCATACCAGCTATGTGTAATCTAAACAGGATAGACCTTCGAATAAGTGACCTTATTTCCAAATTCACACAGAATAGGGGTAAGGCAAAATTACCACTGATTCTAAGTCTATGACATCCTAATTACATATAGCCTCAGTGTATCCACTTAGCAACTATCAACTTAATAATGAAGATCCCGTTTTAATTCTCAAGTATAAAGTACTTATAGTAACACCAAATACTCCTATAGTATTTTAAATTTTTATGTTATGTTCTATTGTTCTCATTGTGGTAGGGTTGGTAAGATTTTAGCATTGTTGCAACCACACACTTAAACTTAGGCACATGCTAGTCAACCCTCGGATAATATAGGCGATCAGGCTATATCTTCCCAGTTTTGACCATATGTCTCTAAGCACACTTGTGTTGCCCAACAATCGTAATTCTTTTGTACTGTCCTAGTGACACTGATTTTAGTATGAATGCAGGCACGTATACTTACTTAAATATTTTATTTAAAGTATAAACTCTAAATCAGAGTATTTTTAATCCCATTGTATTTATAGTTAGTATATCTTTTATGGGTTGATATACTCAATTCACTATAAACAATGCTCTGATACCAATCTGTCACACCCCAAAACCGAGAACGGCGGAAACGTTCTGGGGTGGAGGACGTCATGTATAATATCAACAACAATGTAAAGTAGTAAACAAGCAACAACATCATCCATTGCATTAATAAAATAATTATTATACAATTGTATTCTGACAAATTTTGATAAACACTAAAGCATAAATCAAAATGAAAGATAAGTCTTGAATAAGCTCCATCTTCCGTTTTCCTTGCATCGGTACCTGTCTATGATGACCTGAGGATACAAGTAATTTTGAAAGCGAGTATCAGCTATAAAGCTGGTGAGATCATAAGTATTAATGTGTCTTAATTTGTGAAAACTTATAATTTCTAAGACTTGACATTGCTTTGAAAGAAAACGAGTATAAGTATGAAAATATTTGTAGCTCAACTGTATATGTTTGAAAATCCCTAGAAATCCCTATGATTTCTATTAGTAACAAAAGGAGTCTTCTACCGAGACTTAACTGTTCTGTGTGTGTGTCTCTTGTAAGAGTATGTATTTTTCCAAAGTATAGCTATCATTACTCAAAATATAGATTGTATATTTATGTTTAAGTGAGGTTATCACTGAAATATGTACTGGAAAAATTAACGTAGTACTAAATCGTAGCTCTAAAAGGGCTACTATTTATCAACAGATAGCATCTACATTACCGCGCTTCCTATGAAAAATTCACGAAGTGAATGTAATGGGAAAGAGATGGTACTATGGTGTAGTGTCAAACTACAACCGTACCTATTACCTTAAATCTAGGGTAATACTACCAAGTACCACAGTATTTGGATATATATATGTATATATATCAATACACCGATACTCAACTTGCCTTATTTGATGGATAAGGTATAATCTGATGTCTAGATCCCAGACTGTTTCGCTCCCCTATCAAAGGGATTTTAGGACCCACACACGACCCCTGCATAAATGCAAGCCGTGAGCACCACATTACCTGTGATCATGTATACTCGATATAACAATCACAATCGTAGTGTGCTTTATCAGTATAGTTAGATCCAAAATGGTTCTGAGCTATAGCCCCTAATGACGTCTATCCTATGTATATGAAAGCGTACTCATGTAAGTGTGATCATGTAATTGTACTTATGGTGTACTGAAATGTTCTACGTGTGCTAGCTGTAATGTGTGATCTCTTTATCTAGCAAGTATTGTCATGTAAGCGTTCTAGTATAATCGTATATGTTCTCGTAGTATAGTTGTATATATTCTCTTCCTAGTATAGACTCATGAATGAACTGACTCATTGATCTAGCAGTTGTAATAGTATGATTCTGTGTTACCCCGATGGTAACTTGTTAACAGTGTGTTTAGTACGTATGATTATGGAAGTACTTTTATGTCTATATATGTATATTTGATATATAATTAATATGGAAACGACCTTCGGATGGTCACCCAAAATCCTATCAGACCACATCCAAATCGAGGAAAAGGAAACAAGGTGGATAGCCTTCCTAAGCCCTTTAAACATTATTTATACGTCTATACATATATGGGCATGCAATTTGTAATATAAAAGCATAAATAAGTTTGGTAAAACATTTGAAACATAAATATTAGTTTTAAGGAAAGATCGACTTGATGTCAATCTATAAAACCATTTGAAGGCATAAGTTTGATAAAACAATATAAGTATAAGGAACATTTGTTTGAAACACAGTTGTAAATAAGTTTGAAATATGATAAACAGAGTAAGAGGTACAGTGTAATAAGGAGTTTAAAACATATAAAATGTTTATAAAAATCATTTGAAGGAAATTGTTTGGTAAAACGGCTAAATGAGTAGCCAAATCTTTTGATTGTTGTAATTTAATCACATGTGATTGATGTAATAAGTAATAAACTCCTACTTACTAATCACATGCAATTGACATAATAAGTAGCATGATTCTACTTGTATCCCCCCCCCCCCCCATAAAGCATTTAAAAGTAGTTTAAAACATTATTTAAGGGGTATGAACTCACATGAAAGCTTGAAGATAGCGAGATGGAAAACCGGGCAGAGTTTCGTCTCGGGAAACGGATTTTCCTCGGGATTCTCGGGAATCTCGGGAGTAAAATCGACCCTCGGGACTTGAGCAAAAAGACCAGAGCTTCGGGTTATAACGGGCACGGAAAACGAGGCAAGATCGAGAGAGAAATGAGAGAATTGAGCAACTTTTTCGGAAAGCCTCGCATCCTATTTATAGGAAGGCTGAACCGCCTCCGTACGCGGGGCGTACGCTCGTACGCAGCGCGTACGCGTACGTCATGCGTGACCGAAGCCTCGACTGCCTCGGTTCGGATGGGACGGGTTGCTGGGTACGCGGGTCGGACGGGACGGCGGGTCGGACGGGACAGCGGGTCGGACGGGTCGGAGCTTCGGACGGGTCGGACGGGTCGGATTCCTCGGATATTGGCGACGTGGACGATCCGAAGCCCTTGATCTCAGTACGCGGGGCGTACGAAGGTACGCAGGGCGTACTTCGGACCTATCCGATGACTCCCCTTCGGATAATACCAGGAATTTACAATTAAATTTATATTTATTTTAATTAAACTTCTAAAATTCATATCTCCCTCATACGAACTCCGTTTTTGACGTTCTTTATATCCACGCGAAGGTGAGACCATGATCTACAACTTTCGTTTAGATTCCGTTGGCAAATTCCGAAATTATTTTTATTATTTATTTATTAAAATGACGTGATTAAGGAATTTCTTCTAAAATTCATAACTTTCACATCCGAAGTCAGATTTGGACGTTCTTTTTATGCACGATCATAGATTGAGGTTGTCTATAACTTCCATTTAGATACTTAAGGCTAAAAACTATTGCATCGAAATTTCGCGTTTTACGATTAATCGCTGATGCCGGTTTTTCCGAGAATCTTCGGTTGGTCATAACTTCTTCATTATAACTCGGATTTTAGGGTTCTTTATATGTACGAAAACCTTGATACGGTTCCTACTACTTTAATTAGCCCAAATAAGATTTTAGGAAAGTTATATTTTGACCTAAATTTGATTGGTTTTACATTACATTGTCTCGAAATATCGGGTTGTCACATAACCACACACGCTCCATTAACCGACTTAAACAAAGTGCAAAGTGTAATTTCATGGATTAGCACCTTATTCACTTTTCCTAAGTAACTAAGATTTGGTATTTATAAAAGGTTTAATTACTTAGTATTTATCATTAATACTTTTATTGAAGGGAGAATTCTAGTCGTTGTCCTACCCGTTAGGCTAACGACCCTCCACCGGTCAAGGAAACGATGGGTGAGAGTGGACACCCATTAAACCGCCATTTTATAGGCAATAACCTTATACCCCCCTTATAGACCGGCTTCGTGAATGAGGCCTACTAACGGTAAGACTGACTTTAATCTTATATATATATATATATATATATATATATATATATATATATATATATATATATATATATATATATATATATTATTAACTTATAATATTATAAAGTATAAGGGTTGAATTTTAACTTTTAAAGTGAAAACTTTTCAAATTCCAAAACTTGAGGGCAAGTTTTGAAACTATTCAAAACTAATTAATTCCATAAATTAGGTGTTTAAAGTAGTTTTAATTAAAACTCTTCAAGTTCCATAACTTGAGGAAAAGTTATAGAAGACTTTAAACTAATAAAAGAATGTAACTTTTCTTTATTTTGTAACTTGTGGAATTAATTAAGGTTACACATTTTATTACTTAATGAAGCGACTCTTGAACCTCCATAACTTGAGGACAAGACTCTTCATTTTTTTGTAACCATTGCCAACTTTTATGAGTTTTATGAAACTTAAATGTGACTTTTCATATAACTTGAGGACAAGTTACAAAAACACATTTTAGATTCAACTCTTAGATTAAAACGGATTGAAAACACATATTAAATTAACTTATCTATTAATCTAAGCAACTCATAAGAACAAAGATAATTCAGATCAAACTTTTTCATGTAATTTGCATAACTTTTAAACTAATACAAAACATGAATCTACTGACAATTATCTTTGAAATTGGATTAGCATCAGCATTACCACATATAAACAGGTTTATAAGTTCAAAAACAGCTTAGAGTAATGTTCCTAGTCCAATTCCAAACAAAACAGCAAACTACAAGCTGTCAGCACCCAAAACTCGTCAAGTTCCTTGAGAAACTCGTCGAGTTCATGCCCAAAATGATGAACTCGTCGAGCTTTTTTTTGCATAAACTCGTCGAGTTTTATGGTCTGGACAGATTCAACTTTGAAAAAAAAAGACACATTTGCATCAAGTATAAGAGAAAGCAAGCCTAGGCTCTGATACCACTGTTGGGTTTTGAGCATTCTAACACTCCTAAGTGTACATGCAACCCTAAAAACCTTGGATTTATGTTTTCTCTATTATACATGCAAATATGAACTTTCCAAGTTATTCGTCCTAACTAGCATAATAACATTGATTCAAATGAATATATCAAGTTAGAATTACATACCTCTTTGATGTAGATTGTCTTCATGAAGCTTGAGTGCCTAGTGCCCTTAGTGTGACACCTCAAATGGTTCACACAACACCAAATACACATGGAATGACTTCAGAGGAATTCACACTTCATGAAAATTGGCTAGCCCCTTTCTATTACCCATAGTGACCGATTTTGTCAAGAATAAGATGCTTATATAGTTAGTGACAATTAGGGTAAACCCTAATTGTCATGGCTTTCCATTTCCATGGATCCATGGGTTCAAATACACCATGGAGCATCTTATGGGTTTTAGCCCAACTTGATAATCCATGGAGTCTTAGCCCACTATACAAGTATGGACGATTTACACAATCAACTCATATATTTAATTAGTCTTCTTTTGATCACTTAATTAATCCTAGATTAATTCTTGATCAATACTAATTAAATAATCTTACTAATATATTATAACTAATAATATAATAACAAACCTTAAGTGTTATTTCTCTCATTATAGTCTATCCATATGCATGATGCCATTCAACCCAAATAGACCATGTCGGGTCGGGTCAAGTCTTACCAATTATAGTTATAGACTTAGACATTAATCCAACACTACATTCGATAGTGTCAAGCGATTGGAACAACGACTCATTAACCATGGGGTCCATACCCCATCAACAACAACAACCCTATCCATCTCAGAACCCTCCAAAACCGCTGATAACAAGCAGAAGTTCTGGGATGACAAGAAGAAAAAGAACGCTGCACAGAAAGCTGCCAAAAAGCAGCAGGTCATGGCGGTTCATGTTGCGATAGCACCTGCCAGTGTTGCTCCAGTAAAACAATGCACTAGGAGTTTGTCGAAGTGAAACAAATGCAGCTTCCACCATACTGGAGTCTATCGGGAAATGCAGTGTTCTAACTGCAACAGGAAGGGGCACACTCCCTGTTTCTACAAATCTTCAGCAAGGCCAATCAACCAAGTCCTCGACGCTGGTGTGGGCCAAGCTTGCTACGGTTGTGGCGAGGTGGGCCGCTACAAAAGGAACTGCCCGAAGTCAGGGAACGCCAATGGAGTAGGGAGAGTTTTGGCTATAGGCCACGAGGAAGCCATTGCCGGCCCCTCAGTGGTCACTGGTACGTTTCTCCTCGATAACTCTTACGCATGCAATCTGTTTGATAGTGGATCGGAGAGGAGTTTTGTGAACCAGATATTTGCTCATTTAATTAAGAAAAAATCACGAACACTTAAAGAATCGCTTACTGTAGCAATGGCTAATGGAAAGACTGAGAGCTCTATCAGTATATACATAGGATGTACTCTAACTCTAGATAGCCATTCATTTTCCATCAACCTCATACCGGTCCTAGTTAAAAGTTTCGATGTCATTATTGGCATGGATTGGTTGAGTCTACATCGTGCCGACATCATGTCTTATGAAAAGGTTGTTCACCTTAATCTGCCATCTAGCGAAACTCTAGTAGTCTATGGCGACAAACCCGACACGAACCTTCGTACCATCTTGAGTACTCAAGCCCATAAATACTTGCGAAAGGAATGTCGTGCATTCCTTGCTCATGTTGTCGATGCGAGCCAAGAGATGAAGGACATTAAGAACATCCAAGTAGTACGCGATTTTCCCGACATCTTTCCAGATGAACTCCCAAGATTACCTCCACAACGTCAAGTCAAGTTCAGAATCGACTTAGTTCCAAGGGCTACCCCAGTAGCCAAATCGCCCTATCGTCTAGCACCTGCAGAGATGCAAGAACTGTCCGGCCAACTTAATGAACTACTCATCAGGGGCTTTATAAGACCAAGCTTCTCACCCTGGGGAGCACCGGTCTTGTTCGTCAAGAAGAAATACGGATCGTTTCGTATGTACATCGAGTACAGGGAGCTCAACAAGCTAACCATTAAGAATCGTTACCCTCTATCTCGTATAGAGGATTTATTTGACCAGTTGTAAGGGGTGAATTACTTTTCAAAGATCTGAGATCCGTGTATCACCAGTTACGAGAGCTAGAGGAGGATGTTTCAAAGACAGCCTTCCGAACTCGTTATGGACACTACGAGTTCATATTGATGCCATTCGGATTGACTAATGCGCCTGCAGTGTTCATGGACTTAATGAATAGGGTATGCCGTCCTTACTTAGGTTAGTTCGTCATTCTCTTCATAGATGACATACTTATCTACAATCATAGTAAGGAAGAGCATAGTAAGCATCTACATAGCATCTTGGAAACGTTACGATCAGAGAAGCTCTATGCGAAGTTCTCTAAATGCGAGTTTTGGATTCAAAGATTCAAATTCCTAGGTCACGCTGTTAGTGAAGAGGGAATTCATGTAGACCTTCCAAAATCAAAGCCATTGAGAACTGGTCAGCACCGAAGACGCCTACCGAAATTCATCAATTTCTAGGCCTCGCTAGCTACTATCATAGGTTCATTCAGAACTTCTCTCGAATTGCGAAACCTCTTACGAATTTGAACCAGAAGGGCATGGCCTTTGACTGGGAAGAGAAGCAAGAGAAAGCGTTCCAAACGCTGAAATGAGCTTTATGAACCGCACCGATACTATCCCTCCCAGAAGGAATAGAAGACTTCTTGGTCTACTACGATGCATCCAATCAAGGGCTCGGTTGTGTTCTAATGCAACGAGGTAAGGTCATTGCCTACGCCTCAAGACAGTTGAAGACACACGAGGTCAACTACACCATGCATGATCTTGAGTTAGGAGCAGTTGTGTTTGCTCTGAAGATCTTGAGACACTACATATACGATACGAAGAGCACTATCTTTACAGACCACAAAAGATTACAACATATATTCGACCAGAAGGAGCTCAACATGAGACAACGATGGTGGGTCGAGCTACTCAGTGATTACGTATGCAAAATTTGTTATCATCCCAGCAAGGCCAAAGTAGTAGCTGACGCCCTAAGTCGGAAAGAATACTCTGGTCGTAGAGTCAAATCATTGACTATGACAATCCATTCACACTTGTCCATACATATTAAGGAAGCTCAGCTCGACGCTTTGAAACCTGAAAATGTGGCGAGTGAATCCCTAAGAGGGATGGATAATAAATTTGAAGTCAAGGGTGGCGGAGCCTTATATTTCATGGATCGGATCTGGACACCGAAACACTATGGATTTAGAGACTTAATCATTACCGAAGCGCACAACACTCGATATTCCATCCAACCAGGTTCGGATAAGATGTATCTGGATCTTAATAAGTTATACTGGTGGCCAAACATGAAAGCAGAGATTGCTACCTTCGTAAGTAAATCCCTTACTTGCGCAAAGGTGAAGGTTGAATACCAGAAACCATCAGGTTTACTTCAACAGCCAGAGATACCTGAATGGAAGTGAGAGCGAATGACAATGGACTTCATAACCAAGTTGCCCAAGACAACGAATGGTCTTGATACCATATGGGTGATCGTTGACAGGTTAACCATGTCCGCACACTTCCTGCCTATCAAAGAGACTGACAAGATGGGGGTCGCTAACAAGAACATACATTAGAGAGATAGTATGACTGCACGGTGTTCCCATATCCATTATCTCTGATAGAGATAGTAGATTCATCTCGAGGTTCTGGCAGTTGCTACAAAGTTCCATAGGAACGAGGCTGGACATGAGTACAACCTATCATCCGTAAACCGACGGACAAAGTGAGAGGACCATTTAAACCTTGGAAAATATGTTGTGAGCTTGTGTGATCGACTTTGGGAAGGCATGAGATACTCATTTACCCCTTGTCGAGTTTTCCTACAAACAACAATTATGACATGAGCATAAAGGCTGCTCCATTCGAAGCCCTCTATGGCCAAAAGTGCAGATCCCCTTTGTGTTGGGCTGAGGTGGGTGACACCCAGTTAGCTAAAGGACGTATTCCTGACAGCACTCTCACAGGTTCGAAGATCATTCGGGAAACGAAAGAGAAGATCGTTCAGATGCGTGAACGATTGAAAGCCTCTGGAGACCAACAGAAAAGCTACACTGACAAGCGAAGGAAACCGTTGGAATTTCAGGTGGGACATCACGTTCTTTTGAAAGTCTCACCCTGGAAGGGCTTGACACGCTTCGGAAAGTGTGGTAAGCTCAATCCAAGATACGTAGGGCCTTTCTTGATTCTCGCTTGAATCGGCCATGTAGCTTATAAACACAACCTACCTCGTGAACTCAGTAACGTAAATCTCGAACCTGAAAAAGTGTATGTCCGACGCGACTCTTGTAATCCCACTCGACGAATTGAGATCAACAAGAGCCTCAACTTCGTGGAAGAAGTTGTAGAGATCATGGACCGAGAGGTCAAGCACACGAAGCAAAACCGTATCCTGATAGTGAAGCTTTGCTGGAACGCCAAGCGAGGACCTGAATGCACTTAGGAGCGCGAGGATCAAATGAAACTGAAATATCCTCATTTTTTCGCTTAGTTATTTGTAACATTTATTCCTTAAACTCTAATTTCGGGACGAAATTCTCTCTAACGGGGGGATGATGTGACAACCCGAAATTTCTATCTTGTACAAACCATTCACTTCAATCAAAGTCATACTCATTTCTGCTAACTTTTAGCACTATTTAGAGTCTTTTTGAGCATTCTGAGCCTAGTGCATCAAAGGAATCAGTGTTTGGATTTATCAGTTAATGTTCCAAACCATCTAGCAAACTATAAACCTCCTCAAAAGGAGTTTACGGTCAAGAAGCTTAGAGCTTACAGTCATGGTGACCGTAAACTCCTTATATATACATAATTCATGATCATTTTGATCATTTCTTTCCTTTCCATGCCTAGAATCCCGAATTTTCTCTCAAGTATCATAAGATCTTCATCTTGATCTTCGAAAATGTAAGAATTCTTTCCTTTGATTTGTTGTTACATCTCTTTATCTAGTGATTATACATGATTTCACAGAAAATCTCGTTATTTTGATAGATCTTCAAGTGTTCTTCATTTCACCAAGAGCACCAATTAGAACACACACTAGTGTTCTTAGATCCTAATCTCCCTTAGAAGCTTCTAATAAGTAAGTACACTACCCTTAGCTTGTTAAATACTTGAATCACTTGTTAAAACACTTAGGAAACATCAAGAAACTCAAGAAACTCAAGAACAAAAGGTATTTACGATCTAGTGAATCTTCATAGACCGTAAACCCTTATAAAGGGTGTTCTTATAGCCTTTACCCTTCCTAAGGCTAAGCCTGGTCACTAGAATCCGATGCCTTTGATTGAAGCCCTTGAAAACCATCATTTGTGAAAGATTTGGTGAGCTTGCGGTTGGATCTCCTTAGAACGTGAACTCGATGACCGTAAGGTCATGAGACCGTAAACCCAAGAACCGTAAACTCCAAGTACCATGAACACTTGGACCGTGAACTCCCTAAGTCATGCCATTTGGACCGTAAACTCTATAGGGTGGCCATATACCCTAGTTATTCAATCATATGTGATTGTATCCCTTCAATCTAAGAGTTTCCTAGTCTATTAAGGTGTTATCCCTTATAATTAGTTGTTTATATGCTAATCAAATACACATACATGTAATTATATGTTTATTAGGATCTTTGTGTGATCAAGGTTTCAACTGACACTCTACATCCTATTTCCAAACATACTTCCGTATCACTCACTACAGGTGAGTTCATACCCCTTAATCTATCTTTTAAATGATTTTAAATTCTTTATGGGGGGGGGGGGGGAATACAAGTTGAAACATTATAGTTATTATATCAATCACATGTGATTAATAACTATCAAACAAATGGATTTGTTATACTTTTAGTTGTTTTGTCAAACAAACTACTTCAAAATGTTTATCAAACTCTATTTCGTGCTAAACTCCTTATCAAACTTGTTCTTATATGCAAACTGCTTTTAAATCATTCTATAAATTGACATCAAGTCATCTTTATTTATTATTAAACTCTTTAAAGGTTTTACAAAACTTCTTTAAACTTATATAAACCATGTCAAATGCATGCCTATATATGTATAGTTATATAAGTAATGTTTAAAGGACTTAGGACTGATAACTCGCTTTATTTCCTTTTCCTCGTTTGAATGTGGCCTTAGGGTATCAGTTATGTGTCTGAATGTCATCTAAATATGAATTATATATTATGTATACATATTTAGATATAAAAGCACTATCAATCAGTTCAGTACCTTTAGGTAGCAAAGGCATACCTTCATTCCTTCAAACTACAGAAATTACTAGTAAACTATAATAGGTATAGTTTAGGAAGACACTACTCATTATTTCTAGTACAACGAAACATACAAGAGTCAGTTCATTCATGAGTCAATACAAACTTACTATTATGAGAAATTAAGAGGATATACTATATGAGAAACAGAACGAATATACTATATGAAAAACAGAATGATCATACTATATGAGAAACAGAACGAACATACTATATGAGAAACAGAACGAACATACTATATGAGAAACAAAGAGAACATACTACATACTAGATAGAGAGAACATACATTGCACTAGTAGATACAGTACATATACAAGAATACTATAACATAAATGTGAGCCACGGTTTCAGGGCATGGCATCACCTATCATGGCTCGTTTTGTATATCCTATACCTTGTTGTTCGCTACAGTGGGACTTGCAAGTCTACGGGTGCCAAATGTCATTTCTTTCGATGTCTTTCATTGTCGTGTTATTAGTCGATAGTATGGTGCAATCATATCACATTATACCTTAAATAACAATTGGTTTAAGGTAGTTGGTACAACATTAGTTACTATAATACAGCACTACAGTACTTTATTATTTCCCCATTGCATTCACATTGTGATCTTCTCACATAAACGGTAATGTGAAACTATATTTTTGGTTAATAATAGTCACACTTGGGAAAATACACACTCTTACAAGAAAAAAACATACATAACATTTGATGCCTTGGTAGAAGGCTACTTTTAGTAGAAAATATAGGATTTTCTTGGAGATACAAACATTTACTACAAACATTTGCAAACATTTACATCAAATACTTACAAACATTTTCATACAAACAATGACACTAAAATGCTTATGAACTCACCAGCTTTAATGCTGATAAACTCTTTAAAAATAACTTGTATTCTCAGGTCACCAGTACACAGGTACAGTCGACCAGGTTTTTGAGAAGACGGAGCATGTTCAAGACTCGTCTTTTATTTTGATTACTTGTTTTGATGTCTTTTTACTATAACAGAACACACTTTTATTAAATTATACTATTAATGCAATGGATGATGTTGTTGCTTGTTTACTATTTTGCATTGTTATGATACTGTACATGACGTCCTCCACCACCGAACGTTTATGCCATTCTGGTTTTCGGGTGTGACAACACACATAGACCTTGCTTGCCCATAGGGCTTGAGTGACCTTAAACTTGTGGGTTAGGGAGAATAATTGGAAGAGGTGGAGGAAGTGAAGTATGATTTTCGGAACATCATCTTCATTAGGAAAACTTGTTCCAAGAGATTTAGGAGGATCATAGTTTTCCAAACCAGAGATCTACTATGGGAGAAATTCAAGTTAGTTGGTTTAAGGTCATTAATATAGCACCTAATATGAAATATTAAGGCTAGGATCCAACACAATATTTTATAACTTGGAAGAGAGATGTCATAATCCAAGCTATAAAATATTTGAAGGTAGGCGAATGACGATTCACCAATTTCCACCATGAAAAACGAAATAATATATTAGGTTTTAATTGGATTTGAAATTCCTAGATCTTTTGAGATTCATTGAACTTTTCAATGGCATGCTTCAATCTCGATTGTGCCCTCTCAAGTTTTGTGATTGGGATGCTGAGTATCATAATTGGAGGAGGGGGAGGAAGTGAAGTATGATTTTCGGGACATCATCTTCTTTAGGAAAACTTGTTCCAAGAGATTTGGGAAGATCATAGTTGTCTGAACCAGACATCTAATATGGGAGAAATTCAAGTTAGTTGATTTAAGGTCCTTAATATAACATCCAATATAAAATATTAAGGCTAGGACCCAACACAATATTTTATAACTTAGAAGAGAGATGTCATAATCCAAGTTATAAAATATTTGAAGGTAGGCGAATGACGATTCACCAATTTCCACCATGAAAAATGAAATAATTTATTAGGTTTGAATTGTATTTGAAATTCCTTGATCTTTTGAGATTCATTGAACGTTTCAATGGCATGTTTCAATCTCGATTGTGCCCTCTCAAGTTTTGTGATTGGGATGCCGAGGATCACAAAACAAGGTGTGAATAACCATGCAAATATACTTGGTACCCTTAATATTTATCACTTAATCGATGTGTCGGTTAACCACACGCGCTCCACCGATCCTATGATAAACATTAAGTTACCCTTTGCCTACCTTGTTAAATCCAGGTTAGTGTGTCGTTTAACCACACAAGCTCCACTAACGACTTAAGCAAAGTGCAAAGTGTAAATTCTTAGTTAGCACGAAATTCACATTTTCCTAAAGTAACTAAGATTGGGAATTTATAAAAGATTTAGTTACTTTATATTTATCATTATACTTATAATGAAGATTATAGTCCTTGTCCTACCCGTTCGTCTAACGACCCTCCACCAGTCAAGAAAGGGGTGGGTGAGAGTTGACACCCTTATAGACCGGTTTTGTGAATGAGGCCTACTAATGGTAAGACTGACTTGATCTTATATATATATATATATATATATATATATATATATATATATATATATATATATATATATATATAAACTTATAATACTATAAAGTATAAGGGTTGAATTTTAACTTTAAAAACTCTGGGGTTTGGAATTAAAGTGTGTGTGAGACTTTACAAATTCCAAAACTTGAGGGCAAGTTTTTGAACTATTAAAAAACCTTTGGATTTTCATAACTTATGAGTTTAATATGATTTTTTATGAAAAACTTTTCAAGTTCCATAACTTAAGGACAAGTTATGGAAGACGTAAAAAACATTTTATGATGACATTAAAATTAGAAACTCTTCCATTTTCACAACCTATGACTTTTAATGATACTTTTAATGAAAAAACTCTTCATTTTCGATAACTTGAGGACAAGTTATGGAGTTCATAAAAACCATTATGGTCAAATTACCAATTAACACAATAATCAAGTAATTTTTCTATGAATAAGATCAAACTCATAACTGAAGATAATTCATATCAACAATTTTTAAGAACTTAGCTAATCACTTAAACTAAAGCAAGTCTTGAAATTTTGACAATTATTATTTATTTGGATGAGAACCATAACATTAAAATAAAGTTTTATGAACAAAAACACTTTATGGTAATGATTCTAATCCAAAACTGGCCAAAAAACTAATTTTTTTCACTGAACAATCACCACCTCATGGTAAACTTACAGATTCCAAAAAAATAATTTTTCTTGCAAATAACATCAAGTATAATTGAAAACAAGCCTAGGCTCTGATACCACTGATGGGTTTTGAGAATTCTAACACTCCTATGGTATACATGCAACCCTATAAACCTTGGATCTATGTTTTCCCTATTATACATGCAAATATTTGATATTCCAAGGTTTCATCCTAACTAGCATAATATGAAGCAACTATACTGCAAGAAACTAGTTAGATGACATACCTTTTGATGTAGCTTGAAGTCTTGAACTTTAAGAGCTTAGCCACAATAGTGTGGAAGCCTCAAGTGGAATCATAAATCACTAAAAACTCCTTGGAAATCTTGAGAGAATAGTAAGCACATTAGAAATTGGCCCGCTCTTGTTTACTCACACACTAGTGCCATTTCATGTGCCAAAGACCTCTTTATATAGTATGGAGGATTAGGGTTTCATCCATGTAAACCCTAATAACCATGAGCTTTCATTTCCTTAGGATCCATGGGTTAAAAACTCCATGGACTATCCATGCAAGCTTAGCCCAACTTAAATGAACTTGGCCCATACTATATATAAGAGTCCATATTTAATTAGTTCATTTGATAACTAAATTAATTCTCAATTAATTCTTGATCAATACTAATTAAATAATATGATTCCATATGAATATCTTAGAACTTATAATATATTAATATAAATCATAAACATACTATTCTCAAAAGACTATCCATATAAAATGTTCCAGTGAAGTGCAACCCAAATGGACCATGCTACTCTCGGGTTGAATACATACCAATAATAGTTATGGGCTTAGACATGTAATCCAACATAGTGGTCAACCTTACTTTTAATAATTGAAATGCTTCATGACATTCTTTAGAGAAATTGAATGGAGCTTCCTTCAAAAGAAGTTGAGTCAAAGGCCTGGTGATCTTTGAAAAGTCTTTAATGAAGAGATGATAAAATCTTGCATGGCCAATAAATCTCCTTACCCCTTTTACATGTGTTAGAGGTGGTAACTTAGCTATTGTGTCAACTTTTGATCTATCTACCTTGATCCCCAACCTTGAAACCTTGTGTCCTAATACAATCCCTTCCTTTACCATGAATTTACACTTTTCCCAATTTAGTACTAAGTTTGTCTTCTCGCATCGTGCTAGCATTAGATATAAGTTAGATAAGCAATCTTCGAAAGAGGATACAAAAACCGAGAAGTCATCCATGAAAACCTCCATAAATTTCTCGATCATGTCATGGAAGACAACGATCATGCACCTTTGGAATGTAGTAGGTGCATTGCATAACCCAAAAGGTATGCATCTGTATGCAAAGGTCCCACTTGCGCATGTAAAAGTGGTCTTCTCTTGGTCTTGTGGGTCAATTGGAATTTGAAAATACCCCGAGAAACCATCGAGAAAACAATAGTATAGATGACCAGAAAGCCTTCCTAACATTTGATCAATAAATGGTAACAGGAAGTGATCCTTAGATGTAGCATCATTAAGCTTTTTGTAGTCGATGCAAACGCACCACCCGATTGTTGTTCTTGTTGGAATTAACTCGTTATCGTCATTGTTAACCACCGTCATCCCTCCTTTCTTCGGTACCACTTGTACGGGACTTACCCATGGGCTATCAGAGACTGTGTAAATGATCCCAACATCTAATAGTTTAACCACCTCCGTTTTCACCACTTCTTGTATATTTGGGTTAAGTCTTCTTTGGCGTTGAACTACAGGCTTAGCTCCATCTTCTAGATTAATCTTATGACAACAATATCCTGGACTTGTCCCTTTGATATCGGTTATCTTCCATGATATGGCTTTCTTTTTCATGTTTAGCTAGATCAGAAGCTATAATTACTGGTTTTTGTTGGCCATGTTCACGAAATGCATACTCCAAATGATTGGGTAGAATTTTCAGTTCAAATTTTGTGTTTTGTATGCTGAACACATCGAGTCCAATGAGTGGACTCGTCGAGTCCCATGCAAAATTCGTGACTGATCGAGTTTTTTCAAATGGACTCGGCGAGTCAGTGGATGCTACTCGGCGAGGCGGACTTTCAACCCTTCTGATTAATTCATTATATTTTGCTTCCTCAAGCAATCTCTTTATCTCCATCAGGTCTCTTTCACCATCAAATTCATCTTCAAAGGTAACGGTGGACTTGTTTGGCTTATCTTCTTTCCATTCTTCCATTAATTCTTCCAACATATCAACCGATAGTGCCATGTCATCACTATACCTTGCATGCTTCATTGCTTGATCAACTCCAAATGTAACTGAATCGTCTCCCACCTGGAGGGTAAGCTTAGAATCTCACATGTCTACTATAGCACTCGCGGTGCTGAGGAAGGGTCTTCCAAGTATGATCGGGAGTTGAGGGTCCGCTTCCATGTCTAGTACTATGAAGTCCACGGGGAACACAACTTATCAATTTTCATTAATAGATCTTCGCATATTCCCCTTGGAAATGTGACAGTTTTATTTGCTAAGTGAATTGCAATTCGAATTGGCCTTGGCTCTGGATGATTTAATTTCTTGAAGAATTAATATGGCATGAGATTAACATTTGCCCCCGAATCAGCCAATGCATGTATAGTTGCTAAATTTCCGAATTGACAAGGTAATGTCAAACTTCCCGGATCACCCTTTTTCTTAGGTAATTTGTTCAACATGGTAGCTGAAAAATTTTCATTTAAGACCACTTTATTCACCTCTTCCATCTTCTTTCTATTCGTAAGAAGATCCTTTAGGAATGTGGCATATTTAGGCATTTATGCCACCACCTTGATGAATGGCATATTAATTTGAAGGGCATTTATGTGTTCCAGGAACTTTTGGTAATCAAAATGCCTGGTCAATGGTGTTTCCTTTTTGGTGAAATTTTACATTGGTTCCATTGTATGATGGTGGTGGTGAGTCTAAGAGGTATAATGTTCAAAATGCCTGGTCAATGGTGTTTCCTTTTTGGTGAAATTTTACGTTGGTTCCATTGTATGATGGTGGTGGTGAGTCTAAGAGGTATAAAAGATGGAGATTGAATTATAATATAATTGCAGTAGTGACTTAGTATGTGATACATGTACAAATGGAGGATGTGATAAAATATAGGATCGTTAGATATCCTAAAAAGATAGAAAGTTAGGTTAATAAAATATTTAAGAAATGTTTTTCTCAAAGGAAAAGATTCTTAAAAGTTACCTAGAATCAAAAACTCTAAAAACTTTTGGAATTAAAGTGTGTGTGAGACTTTACAAATTCCAAAACTTGAGGGCATGTTTTTGAACTATTAAAAAACCTTTGGATTTTCATAACTTATGAGTTTAATATATTTTTTATGAAAAACTTTTCAAGTTCCATAACTTAAGGACAAGTTATGGAAGACGTAAAAAACATTTTATGATGACATTAAAATTAGAAACTCTTCCATTTTCACAACCTATGAGTTTTAATGATACTTTTAATGAAAAAACTCTTCATTTTCGATAACTTGAGGACAAGTTATGGAGTTCATAAAAACCATTATGGTCAAATTACCAATTAACACAATAATCAAGTAATTTTTCTATGAATAAGATCAAACTCATAACTGAAGATAATTCATATCAACAATTTTTAAGAACTTAGCTAATCACTTAAACTAAAACAAGTCTTGAAATTTTGACAATTATTATTTATTTGGATGAGAACCATAACATTAAAATAAAGTTTTATGAACAAAAACACTTTATGGTAATGATTCTAATCCAAAACTGGCCAAAAAACTAATTTTTTTCACTGAACAATCACCACCTCATGGTAAACTTACAGATTCCAAAAAAATAAATTTTCTTGCAAATAACATCAAGTATAATTGAAAACAAGCCTAGGCTCTGATACCACTGATGGGTTTTGAGAATTCTAACACTCCTATGGTATACATGCAACCCTATAAACCTTGGATCTATGTTTTCCCTATTATACATGCAAATATTTGATATTCCAAGGTTTCATCCTAACTAGCATAATATGAAGCAACTATATTGCAAGAAACTAATTAGATGACATACCTTTTGATGTAGCTTGAAGTCTTGAACTTTAAGAGCTTAGCCACAATAGTGTGGAAGCCTCAAGTGGAATCATAAATCACTAAAAGCTCCTTGGAAATCTTGAGAGAATAGTAAGCACATTAGAAATTGGCCCGCTCTTGTTTACTCACACACTAGTGCCATTTCATGTGCCAAAGACCTCTTTATATAGTATGGAGGATTAGGGTTTCATCCATGTAAACCCTAATAACCATGAGCTTTCATTTCCTTAGGATCCATGGGTTAAAAACTCCATGGACTATCCATGCAAGCTTAGCCCAACTTAAATGAACTTGGCCCATACTATATATAAGAGTCCATATTTAATTAGTTCATTTGATAACTAAATTAATTCTCAATTAATTCTTGATCAATACTAATTAAATAATATGATTCCATATGAATATCTTAGAACTTATAATATATTAATATAAATCATAAACATACTATTCTCAAAAGACTATCCATATAAAATGTTCCAGTGAAGTGCAACCCAAATGGACCATGCTACTCTCGGGTTGAATACATACCAATAATAGTTATGGGCTTAGACATGTAATCCAACATAGTGGTCAACCTTACTTTTAATAATTGAAATGCTTCATGACATTCTTTAGAGAAATTGAATGGAGCTTCCTTCAAAAGAAGTTGAGTCAAAGGCCTGGTGATCTTTGAAAAGTCTTTAATGAAGAGATGATAAAATCTTGCATGGCCAATAAATCTCCTTACCCCTTTTACATGTGTTAGAGGTGGTAACTTAGCTATTGTGTCAACTTTTGATCTATCTACCTTGATCCCCAACCTTGACACCTTGTGTCCTAATACAATCCCTTCCTTTACCATGAATTTACACTTTTCCCAATTTAGTACTAAGTTTGTCTTCTCGCATCGTGCTAGCATTAGATATAAGTTAGATAAGCAATCTTCGAAAGAGGATACAAAAACCGAGAAGTCATCCATGAAAACCTCCATAAATTTCTCGATCATGTCATGGAAGACAACGATCATGCACCTTTGGAATGTAGTAGGTGCATTGCATAACCCAAAAGGTATGCATCTGTATGCAAAGGTCCCACTTGCGCATGTAAAAGTGGTCTTCTCTTGGTCTTGTGGGTCAATTGGAATTTGAAAATACCCCGAGAAACCATCGAGAAAACAATAGTATAGATGACCAGAAAGCCTTCCTAACATTTGATCAATAAATGGTAACAGGAAGTGATCCTTAGATGTAGCATCATTAAGCTTTTTGTAGTCGATGCAAACGCACCACCCGATTATTGTTCTTGTTGGAATTAACTCGTTATCGTCATTGTTAACCACCGTCATCCCTCCTTTCTTCGGTACCACTTGTACGGGACTTACCCATGGGCTATCAGAGACTGTGTAAATGATCCCAACATCTAATAGTTTAACCACCTCCGTTTTCACCACTTCTTGTATATTTGGGTTAAGTCTTCTTTGGCGTTGAACTACAGGCTTAGCTCCATCTTCTAGATTAATCTTATGACAACAATATCCTGGACTTGTCCCTTTGATATCGGTTATCTTCCATGATATGGCTTTCTTTTTCATGTTTAGCTAGATCAGAAGCTATAATTACTGGTTTTTGTTGGCCATGTTCACGAAATGCATACTCCAAATGATTGGGTAGAATTTTCAGTTCAAATTTTGTGTTTTGTATGCTGAACACATCGAGTCCAATGAGTGGACTCGTCGAGTCCCATGCAAAATTCGTGACTGATCGAGTTTTTTCAAATGGACTCGGCGAGTCAGTGGATGCTACTCGGCGAGGCGGACTTTCAACCCTTCTGATTAATTCATTATATTTTGCTTCCTCAAGCAATCTCTTTATCTCCATCAGGTCTCTTTCACCATCAAATTCATCTTCAAAGGTAACGGTGGACTTGTTTGGCTTATCTTCTTTCCATTCTTCCATTAATTCTTCCAACATATCAACCGATAGTGCCATGTCATCACTATACCTTGCATGCTTCATTGCTTGATCAACTCCAAATGTAACTGAATCGTCTCCCACCTGGAGGGTAAGCTTAGAATCTCACATGTCTACTATAGCACTCGCGGTGCTGAGGAAGGGTCTTCCAAGTATGATCGGGAGTTGAGGGTCCGCTTCCATGTCTAGTACTATGAAGTCCACGGGGAACACAACTTATCAATTTTCATTAATAGATCTTCGCATATTCCCCTTGGAAATGTGACAGTTTTATTTGCTAAGTGAATTGCAATTCGAATTGGCCTTGGCTCTGGATGATTTAATTTCTTGAAGAATTAATATGGCATGAGATTAACATTTGCCCCCGAATCAGCCAATGCATGTATAGTTGCTAAATTTCCGAATTGACAAGGTAATGTCAAACTTCCCGGATCACCCTTTTTCTTAGGTAATTTGTTCAACATGGTAGCTGAAAAATTTTCATTTAAGACCACTTTATTCACCTCTTCCATCTTCTTTCTATTCGTAAGAAGATCCTTTAGGAATGTGGCATATTTAGGCATTTATGCCACCACCTTGATGAATGGCATATTAATTTGAAGGGCATTTATGTGTTCCAGGAACTTTTGGTAATCAAAATGCCTGGTCAATGGTGTTTCCTTTTTGGTGAAATTTTACATTGGTTCCATTGTATGATGGTGGTGGTGAGTCTAAGAGGTATAATGTTCAAAATGCCTGGTCAATGGTGTTTCCTTTTTGGTGAAATTTTACGTTGGTTCCATTGTATGATGGTGGTGGTGAGTCTAAGAGGTATAAAAGATGGAGATTGAATTATAATATAACTGCAGTAGTGACTTAGTATGTGATACATGTACAAATGGAGGATGTGATAAAATATAGGATCGTTAGATATCCTAAAAAGATAGAAAGTTAGGTTAATAAAATATTTAAGAAATGTTTTTCTCAAAGGAAAAGATTCTTAAAAGTTACCTAGAATCAAAAACTCTAAAAACTTTTGGAATTAAAGTGTGTGTGAGACTTTACAAATTCCAAAACTTGAGGGCATGTTTTTGAACTATTAAAAAACCTTTGGATTTTCATAACTTATGAGTTTAATATATTTTTTATGAAAAACTTTTCAAGTTCCATAACTTAAGGACAAGTTATGGAAGACGTAAAAAACATTTTATGATGACATTAAAATTAGAAACTCTTCCATTTTCACAACCTATGAGTTTTAATGATACTTTTAATGAAAAAACTCTTCATTTTCGATAACTTGAGGACAAGTTATGGAGTTCATAAAAACCATTATGGTCAAATTACCAATTAACACAATAATCAAGTAATTTTTCTATGAATAAGATCAAACTCATAACTGAAGATAATTCATATCAACAATTTTTAAGAACTTAGCTAATCACTTAAACTAAAACAAGTCTTGAAATTTTGACAATTATTATTTATTTGGATGAGAACCATAACATTAAAATAAAGTTTTATGAACAAAAACACTTTATGGTAATGATTCTAATCCAAAACTGGCCAAAAAACTAATTTTTTTCACTGAACAATCACCACCTCATGGTAAACTTACAGATTCCAAAAAAATAAATTTTCTTGCAAATAACATCAAGTATAATTGAAAACAAGCCTAGGCTCTGATACCACTGATGGGTTTTGAGAATTCTAACACTCCTATGGTATACATGCAACCCTATAAACCTTGGATCTATGTTTTCCCTATTATACATGCAAATATTTGATATTCCAAGGTTTCATCCTAACTAGCATAATATGAAGCAACTATATTGCAAGAAACTAATTAGATGACATACCTTTTGATGTAGCTTGAAGTCTTGAACTTTAAGAGCTTAGCCACAATAGTGTGGAAGCCTCAAGTGGAATCATAAATCACTAAAAGCTCCTTGGAAATCTTGAGAGAATAGTAAGCACATTAGAAATTGGCCCGCTCTTGTTTACTCACACACTAGTGCCATTTCATGTGCCAAAGACCTCTTTATATAGTATGGAGGATTAGGGTTTCATCCATGTAAACCCTAATAACCATGAGCTTTCATTTCCTTAGGATCCATGGGTTAAAAACTCCATGGACTATCCATGCAAGCTTAGCCCAACTTAAATGAACTTGGCCCATACTATATATAAGAGTCCATATTTAATTAGTTCATTTGATAACTAAATTAATTCTCAATTAATTCTTGATCAATACTAATTAAATAATATGATTCCATATGAATATCTTAGAACTTATAATATATTAATATAAATCATAAACATACTATTCTCAAAAGACTATCCATATAAAATGTTCCAGTGAAGTGCAACCCAAATGGACCATGCTACTCTCGGGTTGAATACATACCAATAATAGTTATGGGCTTAGACATGTAATCCAACATAGTGGTCAACCTTACTTTTAATAATTGAAATGCTTCATGACATTCTTTAGAGAAATTGAATGGAGCTTCCTTCAAAAGAAGTTGAGTCAAAGGCCTGGTGATCTTTGAAAAGTCTTTAATGAAGAGATGATAAAATCTTGCATGGCCAATAAATCTCCTTACCCCTTTTACATGTGTTAGAGGTGGTAACTTAGCTATTGTGTCAACTTTTGATCTATCTACCTTGATCCCCAACCTTGACACCTTGTGTCCTAATACAATCCCTTCCTTTACCATGAATTTACACTTTTCCCAATTTAGTACTAAGTTTGTCTTCTCGCATCGTGCTAGCATTAGATATAAGTTAGATAAGCAATCTTCGAAAGAGGATACAAAAACCGAGAAGTCATCCATGAAAACCTCCATAAATTTCTCGATCATGTCATGGAAGACAACGATCATGCACCTTTGGAATGTAGTAGGTGCATTGCATAACCCAAAAGGTATGCATCTGTATGCAAAGGTCCCACTTGCGCATGTAAAAGTGGTCTTCTCTTGGTCTTGTGGGTCAATTGGAATTTGAAAATACCCCGAGAAACCATCGAGAAAACAATAGTATAGATGACCAGAAAGCCTTCCTAACATTTGATCAATAAATGGTAACAGGAAGTGATCCTTAGATGTAGCATCATTAAGCTTTTTGTAGTCGATGCAAACGCACCACCCGATTATTGTTCTTGTTGGAATTAACTCGTTATCGTCATTGTTAACCACCGTCATCCCTCCTTTCTTCGGTACCACTTGTACGGGACTTACCCATGGGCTATCAGAGACTGTGTAAATGATCCCAACATCTAATAGTTTAACCACCTCCGTTTTCACCACTTCTTGTATATTTGGGTTAAGTCTTCTTTGGCGTTGAACTACAGGCTTAGCTCCATCTTCTAGATTAATCTTATGACAACAATATCCTGGACTTGTCCCTTTGATATCGGTTATCTTCCATGATATGGCTTTCTTTTTCATGTTTAGCTAGATCAGAAGCTATAATTACTGGTTTTTGTTGGCCATGTTCACGAAATGCATACTCCAAATGATTGGGTAGAATTTTCAGTTCAAATTTTGTGTTTTGTATGCTGAACACATCGAGTCCAATGAGTGGACTCGTCGAGTCCCATGCAAAATTCGTGACTGATCGAGTTTTTTCAAATGGACTCGGCGAGTCAGTGGATGCTACTCGGCGAGGCGGACTTTCAACCCTTCTGATTAATTCATTATATTTTGCTTCCTCAAGCAATCTCTTTATCTCCATCAGGTCTCTTTCACCATCAAATTCATCTTCAAAGGTAACGGTGGACTTGTTTGGCTTATCTTCTTTCCATTCTTCCATTAATTCTTCCAACATATCAACCGATAGTGCCATGTCATCACTATACCTTGCATGCTTCATTGCTTGATCAACTCCAAATGTAACTGAATCGTCTCCCACCTGGAGGGTAAGCTTAGAATCTCACATGTCTACTATAGCACTCGCGGTGCTGAGGAAGGGTCTTCCAAGTATGATCGGGAGTTGAGGGTCCGCTTCCATGTCTAGTACTATGAAGTCCACGGGGAACACAACTTATCAATTTTCATTAATAGATCTTCGCATATTCCCCTTGGAAATGTGACAATTTTATTTGCTAAGTGAATTGCCATTCGAATTGGCCTTGGCTCTGGATGATTTAATTTCTTGAAGAATTAATATGGCATGAGATTAACATTTGCCCCCGAATCAGCCAATGCATGTATAGTTGCTAAATTTCCGAATTGACAAGGTAATGTCAAACTTCCCGGATCACCCTTTTTCTTAGGTAATTTGTTCAACATGGTAGCTGAAAAATTTTCATTTAAGACCACTTTATTCACCTCTTCCATCTTCTTTCTATTCGTAAGAAGATCCTTTAGGAATGTGGCATATTTAGGCATTTATGCCACCACCTTGATGAATGGCATATTAATTTGAAGGGCCTTTATGTGTTCCAGGAACTTTTGGTAATCAAAATGCCTGGTCAATGGTGTTTCCTTTTTGGTGAAATTTTACATTGGTTCCATTGTATGATGGTGGTGGTGAGTCTAAGAGGTATAATGTTCAAAATGCCTGGTCAATGGTGTTTCCTTTTTGGTGAAATTTTACGTTGGTTCCATTGTATGATGGTGGTGGTGAGTCTAAGAGGTATAAAAGATGGAGATTGAATTATAATATAACTGCAGTAGTGACTTAGTATGTGATACATGTACAAATGGAGGATGTGATAAAATATAGGATCGTTAGATATCCTAAAAAGATAGAAAGTTAGGTTAATAAAATATTTAAGAAATGTTTTTCTCAAAGGAAAAGATTCTTAAAAGTTACCTAGAATAAAAAACTCTAAAAACTTTTGAGTTCACGGACATTACGTTAAAGTTTTCAAAACCTCATGTATTACTAGGAGGTCGTGAGATGGAAGCCTACACTCCCAGAAGAAGCAGCATATGGAGAAAGCAACTAGAAAACCCCTGTAGTTTATCGTTCATGTCTATCTGTTATGAAACCTTCCTGTAATAAGAACCCTAGAAATCCAATGTAACGTTTATCTATAAATAAAATAGATGTTTTACTATATAAAGATTACGGTTAATCAACTCACGATTAATACTTCAAGATGTAAATTCAAGATCTACACAATTGGGTTTAGGGTTTAGGTTTAGGGTTTGGGGTTTAGGGTTTTGGTTTAGGGTTTAGGGTTTAGGGTTTAGGTTTAGGGTTTAGGGTTTAGGGTTTAGGGTTTCGGGTTTAGGGTTAGGGTTTAGGGTTTATGGTTTAGGGTTTAGGTTTAGGTTTTAGTAATGTTCACTAGGGTGAAGTAATAAACGATAATGGACGAAAGAAAACAGAGATGATAAAACGATAATGAAAGAAAGAAATGTTATGGAGGAGGATATATTTACCAAGTGAAACCAAACCGGGTATATTTAGCAAGTTAAAACGACATACAGGCAAAAGTATGTTTTCTCCCAATCTTTTTTAATCTCTACTAGGAAAATGGTATGTTCTACCTCAACAGTCACACTGCCGACTATGAACTGATAAAAATGAAGACTCAAGGTCGTGTTAAATGTACAATTTTCCTTGGTGAGTCTTATTGCATTTAATTCTAGTTGGTCAATTAAAGGTTTAGATGTGAATTAGTTTGTAACCATGCTGATCGACGGCTGAATACTTGACGACCTTCTGGCATCATAAAATAGTGAGGTGACATTTTGTCACCCCTTGGCCTTACCGGCTGGGACTGTAGCTAGAAGTCGGGGTGTGGGAGTGTCTGTCTCGTATAGATCTATACACATGATGCCCGCTCTCCCTCCAGGATACTCTGGTTACAAAGTGATACAACGATGTATTGTTGTATCATGAAGTAGTATTTCACATTTAAACTATCGTATCCTAGTGTTTGTATAGTAAGTCATAGTGTAGTTGATTACCAAAAGTTCCTGGAACACATAAAGGCCCTTCAAATTAATATGTCATTCATCAAGGTGGTTGCATAAATTCCTAAATATGCCAAATTCCTGGAAACACCATTGACCATGCATTTTGAACATTTTTCTCATCGTAGATTCTAGTTGAAAGGCCTTTATGTGTTCCAGGAACTTTTGGTAATCAACATCATGCTTTTCTTGTCTAGCTCGAGCTGGAAATGGCAATGGAGGCTGATACGGTTTAATATGAGGCTTATTTTTCTGTTCAGGTGCGGGACTCGTCGAGTCCATATCTGAGACTCGGCGAGTCGGATCAGGAAATTGCGATTTTTCAGTTTCTGCTTCTTCCTCTTGCACCAACTTAGGATCTTCATTCTGAATAGGGGCCAGAGGAGTTATAATCTTCCCACTCCTAGTTGTCACGATGTTTATATGCGCGCCTTTAAGATTATTTTCGGCATTACTAGGAAGTCCACCCGGTCGTCTCTCATTTATTTGTAATGAAAGTTGGCCCAGCTGTTTTTCAATATTGAGAATGGAAGCTTGCAGAGTCCTAAGTAATGTTGCTTGGTCTTTCATCATGATTTGGTGCTCCTTCATTAAGTTTTTATGCTCCTTAATTGCAACATCGGTATCGTTGTGCCTTTTCTCGGATGCAGCTGCAAATCTCATAAGCATATTTTCAAAGTCTGACTTCTTTTCTTGTACCGGTTCCTCTTTTTGATAAAAACCTCTTCCTTTTTGCATATATTTTTCCTCCTTTGCCTTCTTGTACTCTTCATAAGGTAGCCATTCTTTCTTGGGTTTGCGCCAATCATCATCAAATCTATCGCCAGTTGGATAACACACTTGACCTCTTCGGTTCCCGTTCTCGTCAAGGTCACAGTCTTTAGTAAGGTGGGGCCCTCTACAGTTTTCACAACCCACTCTAATGGGATGGATGGAATGGTCCATCTTAGTCATTTTTCTATCCATGCTTTTTAATTTTTCCATCATTGCAGCCATGTCATCTGAAATAGCTTTCACCATTCCTCTAGTTGAGTAATTTCTTGGGGTATGATATTCTCTAGAGTGTTTAGAGAATTCTTCAATTAACTCTTTTATCACCGGGGGTGGCTTCTTTGAGAGTGGTCCTTGCGACTCAAGGAGCTGCCTAGTGATTACATTCACTCCATCATAGAAAATGGAGACTTCTTGTTGACTGTCTAGATCATGGTGTCGGCAGTTCCTTAGTAGGCCTTTGTATCTATCTCATGCCTCATAAAGTGACTCTCCAGCTTGTTGCTCAAAATTGGCTATGGCTGTGACAACCCAAAATTTCTATCTTGTGAAGCCAATCAATTCAATCAAAAGTCAGACTTGTTTCTGTTATCTTTTAGCATTGTTAAGTGTCTGTTTGAGTGTTCTAAGCCTAGTACATTCAAGGATTGTGTCTTAGGATGTGTTAACTGAAGTTCATTTTGTTGCATTCAAATCGGAAACTCCATTACAATGAGTTTATGGCTGCAAACTAGAGTTTATGGCTGTAAACTCTTGGCAACCGTGAACCTTCCCCTATATAATATACTTCCTATATAATATACTTCCTTCATTATTTCTTCACTTCTCACATCTTCACGTCAAGAACACTCATTTCTCTGTCAAGTATCATCAAGAACACTTCCTTTTCTCTTCAAATTTGTAAGTGATTCTTCCATTGTTTCTTGATATCCTTCTTGATCTTGTGAAATCCTTTGATTTCATCCATGAAGTCATCACTTTTGGTTTAGATATTCAAGATCATCATCTTTCACCAAGAACACACACACTTGTTCTCGGTGGCCGTGAACCCCTAGGCTTCCAAATCGTAAGTATCCTTTCCATATTCTTTTTACCCATTAGAAACTCTTGAAGCCTCATGAAATAAACACCCTTTTAGCATGAATCAAGAACCAAAATGCATGAACTTCAAGAGTTTACTTCCGTAAACCCTTCTTGGAGCCGTAAACCTTCTTAGTTCATGAGGTGGTCGTGAACCCTTAAAGTCATGGCCAAAAACCCTTCAAGTTCATGTGTTAGCCGTAAGCTTCTTGGCCATGAACACTCTTTGGGCCATAAACCCATTGGCCGAGCACCCCTTGGCCGTGAACACATCCTTGTGTGGCTGTGAACACCCTTTATACAATCATATGTGATTGTAACACTTCATTCCAAGTGTTTCCTATTCCCTAAGGTTGTTCCCCTACATGATTAGTTGTTATATACACTAATTATATACATATATGTGTCATTATATGCTTCATAGGATCCGTTTGTGCTCAAGACATCACTTGGCATACTTAGTATCCTATATCGATCTTTCATTCGAATCACTCACTACAGGTGAGTTCATACCCCTAAACTTATCTTTTAAATGATTTTAAATGCTTTTATGAGGGGGGAGGGGGGATACAAGTAGAAAACATTATAGTTATAGTATCAATCACATGTGATTTATAACTATCAAATAAGAGGATTTCTTATACTTCAAAACTGTGTTATCAAACAAACTGTTTCAAATCATTTCATAAACAGACATCAAGTCATCAAAAATCATTAAAATGGTTACAACTCTTTTATATAAACTCTTTATTGTTTTAAAAAACTCTTTTAAAGTTATATATTGTCAAAATCATGTCTATATAGATATAGTTATATAAATAAGGTTGAAAGGGGTTTGGACTGATAACTCGCTTTATTTCTTGTTCTTTGTTTGGTTATGGACTTAGGGTATCAGTTGTTTGTCCGAGTGTTGTTTAAATCTTAGTTATATATTTTGTATATGTATATAGATATAAAAGCTCTTCTAATCAGTTCAATACCTTTGGGTAGCAAAGGTGTACAAACATGATCAGTCATTCAAACAACAATACTAGTAAACTATAATAGGTATAGTTTAGAGGATTACTATTCGCTATTTGTAGAACAATGAAACTTACAAGAGTCAGTTCATACATGAGTCAGTTCAAACATACTACTATACACTAGAACAGAAGGAACATACTATACACTAGAACAGAAGGAACATACTATACACTAGAACAGAAGGAACATACTACACTAACACAAGAACAATATAACATTAATGTGAGCCGCTACTTCATGGCATGACAATATACTGTTGTGTCACATTTTGTAGCCAGTCTCCTGGAGGGAGAGTGTGAGTTTGTGTATAGATCTATACGGGATGGACCATCCTACACCTTGCTGCTAGCTACAGTGGGACCTGCAGGTCTACGGGTGACGAATGGCATTCCATTTTGACGTTTTAATCGTCGTGTTTTACTAGTCAATCAAGTATGGTTATAATCTCATCACATTTTACCTTAATTAAACAATTGGTTTAAGGTAGTTAGTACAAAGGTAGTTACAATATACAATACTACTGTACATCTTCATTTTCCCATTACATTCATATAGTGATCTTCTCACATAAACGAAAATGCAAACTAGTTTATGGTAATAATAGTCATACTTGGGAAAAATACTCACGTTCACAAAAGAACAAACATACAGAATAGTTGGGTCTTGGTAGAAGACTACATTTCATTATAAGTAGAAAATATAGCATTTCAAGGAGATACAAACATTTACATCAAACTCTTAAAAACATTTACATCAAACTCTTACAGACATTTACATCAAACACTTTCATCAAACACATACAAACATTGACACTAAAATACTTATGAACTCACCAGCTTAAATGCTGATCTACTCTTTCAAACTAACTTGTATTCTCAGGACACCAGTACACAGGTACGATAGACCTGGTTTTTGCGAAGACGGAGCACATTCGAGACTCGTCTTTTATTTTGATTCCTATTTTGGTGTTTTTCAAACTATACACAAAACACACATGTATAACCTATACTATTAATGCAATGGATTATGTTGTTGTTTTACTATTGTGCATTTTATAAGATTGTACATGACGTCCTCCGCCCCTGAATATTTCTGCCGTTCTGGTTTGGGAGTGTGAGAATGGCTTTCTTCAATTTTGCTATTTTTAAGGGAGGGCAGAATTGATCAATAAAGTCTTTACGCATTTTATCCCAAGCAGTGACGGATCCTGGAGAGAGTGATTTCAACCAATCTTTTGCGGCTCCTTTAAATTTGACCGGTAACATACAAAGCAAAATAGTATCGCGAGTCACATTTGGAACATTGAAGTAGTCAGCTATGTCATTGACCTTGTCTAGATGCTTGTATGTGTCTTTGTGATCTTTTTCCGAAGAATGGGATTTCCTTAAGTTGGGCAAGTATGTAACCTTTAAGTTTAAAGTTGGCAGTTGCAGGAATCGCGGGTTGCACAAGTCCTGGGTCGGTATCGTCACGCATCCTTTTCTTCCATTCACCCATGGGAACTTCATCAATGTTAGCCATGGTGTTAGTGGGTTCGCCTTCAAATTCGCTTTCTTTTTCGGATTCAAAGTCGTAATCGATTTCTTTTGGAATTGGATTTTCTTCAAAGTTTTCAAACGTGCTTTCCTCGCTCTTTTGACTGCTAGACTCTCCCATTTTCTTGATTTTCTTCTTCCCAAAGACTGATGATCTAAGGTCCTTGAAAGTTGATTTCCTTGGCGGGTTAGCGTCTTCAACGGCTTTGTATTTGTTCTTTATAAGAGTGGATTCCGGATCTTCATACGGAGGAACCAGAGGTGTAATTGAACCTCGGGTCATGTAATTAATTCCTGCAATCAAAAGAAGAAAAACGCGTGAAAAGAACAAAAATGAAATATAAACGAAACTGGAAATCTGCCTTGGACTCGTTGAGTACCTGCAAGTGGACTCGACAAGTTCAAGGGTAAAACAGAAAAAAATATAAAAAAATCCTAAAAACAGAAAAACTTAATAGTTAAAACTATTAACTAGATTACTAAAGTAGTAACTTTGTGCAAGATAAATCTCACACAAAGAATCGATAACACTAGCAATTATAATTAAATTTTGAACCGTTCCTCGACAACAGTGCCAAAAACTTGTTGTGTCTAGCATCACGTAAAACAATCCCAATCCAACCCAGCCATTATGCCAAGACAGCAACACATGCATTTGTGTCTAAAATTTTTCCTAAGGACCCCCCTCAATTCTAAATACTAACAATCCTCATAAACACTCACCCACTTCTTTTGAACAATGATCATTTTATGCACCCCTCCGAATCCATCCGCAGAAAACTGATGGGTTTCGAGCATTCTAACACTCCAATGGTGTACATGTAACCCTATAAACCTTGAATCTATGTTTTCTCAAAGATATATGCAAATTTGTTTTTTCAAGGTTTACTTCCTAACTAACATGGCATGGGGAATATGTAATATAAAAACTAGTATAAGTACATACCTTTCTTGTTGCCTGGATTCCTTGAAGACTTTGAGAGCCTATCACCCAAATGTTGTGCCTCAATGCTTCACACAACACTACAAGACTTGGAATAACTTGAGATAATACACTTGCACTCAAAAATCGGTTATGCCCTCTTGGAACTCACTAGTAGTCTGATTTTTCTAGCTATATGGCTCCTTTTATAGTGTTGTCACAATTAGGGTTTGCACATGAATGCCCTTAATTGTCACGACTCTTCATTTCTAATGATCCATGGGTTTGTAACTCCCATGAACTATCCATGGAGCTCCAAATTGTTATAACCTAACTCCATAAACCATGGATCATAAATCCACCATAAAAGATTAGATGATTGTCATAAGCAACCCTATATATTTAATTAGTCTCATTTTGATTACCAAATTAATTCTAAATTAATACTTGATCAACACTAATTAAACAATATTATTATTAATATATTAGAACTTATAATATATTAATAATCACAAGTGTCCTTTCTCTCATTTAGTCTATCCAAGTATTGCAATCTCATGCAACCCAAATGGACCATGCCGGGTCGGGTCAAGTACATACCAAATAAAGTTATGGACTTAGACACTATATTTGCAAATATGACTTCAGGATCCGACTAGCAGTCATAGCTCTTTCAAAGTCTCTCGGAACTGAGATGATAATGATATGCCATTTAAGATAAGTGATCATATAATCCTCTGCTCTCAAGATATTAGCCGGACAAACACATGGAACGTGGTCTTACTTATTGTCTTGCATTTCTTTCTCGATCTCTGATTTGTTTCGACATAGAACTAAATTGAACACATCAATTAGGTTCTGACTGGGCCCGGTACATAAGTCAAAACCAAATCATCGAGGGGCCCATATATCGCTTCTATTTCTAGAAGGAACAGATAAACATCGACTCATATGCTTGCACTGACTACTTGTTGAATTATGCACAAAAGCACGTTTCATAACATCGAGTTAGCAATGCATTTTCGTACAATCAATGGATAACCAACTCATAGTCAACAACTCATATCTCTAGGTCTGAAGATTTATATGATATTACCATCTCATGATCACTCGAGATAAATTCCATGAAGTGATGTAAGTGAGCGTGGGTTGAATCCAATACTCAGGACTTATGAGCACTCATTAATGTTGTAGCAACCATTGCTATGTCTAATGCACCTTAGACAAATCTTACAAGCCAAATTCATGACAATCTTGATTCATATCTACTTCCGACATATGACCGACTGTGGAGAGTTTGAATAAAATAATTATTCTGGAAGTCAAAACATGCAAAATTGAAACCATAGTAAACGATCAACATAAGATAGTAACACTTTACTCATAAATAAATAACAACTTTTATTTAATCATCAAAATGTCAATTACATTTTACAAGTTTCAGAAATCTAATTATTGAAACTAATATCCTCTTTCAGCCCAATGCGCCTCGCATGCTGTAAATGCTTAACCCTACTCAGTCCCTTTGTGAGGGGATCTACTGGGTTCTCATCTGATGATACCCTCTTTGCCACGAGGAGTCCTTCTTCTATTCAATGTCTGACGAAATGGTATTTTCTGTCAATGTACTTAGATCTCCCGTGATCTCTTGGTTCCTTAGCCAAAGCAACCACACTTTTGCTGTCACAGAAAATTTCCATTGGCTCCTTTATAGCTGGTACAACTCCAAGGTCTCCGATGAAGTTCTTTAGCCATATCGCCTCCTTTGCTGCTTCACTCGCTGCTATGTACTCTGATTCACAAGTAGAATCAGCTACTGTCTCCTGCTTGGAACTTTTCCAAGTAATAGGACCATTTAGGATAAACACCCAGCCTGACTAAGAGCGGAAATTATCCCTATTAGTCTGAAAGCTAGCATTGCTATATCCTTCCACTCTTAAGTCATCATTGTCACCGAGGATAAGGACCCAGTCCTTAGTCCTCCGCGGATACTTGAGAATGCTCTTTACCATAGTCCAGTGAGCCTTGGCAGGGTTCCCTTGGTATCTACTGACCATGCTCAAAGCAAAGGCCACATCAGGGCGAGTACAAGTCATAGCATACATGATAGAGCCCACAGCGGAAGCATATGGTATATGACTCATCTTTACTATCCCAGCCTCTGTACTCGAACTCTGAGTCTTACTCAGCTTGGCATTACTCTGGATAGGTAATTCCTCATTCTTGGATTCTTTCATGTTGAACCTCTTCCGCACCTTATCCAAGTAGGTACTTTGACTAAGTCCAATTAGTCTCTTACTCATGTCTCTCATTATCCTTATCCCTAGGATATAGGCAGCTTCTCCAAGATCCTTCACAACGAAACACTTCCCAAGCCAGGACTTAACCTCCTGCAAGGTTGGGATGTCATTTCTATGAGTAGTATGTCATCCACATACAACACCAGAAAGCTGACTATGCTCCCACTAGCCCTAACATATACACAGGACTCATCTTCATTCCTCGAAAAGCCAAACTCTTTGACTTTCTCATCGAAGCAAAGATTCCATCTACGAGATGCTTGTTTCAATCCATAACTGGATTTCTCAAGCTTACACACCTTATTAGGGTACTTTGCATTGATAAAACCCTTTGGCTGAGCCATGTAAACATCCTTAACCAACTTTCCATTAAGGAAAGCGGTTTTGACATCCATTTGCCATATTTCATAATCATGAAATGCAGCTATGGCCAGCAAAACTCTATAGACTTAATCTTTGCTACTGGTGAAACTGTCTCATCATAGTCAACTCCCAGAGTTTGAGTAAAGCCCTTTGCCACCAGTCTTGCTTTGTAGGTGTGTACTTTCCCATCCATGCCAGTCTTCTTTATGAAGATCCATTTGCACCCAACTGCCTTACGACCTGGTACATTGTCAACCAAGTTCCACACTTGATTGTCATACATGGACTGAATCTCGTTGTCTATAGCCTCCTTCCATTTAGCAGACTCAGGGCCTGCCATGGCTTCCCTATCATTATTAGGTTAATCAAAATCTATTAGTGTACTATCACTAATAAATATATCACCTTCAGTGGTGATGTGATAACCATAATAAAACTCAAGTGTGTTCCTTACCCTAGTGGAACACCTCGGAGGTACGGACTCATCTATCATCTCAACATGAGTTTCCTTCTCAGGTTGGTCGATAGTGTTTGAGGTTTCTTCACCATTTGACTCTTGAAGCTCTTCAAGGTCAACTTGTCTCCCACTAGTTCCTTGGCTTATGAATTCTCTCTCACGAAAGACTCCCCTTCTTGCTACAAATACCACATTTTCACTAGGCCTGTAGAAGAGGTAACTAAAGGATCTTTGTGGATAGCCGATGAAAATACACCTCTCACTTCGAGGTTCAAGCTTGTCATGAGACTCGCGCCTCACAAAAGCTTCGCAACCCCAAATTTTGATGTGGTTAAGATTAGGAACTTTCCCAGTCCACATCTCGTGAGGTGTTTTGGAAACCTTCTTAGTAAGGACTAGATTGAGGATATGGGCGGCAGTCTCTAAGGCATACCCCCAGAATGAGATTGGTAACGAAGCTCGACTCATCATGGAATGAACCATGTCCAATAAGGTCCGATTGCGCCTCTCGGCAACACCATTTAGCTGTGGTGTCCTAGGAGGTGTCAATTGTGAGACTCTCCCACATTCCTTAAGATAGTCAAGGAACTCAATACTAAGATACTCACCTCCCCGATCAGATCAGAGCATCTTAATTTTCCAGCCCAACTGATTGTCGACTTCCTGCTTAAACTCTTTAAATTTTCAAAGGTTTCTGACTTATGGTTGATTAAGTAGATATATCCATATCTGCTATAATTATCAGTAAAAATCACATAGTACCGATTAGCATCCCTTGTGGCTGATTTGAAGGGTCCACACACATCTGTGTGTATGAGGTCCAACAAACCCTCACCCCTCTCACAAGTACCAGTGAAGGGTGACTTTGTCATTTTTCCAAGTAAACAAGACTCGCAACTAGCATCCGACTTTAGGTCAAATGATTCCAAAACTCCAGCCTTCTGGAGTTGGCCTATGCGCTTCTTGTTAACATGTCCATGACGACAATGCCACAAGGATGCTTTATCTAAGCTCATTGAAGAATCAATATGATATACATTATTTCCTAAGTTGTCTACAATTGACACAATTTCATATACACCATCACAAGGTAATGCTTTAAAATAAAACACATCATCATAAAAGGCATCAATAGCACCAATTTTATTATCAAATGAAAAGGTGAAACCTTGTTTGTACAAACTATGAAGGGAAATAATATTTCTCACCATTTCTGACGAGTAACAACATTTATTCAGATCTAAAGTTAAACCATTATTAAGCAATAAAGAATAAACTCTAATCTTGGTCACATGTGATGCTTTCCTATTGCTCCTGATTAGGTTTATCTTCCCGTGCTCCACTTCTTCACTACTTCTTAGGCCCTGCAAATCAGTACAAATGTGAATACCACAACCTGTATCATGCACCCAAGAGTTAGTATTCAATGAGTTACTAGATAATATAGTATAAATACCTGCATGGGTGGGTTTAACTTTCCCATCCTTCACATCCTACAAGTACTTGGGGCAGCTTTGCTTCCAGTGCCCCTTTTCGTGGTAGTAGAAGCACTGTGCTTCCTTTGGGTTTGAAGAAGGAGGAATGAGACCTTTCTTAGTCCCATTTAAAGAGGATCCATCAAGGGACTTTCCCTTGGTACCCTTCGATGGGGTCATCCTCTTCTTCCCCTTTCCCTGCCCAATTGCTAGAATAGGGGTTGCTGTAGGAGTAGGAGTAGAAGTAACAACCGACTTACCTTTAAGGCCACTTTCAGCAGTCCTTAAAAGTCCTTGAAGTTTGCTAAGTGTGACCTCCTCCTTGTTCATATGATAAATCATATGAAACTGATCATAACTTGGAGGTAAGGATTGGAGAATGATATCAATCGCCAAGTCCTCAGGGAAGTCAACATTGAGCTTCAATAGCCAGTCCACAAACCTTTACATTTTCTGCAAGTGACCGGTGATGGGTTCACCATCCTTCATCCTGGCCGTTATCATGGAAAAGATGATTTCATACCTCTCTTGACGCACGCTCTGATGGTACCTATGCATCAGATCCAGGTGCATCTCAAAGGTGTAGAAATCTTCATAGGATTTCTGGAGTTTGGGAGTCATGGTAGCCAACATGATGCATGACACTTTGGTAGCATCCCTCTCATGTGTAGTATACTCCGCAACCTCCTTAGGAGTAGCACTGGACTCATTGATAACCTAAAGCTCCTTATCAAGGACATCTTCCTTGTTCTCATAGCGGGTAATCATCCTGATGTTTCTAATCCATTCATTGAAGTTAGACCCATCAAAGGTGACTTTCTTACACAGGTTCATGAGGGAAAAGGAGCATGTAGGGTTTGAGCCAGTAGTAGTGTTGGAAGACATCTGAAGTAAAGAAGGACAAGTTTAATTAGATGAAGAATCCTTAATAAGTCACCCAAATGAAATATTAAGGCTAGGACCCCACAAACTATTTCATAACTTGGAAGAGGGATGTCGTAATCCAAGCTATGAAATATTTGAAGGTAGGTAAATGACGATTTACCAATTTCCACCATTATAAATGAAATAAATTATTAAGTTTTAATTAGATTTGAAACTCCTAGATCTTTTGAGATACATTGAACTTTCAATGGCATGTTTGAATCTTGATTGTGCCCTCTCATGTTTGTGATTGGGATGCCAAGGATCACAAACAAGGTGTGAATAACCATGCAAATTGACTTGGTACCCTTAATTTTAACAACTAATCGATGTGCCGGTTAACCACACGCGCTCCACCAATCTATGATAAAACTTAATTCACCCTTTGCCACTCTTATTAGTCCTTGTTAGTGTGTCGGTTAACCACACACGCTCCACTAACGACTTAGTAAGGTACAAAGTGTAATTTCATAGGTTAGCACCTATTTCACATTTTCCTTAAGTAACTAAGATTGGGAATTAATAAAGGTTTAGTTACTTTATAATTTCATTATACTTTTAATGAGGATTAAGGTCCTATCCTACCCGTTCAGCTAACGACCCTCCACCAATCAAGGAAGCGGTGGGAGAGAGTGGACACCCATTCAGCTGCCATTTTATAGGCAACAACCTTATTTCCCCCTTATAGACCGGCTTCGTGAATGAGGCCTACTTGCGGTAAAACTGGCCTATTCTTATACATATATATAATGATTAAACTTTTAATGTCATAGAAGTATAAGGGTTGAATTTTAAACTTTTAAAATTCCAAGGATCTATATGGAATTAAAGTATTAATGTGTGAGACTTTACAAATTCCAAAACTTAAGGGCAAGTTTTTGAAACTATTTCAAGACTCTTCAATTTGTAACTTATGAGTTTTAATGGTTCATAAAGTTGAAGACTCTTCATTTTATGAAACCTCCTATTCTTTAACGACAACTTTTAAAGAAGTGACTTTTGGTTATCCATAACTTGAGGACAAGTTATGAACACTCCTGTGGCGTACATACAACCTTGAATCTATGTTTTCTCTAATATATATGCAAATTTGTTTTTTCATGGTTTACTTCCTAACTAGCATGGCATGGGGAATATGTAATATAAAAACTAGTAGAAGTACATACCTTTATTGTTGCTTGGATTCCTTGAAGACTTTGTGAGCCTAGCACCCCAAATGTTATGCCTCAAATGCTTCACACAACACTACAAGACTTGGAATAACTTAAGAGAATACACTTGCACTCAAAAATCGGTTATGCCCTCATAGAACTCACTAGTAGTCCGATTTTGCTAGCTATAAGGCTCCTTTTATAGTGTTGTCACAATTAGGGTATACACATGAATGCCCTTAATTGTCATGACTCTTCATTTCTAATGATCCATGGGTTTGTACCTCCCATGAACTATCAATGGAGCTCCAAATGGTTATAACCCAACTCCATAAACCATGGATCATAAATCCACCATAAAAGATTAGATGATTGTCATAATCAACCCCATATATTTAATTAGTCGCATTTGATCACCAAATTAATTCTAAATTAATACTTAATCAACACTAATTAAATAATACTATTATTAGTATATTAGAACTTATAATATATTAATAATCACAAGTGTCCTTTCTCTCATTTAGTCTATCCAAGTATTGCAATGCCATGCAACCCAAATGGACCATGTCGGGTCGGGTCAAGTACATACCAAATAAAGTTATGGACTTAGACACTATATCCAACAAAAACTTCCTAACGTTATGGTATTTTTGGTCCAAAAACCCAAGCATACATAATCTAGAAAATTAGAACTTTTTTCGATACCATTATGGAGCTCTTTGGAATTCTTCACTTCTTTGATAATTTGATCTTGATTTTTTTAAATTCACCACCTTTTTATTATTAGTATCTTCAACTTTTGAACTTCTTTAGACTTTTGATCTTTTGATCTTCATACTTTGATTGCTCCCAAAATTCTTCTAATTATTTCTTGTAATTCTCTCTCTCTCTCTCTCTCTCTCTCTCTCTCTCTCTCTTTTTCATTTATCTCACTTTTTTTCACTCAATACCTACATGCTTTAGCAAGGGAGCTCAACTTCAACCTTTATTGGTTAAAGTATTAGTCTTCCTGGATACATTTCAAGTACCCGATGCTAAACATATTGCATCTCTCAAACTAAGCAAGGTTGTCTTTTTGTCCCATGATTTCACTAGAATAAAAGGGGCCACAAATGCACTAAAACGTATATAGACTCAACTTAACATTTGGGGTTCTCAAGGAATCATCAAACACAATACTAGCATGGAATCCTAATTGCTTCACCAAAATTTTCTAAACTAATCCTAGCAATTTTAATGCAAAAATTTCAAAATTATACCTAAATTAGGATTCTAATGTAACTAATATGATCAACCCCTACTCCACACTTAATTTATGCAATGCCCTCATTGCATATTATGCATGATAAAGAAAATGACAAACTAAAGAGGGAATTAGAACAAACTCCCCTGGGATAGTAGTCGCGAGGTTGATGCTCTTCGTTTGAAGCTCCTCTAGTTGAGTCATTTATTGGGTTATGATATCCTTAGAGTGTTTAGAGAATTCTTCAATTAGCTCTTTTATTACCGGGGATGGCTTCTTTATGAGTGGTCCTTGCAAATCAAGGAGCTACCTAGTGGTTACATTCACTCCTTCATAGAAAATGGAGACTTCTTGTTAACTGTTTAGATCATGGTGTGGGCAGTTCCGTAGTAGGCCTTTGTATCTCTCCCATTCCTCATAAAGTGACTCTCCAACTTGTTACTCAAAATTGGCTATGGCTTTCTTCAATTTCGCTATTTTTGTGGGAGGGCAGAATTGATCAATAAATTCTTTAGGCATTTTAGCCCTAGTAGTGATGGATCTTGGAGGGATTGATTTCAACCAATCTTTCGCGGCTCCCTTAAATGTGATCGGTAACATACGAAGCAAAACAGTATCACGAGTCACATTAGAAACATTGAAGTAGTCGGCTATGTCACTGACCTCGTCTAGATGCTTGTATGCGTCTTCATGATCTTTTCCGAAGAATGGGATTTCCTTAAGTTGGGCAAGTATGTGGCCTTAAGTTCAAAGTTGGCAGTTGCAGGAATCATGGGTTGCACGAGTCCTAGGCCGGTATTGTCACACATCTTTTTCTTTCATTCACCCATGGGAACTTCATCGATGTTAGCCATGGTGTTATCATGATTCGCCTTCAAAGTCGCTTTCTTCTTCGGATTCAGAGTCGTAATCGGTTTCTTTTGGAATTGGACTTTCTTCAAAATTTTCAAACGTGCTTTCCTTGCTCTTTTGACTGCTAGACTCTCCCGTTTTCTTGCTTTTCTTCTTCCCAAAGACTGATCTAAGGTCCTTGAAAGGTGATTTCCTTGGCGGGTTAGCATCTTCAACGACTTTGTCTTTGTTCTTTCTAAGAGCGGATTTCGGATCTTCGTACGGTGGAACCAGAGGTGTATTTGAACCTTGGGTCATGTAATTCCTACAATCAAAACAAGAAAAATGCGTAAAAATAACAAAAATCAAATAAAACCGAAACTGGAAATCTACCTTGGACTCGCCGAGTAGCTGCGAGTCGACTCGACGAGTTCGAGGGTAAAACAAAAAAAAAATATAACAAAATCCTAAAAACAGAAGAACTTAATAATTTAACCTATTAACTAGATTACCAAACCAGTAAATTTGCACAAGATAAATCTCCCACAAAGGATCGATAACACTAGCAATTAGAATTAATTTTTAAACCGTTCCCCGACAACGGCACCAAAAACTTGATGTGTATATAAATGCATTAGTTTTACTCCTACTCTTAAGATATAATTTAGATACACAAAGGCAGTGGACCTGTCAATTGGTGGTATAGTTGAATAAGCAGGGTATCGAACACAGTGAACGGTAATTAAACTAATGACTATAATTAACAAAAACAAGTAATAAAAGTAAAAGGTTTTCTCTAGTTTTGCAAGACTAGAAACTTAAACAATTAACTAATATGTTAATTAAGTAACTAAGAACTAAAGCAAGTAAAAACCAACTAAATTCAGTGATAAAAAGACTTATGTTTAGGTTCGATTCATTTACTCCTATGGTTGATTTTAAGGCAAGTGCAATGGATTAATTGTTATTGGCTACCGATTAAAGTGATTAGGTTCACATTCGCAATTACCAATCCTTAGAAAACAGATTAATTTAAGCAGTGATCAAGTGATTAAACTAATGAATTTCCTAGTTTATTTGTTCTGTTTAAATAAGACTTGTAGTTAGCTAATCAAATTACTAATTCAACTAACCTCTTGTTGATGGTTTATCACACAAGATCACACATTAATTTACCCATTTTCTAGTTAACCCTAGTTTCACGTTCGCTATTCCTAGGCACATAACAATGTTTTCACATAAATCTTATGAGATAAGCAATTAAGAGATGTTCATGCAGCTTAATTACTTGTTAATTAACAGAAAATAGTTGTTGTTAATGCATAAGGTTCTTTAACAAACTTAATAAAACTAAACTCACCAATAAACAATTAATCCAACCATAAATCAACACATAGTCATAAATCTCTCTACCCTAAACAGAAGATATAAGGTTTTAGCTCATAATTATAGTAGAAAGTAACTCAAAAACAAGATCTAGTAGTTCACACATGGTTCAAACAAGAGATAAAGTAAAGAGTAAACTTAGAGTGCCTTTAATCTCCTTAAAATTGAAGGTTAGGGTTTTCTGCACGAATTCCAAAGCTCCAGCTGCACCTTTAGTCACAAATTAATCCCCAAGGGTTCTAGAGAGAGGTTTGGTTTCGGTAATTGGCTTCTATTTATAATGTTCAGAAAACAGGGGCTACTCGCCGAGTCCCCTATTAAAAATTTGTATACGGCAAGGATTTGTATTTGCTTCGTGAACATTCGTGTGGACTCGTCGAGTAGACATCCAACTCGCCGTTTCCTTCAGGATTTTAACTCTTTGTCTTCTTTCTTCAATTCCCGAGTTCCCGATTGCATTTCCCGCTTCCTTTTGCTTTCGAGCAGATCTTTTAGACTGAAAATACAATTTAAACATAATTAATTACCTTTTGTCCATCAATTGCAATAAATTAGCCAAAAAGTAATGAAATTCTAATCGAAATATATAGCTAAATATGCACATATCAACCACACTTTCATTTCAAAATAACCATTTAATTTTCAAAGGTATAATTATCTTACAAGAAAAATGAGTCAAAGTTCATGTAAATATATTCATGCTGTTGTGAGACATTCTTTCACCATACCTGCCTAGTGTACACCTTAAGTCCTGCATTATAATCAGAGTATCCTTGAGGGAGAGTGAGATAGTTGTGTATAGATCTATACGAGATTCACAACGCCACACCGCAACTGTTCGCTGCAATTAGATCGGCAAGTATAGGGTGACAAAAGTCTACCAATTTCGACACCTGAAGAACGTCGTTCATGCACATCAGTCATATTAAGCATGGTTGTAATAAGTCACATAGGGATTAACAAAACGATTTGGTTTATGAAGTAACTTACACTTCAGTAGTTTTATAAAAAGATATAACTACATACTATTTTTCAGTACAACATTTCTTACATTTTTGGTCATAGGGTTTAAGACTACAGTTCATATTTAGGAAAATATTGGATTTTTTGGAAATGTACATTATCATTCTACAAGGAAAATATACAAAGGAAATACATACATCTATAATTCATATTTAAGAAAATATTGGGTTTTCTGGAAACATACATTATCATTTTATAAGGAAAATATACAAAGAAAATACATACATTTACAATTCATATATCTAATGAAATAATGGATTTTCTAGAAACATACAGTATCATTTTACAAGGAATAGATGCAAAAGAAATATATACATTTATAGTTCATATTAAAGAAAATATCGGATTTTCTAGAAGTATACAAAAATCATTTTAAATGAAAACGTTACAAATCCTTCTCACACAAAATGCTTATGAACTCACCAACTTAATTGTTGTCACTTTTCAAAATCACTTGTATTCTCAGGAAACCAATAGACAAGTATTCAACCCTTCTTGACGGTCGGCATCGTCGTTTCATGTTTCTACTTTTCAGTTATTTGTTTTAACTTTTGAACAAACAGAGATTTGTAAACAATGTAATACTTTTAATCTCAATGTATAAGTGTTTGTGTTGCGATGTTTCATTTATATTCAATTGTTATGATACCGTACATGAAGTCACTCCATCCGCCCCCAGACGTTTCCGTCGTTCTGGTTTGGGGTCGTGACATATTGGTAGCAGAGCATTGTTTATAGTGAACTATTATATCAAACCATACAAGATATACAAATATAAATACAATGGGGCTACAACACTCTGGCTACAAATATACTTTTAAAATATAATAATATTTAGTATAAGTAGATACAAGTTAGGGCAGTGTCATAACGAGAGCATAATAAAAGTAGTATGATGAGTTGAAAACTACGGATAGGCCTCAGGATATGTAATTAGACCTTGAATAAATATAGCTCGATCAACTATATTTATCCACGGTGTAACTAGCATGTGCTGGGAAATAGTCATAGTAAACAACGAGTCTACACTTACCAACACAATGATACCCATAATCAAACGCAACATTTAAAATACTATAGGAGTATTTTAGGATACCATAGAACCACACACTTAAACCTTCTACGTATTTCTCACACCCCTATTCTCGCACAGATAACATGGATGAATTTCACCACGAACATCCCCACTACCCTGCTATGGCAGCCAATGAATGGATTGTGGAGGAACCAGAGGAAGTTCATGAGGAGGACGCAGAATATGGTCCAGAAGAATACCACGAGGGGGAGGATTGTGATGAGGAGTCAGACGAGGAGTAAGACCCTGGAGAGATCATTACCAAACCTTACCTTATCAGGAGCAGGAAAGAGACCCTTTCACCTCCTTCCCTCCAGGTATGTAAGCACCCAATAAGGGTCCTCTTTGGATGAATATTCCTAGTAAGAAAATATTGCCCATGCAAAGGCAAGCTTCGTCGCTAACATCTACCTCAGTCCAAGATGCACCTCCGCAAAGGGAAACCCAACTACATGCTTGGGCTATGTGAGATGGCCGATGACCCACATTAGGCATGCACCCACTACACTGTGACAACCTGAAATTTAGGGCTATTATTATAACCGCCAATCTATCCATGAACCTCTTGTTTATCCAAGTTATTGAGTTTTAGTTTATCTTAAGTAAAAAAAATAAGTTCATTTTAACTATTATATGATACCTGATGATATCATGCTTTCAAATGCATAACGAATCAAACCGCACAAATTGTAGCCTTAGGAATACGACTGAAAAACCGAAAATTCATAAAAAGTCATTTTAAGCGAAGCAATTATTATAGTCTCATAGTACGTGTTTTCCTGGTTTCGAAAATATAAAGAACGTCCAAAACGGAGTTTGTATGCAAAAGATACGATTGTTTTAAGAAAACAGACAGTAAAATACTGTTTTCGTAAAACCGAATCGATCCGTTGAGGCACTTACGCTTTGCCGTGTAACACCGTAAAATTTAAGACAATTTTTTTTTCGCATTTTAAAACACATTTCCATACACATTCATTAATAAAATCTCATTGTATCATATCATTGTTCACAAAACATTTCCCAAGATCAAATCATAATAAACTCTGCGGATGTGTGTACAGATCATGTCGGTGCCTTCCCGCGATCATCACTGGTACCTGAAACACATAACACATAACACTGTAAGCATAAAGCTTAGTGAGTTCGCCAAAATACCACACATAACACATACTAGCCACTCGAGGCTATAACTCTGTGGGCCCTTGGGCCCTAACTCTGTGGACCCTCTAGTCCTAGCTCTATGAACCTTCCGGTTCTAACTCTGATATACTCTGATATACACATGGCATAAATCACATAGAAATAATGCAGTGCAACACATCACATAAATAACATACAATAATATGTCACATAAATCTAATTACCAGTCAAGGTAAAGTATAGTGAGAAGACTCACCTCAGATGTCTCGATAAATCCCTGACTCGGTAGCAGTATAGTCTAGCCACCGCCTAATCACATAAAGTAAGATACGCTCAAAAATATAACTCACAAGACTAGACCCAATCCTCTCTTAGCATCCTCTAGCATCCTCAGATGGGTAAAAGACCATTTTACCCCTTTCTTGACTCAAAGATACCATTGTTGACCAATCCCTAAAAGTCAACAAAGTCAACGGTCAAACTTTGACCTGACTCGTCGAGTGTACTTGGGCGACTCGGCGAGTCTACATGTGAACTCTACTCCTCTGATTCTCTTTTGACTCACCGAGTCACTCACTTAACTCGGCGGGTCACTTTCTAGTTTCACAGTCTCGGGACAACTCGACTCAACTCGTCGAGTCTGTTCATGGACTCGGCGAGTCCAAACCATGCTCACTTCCAATGGCTTCCTGAAGCTAGATCTGATGCTCTACTCAATAGATCTATCCTTTCTAGTCCCATTAATCATGTAAAGTTCGAAGCTTGATGCCCATGCAAAGGCTCCAAGGTTTTATTTGAAGAAATGACCTCTAATATGGCATCCTAAGTTCATATTCACCATAAATCCACATAAAGCTCAAGGGAGTAAGGTCTCTGGACCTCTATGGATCCAGATACAAGACCATAATACGAAAAGGAACCATATACTCAATCAAAACCATCTACCTAAGGGTCTAGAAAACCCTAACTCTATAAACAATCACCAAAATAGAAGATGGATCGAGATTATACCTCAAATAAGCACTCTTGAGCTTAGAATTCCTCCAAATAGCACCACCTTCAGCCTCCTCTTGATCCTGATCACCTTCTTCTTGCTAAACCAATGATAGAAAGATCAAATATGGCCTCTCCTCCTCACAAACGATTTAGCTCACTTAGGGTTTCTCTCAAGGGACTGGTAGCCGCAATGGGAGGCTATGAGTGCCCTTAAATAGGCTCCAAAACCTGGGATTTAGGGTTTCAATTGCCAGCGCAGACTCGGTGAGTCATAAGTCCGACTCGTCGAGTCTGGTCGCGAAGATTCACAGAAACTTCCTCACCTACTCAATGAGTCATGGCACCAACTCGTCGAGTCCATCCTTTTCCTTGAATAAATAAATACAATTAAATCATACCCGAAACTCTGGATGTTACAATTCTCCCCCACTAGAATCAGACTTCGCCCTCGAAGTCTTGCACTGCAAACAACTCGGGGTACTGCTCAATCATCTCCAACTCCATTTCCCACGTCACCTCGGATCCTTTTTTGTGCTGCCACTAGACCTGAATCGCAATCGGCTTTACCCTCCAATCTCAAATCGCAATCGACTTCTCAGTATAATTTAGACCCGTATCCACCTGGATATCCTCTAATGGAACCACTACTGACACATCAACGATACACATCCTCAACTGGGACACGTGGAAGGTATCTTGAATCTGACTCAACTCTGCAGGAAGCTCTAAGCGGTACGTACCCTGCCCACCCTGGTGGTCACCCTAAAAGGACCAATATATCGAGGCCCCAACTTGCCTCTCTTCCTGAATCGGATCACTCCTTTCCAAGGAGATACCTTCAGGAGTACGAAGTCACCGACCTGGAACTCGAGCTCTGACCATCGTCTATCCGCATAACTCTTCTGACGGCTCTGGGCCGTCAGTAACCTCTGTCTGACCTGCTGAATCTGTTCGGTCGTCTGAAGCACAATCTCGATACTACCCATCACACGTTACCCTACCTCTTCCCAGCAAATCGGGGTCCGACACCTCCTTCCATACAACAGCTCAAAGGGTGGCATACCGATGCTCGAATGATGGCTGTTGTTATAGGAAAACTCAGCCAAGGGTAATTACATGTCCCAACATCCTCCGAAGTCTAATACACATGCCCGAAGCATGTCCATCGTCTGAATCATCCGCTCGCTTTGCCCATCAATCTGTGGGTGGTATGCGGTACTAAAATGCAGCCTCGTACCCAATTCCTCATGAAACTTCTTCCGGAAACTGGAAGTGAAACGCACATCTCGATTTGAAACAATCGAGACCGGTACTCCATGCCGCGATACCACCTCTCTCACGTACAACTCCGCCAGCCTCTCTGCAGAAGAGCTCTCGCTAATAGCAAGGAAGTGAGTGCTCTTCGTCAACATGTCCACAATCACCCAAATTGTATCGACACCCCTCATAGTCCTCGACAATTTGGTGATGAAATCCATGGTAATCTACTCCCATTTCCACTCGGGAATCTCTAACGGCTACAGCTTACAATGTGGACGCTGGTGCTCAGCCTTAACTCTGCGACAGGTCAAGCACCTCTCAACAAACCATGCAATATCCCTCTTCATACAGGGCCACCAATACTCTTTCTTCAGGTCCAAATACATCTTAGTATCCCCAGGATGGATCGAAAACTTCGATCTATGGGCCTCCTCCATCATAATGGTGCGCGTTCCACCCACAAACAGCACCCAAATCCGTCCCTTGAAGGTCATAAGTCCTCGGCTATCGGTGACAAACTCCAATATCTACCCGATAACCCGCTCCCTCTTACGGTTCTCCGGTCTCACGACCTCAGCCTGGGCCCCTTGAATGGCATCAAATACTAAGGTCATCACTGTCAGCCGTATACAAACATCATGTATCAGGGCGCCCTCCGCCTTACTACTCAGGGCATTGGATACAACGTTAGCCTTGCCCGGGTGGTGCAGGATCTCACAATCCTAATCCTTCACCACATCCAACCATCTCCTCTGTCGCATGTTCAGATTGGGCTGATCCATCAAATACTTCAGGCTCTTGTGGTCCGTGTATATGGTACACCGAACCCCATACAGATAGTGACGCCAGATCTTGAGGGCAAACACCACTGCCCCCAACTCCAGATCATGGGTGGGATACCTCATCTCATGAGGCTTCAGCTGCCTCGATGTGTATGCTATCACATGTCCCCTCTGCATAAGCACCACTCCGAACCCTGTTATCGACGCGTCACAATACACCACGAAGTCCTCCATCCCCTCCGGAAGGGCTAACACCGAGGCTTCGCATAGTCTCTAGTGAAGTGTCTCGAAGGAGGCCTGCTGCTCTAGGCCCATGAAAAAGCTACACCCTTTCGGGTCAACTTGGTGAGTGGTACGGCGATCTTGGGGAAATCCCTGATAAATCTCCAATAGTAACCATCCAACCCTAGGAAACTCCTGATCTCGGTAGGTGCCCTCGGCACCTCCCAACTCATCATTGCCTCAATCATGGTCGGATCGACCAATATCCCTTTCTGGTTAACGAGGTGTCCTAGGAACTGGACCTCCCATAACTAGAAATCACACTTGGAGAATTTGGCATAAATCCTCTCCGATCTCAAAACTCCGAGGATCTCTCTCAAACGTTCCTCATGCTGCTCTTTGGATCTTGAATACACCAATATGTCGTCAATGAACACGATCACCGAGCGATCCAACATCGGCCTGCACACTCTGTTCATGAGATCCATGAACACCGTCGGTGCATTGGTGAGCTCGAAAGGCATCACCACAAACTCGTAATGCCAGTAACGAGTCCTAAACGCTGTCTTCTGGATGTCCTCATCTCGCACCCTCACCTGATGATATCCAAACTTCAAATCGATCTTGGAGAACCAAGATGCTCCCTGCAACTGATCGAACAAATCGTCGATCCTCAGTAACGGGTAACGGTTCTTGACCGTCAGCTTGTTCAATTCCCTGTAATCAATGCACATCCGGTGTGAGCCATCCTTTTTCTTAACAAAAAGGATAGGTGCTCCCCACGGTGAAATGCTCGACCGAATAAACCCCTTCCCCAGCAGCTCCTGAAGCTGTGAGGATAACTCTTGCATCTCTGGAGGCGCAAGGCGATAGGGCGCCTTGGTGATAGGTGCAGCCCCCGGAACCAAATCGATACTGAACTCAACCTGCCTCTCGGGACGCACACCCGGTAACTCCTCCGGAAATACATCCGGGAACTCATGCACTATTGGAACCTCATCAACAGACCTCGGTCTCTCTGAATCAACCCTCGTATCCATCACATACGGTACAAATCCCTTACATCCCTGCTATAGACTCTGTCTTGCTCTAGCGGCTGAACAAAATGCTGACCCAGAACGCGTACCTTCGCCGTACACCGTAAGAACTCCCCCAATAGGGTCTCGTATGGTCACTAGCTGTCTCTCGTAGTAGATAACCGCTCCAAATTTTCTCAACCAGTCCATGCCCACGATGACACAGACATCTCCCATCGCAATAGGAACTAAATCAATCGGAAACTCAACGCCGAAAATCTCGAGTACACACCCTTGGATCACCTCGGTGGCATACACCATTCTCTTGTCAGCTATGGAAACTCTCAGGGGTCGACTCAAGACCTCTTGACTAATATTGATGTGCTAACTAAAGGCCAAAGATACAAAAGACCGACTCGCCCCCGAGTCAAATAACACCAAAGCAGGTACAGAACTCACAAGAAAAGTACCTACGCATATCATAATATAAGCACAATATCTCAACATAAGTAAATACATGCAAGAATACATACCAGCCACAACATCGGGCGCTGCACGGACCTCTTCCGTAGTCAACTGGAAGGCTCTCCCTCATGCCTTCGGTGCCAGGGCCTTTACGGGCCGACTGTCCGTAGTTGTCACTGCAGTAGGGGAAGATCCCTGAGAAGCTCCCTGAGCTGTCCCTCGCAACTGTGGACACTCTGCCTTCCGGTGTCCAGTCTGGTTGCAGTGAAAACATACTGCAAATCCCTTGGGGGCAATCCTTGGTCATATGCCCCTCCTTGCCACATTTGTCGCAAGACCCTGCTCTGCACACCCCATCGTGGCTCTTGCCGTACTTTCCACAAGTGCGGCCCTTCTGACTCCCAGATCTTGAATCAGCAGGCTTGGCCTGCTTGGCTGCCGGCTGAGACTGCGCCGGTCGCCGATCCCTCCCCTGAGACTCAACCTCCTCCCTAGCCTAGGTCTCTAGCTCGATCTCCCTCATCCGGGCGTTTGCCTGAAGATCAGCAAATGCCCGGTACGTCGAGTTCGCCACAAAATCCTGTATATCCCTCCTCAAAATGCTCAGATATCGGATCATACGTGCCTACTTGGACGACACGTGCTCTGGGCAAAACATCGCCCCCTCATGGAACATCCTCGTAATCATTGTGACAGACTCAGTACCCTGCTTGAGGGTCAGAAACTCTTAGGACAAATGCCCCTCTCCACCTGGGGAACGTACTCATCTCGGAACATAGCAGTAAACCTCTCCCAAGTCACTGCAGCAAGCTCAGCAGGCGAATAATGTGCCGTCACAAACTTCCACAAGTCCTTTGCTCCCAAGCGAAGCTGGTTCAACGCGAACCGGACTCTCAAATGCTCTGGAGATGAGCAGGTGAATAAACACCCCTCGATGTCTGAAATCCACCTCATCGCTGGAATCAGGTCCTGGGTCCCATGTTGTGTTGCTGAACTCCCGGAATAGCAACGCATCACCACCCTGCGGTCTAGCCACAGCTACAGCTGCAGTGGCCGCAGCAACAGCACCATCAGTAAGAGCAACATATCTCTCATCGAATGTCTCTATCAGGGTGGTCTTGATAGACCCGAACATCTCTGGAATCTCATCGTGGATGGCAGCAGCCAACTCATCATGAATCATCTGGCGGAGCTCCTCGTCGCTCACACCCCCTCTACTAGTCCTTGGTCTGTGGCGCGTCCCCACCATAATGCCTCTCTGAAATACAACACAAGATATCAGAAACTTGCTCGGTTGTACACACACTTGATATCCCAATCCTACATGATCTCTGGTGCCCTAAGGATTCTTAATTGGGCTGCGCACTGACCCGGTGCCTTCGGTAGTACGGGCCCAATACTACCGACCACATCGCATCAGCATTCATCCCAAGTCCTCCTCCCAAAGTCCCAAATTCCAAGCACTCTACTTTCTCAAATTATATGCTACTCACTAGCTTATCTCTCATAAGCTCCTCCCTGCTATCTAAACACTCTCAAGCATCCCTAGCAGCAAAGCTCCTAGACTACGGCATCATCCACTAGTCCCTGGTCTGTGGCGAGTCCCCACCATAATGCCTCTCTGAAATACAACACAAGATATCAGAAACTCGCTCGGGTGTACACACACTTGATATCCCAATCCTACTTGATCTCTGGTACCCTAAGGATTCTTATTTGATGTCACACCCCCGAACCAGACGGCGGAAACGTCCGAGGGCTATTGTGACTCAATTGAATACCATCACAGTGAATATACATGAAACATAACATCATTCTTCACCATGCATTGAAATACTACAACTGGTAGTGTTTACATTAATACATTGTTTCAAAACATTACATTCCCAAAAGTAGATTGTTCGATACTAGTTAAACAAACAACAAGACATCACTGAGTACATTTTTCCCTTCGATTTACCTGTTACCTAAGAATACAAGTATTTTGAAAAACGTCAACATATGAAATGTTGGTGAGTTCCTAAGTAATGTTTGAAACATAATGTTTGTATTATTTTGAAAAACCACCAGAAAATCCGATATTTTCTGAAAAGATTTTTGTAAGTAAGAAAAAGTGTGAAGATCCGTAAGTATGCTTGTTTATTTCTATAAGTGTGAAAAATTGTTATTCTTGGTATGCATCACGTAGGTGTAAGAGTTGAAATCCCTAGGAAAACCTGATGTTTTCCTAATACTTTAAAATACGCGTTTTATATTTGGTTATACCGTTGTGACGTGTGTATTTCATAATTCCAGGTGACATTGGATTAATTAAGGGTGGTGAGTTGTTGTAATCACGCATTAATGAAAATGGCTAGCTTACGACTATACAAACGAACCCTTAGGCGTCGTCTGTACTACTCACCTAATCCAACCACCCTGACTTCCCATAGCCCCACAACCTAAGAAGAAAAGAGGGTGCGAAGCCCCCGTTAATTCCACGAGTCGTTAAAGGCTATCGTGAATGCGAAAGGCCCTTGGCCCGACTCGCATTTGTGAATTCTCCACTTTGCTAGCAGCACCACAGGACCCTTGGGGCCCAACAGCGCAAAAGCTATTGAAAGTCCTTTTACACGGTATCAGGTCGTATAGGGCCCAATATCATGTAAGCATGTTTCCTTCGGGCCTAAAGATCATGTCATTGGGCTAGCTAGGCCCAACAAGCACGATTTGAAACTTTCGGGCCCAAAGATGGTGTATCGACGTCTGGTGAATTCCCACGTGTGAATTGACTCCCCGTAATTTCAACGTGTGTATTATAGTATCATCGTGAATAGGTTTTTGATTCGTTATTGATTCGAGACCGAATCAATTCGTTTGGTAACGATTTTTGGTGTTGAAGATGGATTATATTTTGTCGGTAGTCGTTGTACTAGTATTTTGTCATAGAGGATCCATTGTCTAAAACCTTAGAATTTTTCTTTTTGAAGCCCTTTTCTTTTATAAATTTACACTTTTCACCCTTTATATAAAAGAATTTCCATTTTAGTCCTTAAACCATTTTTCTTGACACTTTAGTATCAAATCTTGTAGAAAAGGAAATTTTCAGCTCAAATTTACTTGAAAAACAGTTTTAGTCCCTCAAAATGTTGTTTTCTCGGTTGAAACCTCTAGTTTCGCAATTTTTACAATTTTTGACCCAAAATGGAAACTATTTGCATTTTTGGTCCTTTTTAAATTTGAAAAGTATTTTTAAACTTTGAAATGGACTTGGTATACTAGTAGTCCCCTGTTTTACAGAAAAGTGCAGTTTCGGCCCCTCTAAGTAAAAATCTCGCAATTTGGGCTATATTGGGCGGAAAAGTTCATTTTTGGCCCATTATGTTTAAAAATTCACATTTTAATCCTTCAAAAAAGTAGATTTCCAGGAAATACATTTTTGAAACTGTTTTGACTCATTCCAACCCTCAGAATTTGTATTTTGTCATTTTGGGCCCTTTAGTTTTATATTTTTAGCATTTTGATCCCAAAAATGGGTTTTAAGCCCAAAGATGTTCATATTAAGCAACTTGGTTGTTTTTCTAGAAATGATTTGTGTGTAACAACATAACTTATACTTATTTCATACAATTTAATATAGGTCTCGGTTTTAAGGTCTTTTTGACTAGATCCAACACCATAATCACATAAGAACATATACATAAACATAGAAATCACACAAAGCATAAATATATCCATAGATCTACACATTTGATTGTATTCCCCCCCCCCCCCCCCCACAAAACTCATAAAAACCGAAAAATAGGGGGTATGAAGCTCACCTTGAGTTGTGGTTTCGATTTGAAGAAGAAAAGAGAAGAGTTTGTTGCTATTTCGGCCCTAGCAACCTTTCCTTGGAAGATCTCGAATTTAAGGGTTTCTAAGATACAAGATCATGATTTCATATGAGTTAAGAAGAGATTTTTGGATAGATCAAGGAGTCTAAAGTGTGGATCCAAGCATCAACTTACCTAGATGATGATTTTTGTGGAGAATCCTCCTTGCAAAGCCCTTGAATCTCGAAATTTTTGAAGAAGGAGTGAGGAGATGTTCTTCAAGACTTAGAGAGAATGGAGTGAATTGTTGTGACTGTGTGTGTTGTGTTCGGCCGAGAGCAAGAGAGAGAGAAAGAAATAGATCTTGAGGTGATATGTGCATGGAAGTATGAGATAAGATGCATGGAAAACCAATATGTAAAAATGAGGTGGCTATGAAAGTCAACTCTCTCTTTTTACATGGGCTTGGGCCGAAAATTAGAGAGGGAGAGAAAAGAATTTGGGCCTTGCATGCTTAAGCCTTTTTCATGTTTATGTTAAGTGGTGTTTGGTCCAAATAACCATAATTATGATTTTTATGACCTATTAGGGATACATTAGGTTAAATATGGCCCAAAATGGTTCATATAATTGATTTATTTCATTATAGGCCCAATATGGCCCAAAATGTTGAAATAAATAGAAGTGGGTCCAATTAGAGCCCATTTAAGAGTTCTAAGCCCAAGATGATCAAATTGGACGCTTATTGGTCCATTGGGCCCAATAAGGAAGTCCTAGACCAAAATGGACCTAAACAAGAACTTCTAGGGCTTCCAATTGCTTGTTGACTATTTGTAATGCTTGTATGGTGTATTTGATTGCAACTTTTGTTGTCATAAAGTAAGCATCATACATGCTCTTAAGACTTTGATTCATAATTTTACTTAATTGTTGTAGTTACAAGGCACAAAATTTCTACTTGTGACATCATCCCCTCGTTAGAGGGAATTTCGTCTCGAAATTCTGTTTGAAAGCTAGATTTGAGAACGCTGAAATAGGTGAGGATACTTTTGCTTCATTTGATCTTCACATTCCTACGTGAATTCTGGCCCATGCTTCGCGTTCCACCGTACTTTCACGATCGGGATGCGACTTTGCTTAGTACGCTTCACCTCCGTGTCCATAATTTCGATCGGTTGTTCAACGAAAAGGAGATTCTCGTTGATTTCAATCTCGTCAAGGGGAATGACGAGTGTTTCATCCGATAGACACTTCTTTAGATTAGAGACATGGAACACGGGGTGTACACTGTTTAGCTCCGCGGGTAGTTGCAGTTTATACGCCACTGGACCTATTCGGGCGACGATCTCGAAAGGTCCAATGTATCGTGGGTTCAGTTTTCCCTGTTTTCCGAAACGAATGACTCCCTTCCAAGGTGAGACGTTTAACAGTACTCGATCGCCGACCTGGAACTCTAAGGGCTTTCGCCGTTGATCGACGTAGCTCTTTTGTCGGTCGCGCGATGCTTGTAATCGAGCTCTGATTTGGACTATCTTTTCAGTGGTTTCACGAATGATCTTCGGTCCCGTTAGTGCCTTGTCCGATGTGAGTGCCTTTGCTAGCTGGGTGTCGCCCACCTCAGCCCAACATAACGGTGATCTACACTTACGCCCGTACAGTGCTTCGAAAGGAGCGACCTTGATGCTCGAATGGTAACTGTTGTTATACGAGAATTCGACTAAAGGTAAGTGGGTATCCCAAGACTTCCCAAAGTCTATCACACATGTACGAAGCATGTCTTCGAGCATTTGAATGGTTTGTTCGCTTTGACCATCTGTTTGCGGGTGGTAAGCGGTGCTCATGTCGAGATGGGTTCCAAGTGCTTTCTGGAGTGATTGCCAAAAACGTGAAGTGAACCTACTATCTCTATCCGAGATGATAGACACTGGTACTCCGTGGAGTCTCACGATTTCTCGAATGTATAAACGCGTCAGTCTTTCCATCTTGTAGGATTCTTTTATTGGCAGAAAATGAGCGGATTTCGTCAGTCGGTCGACTATTACCCATATGGTGTCTAATCCGTCCGATGTCTTGGGCAGCTTGGTCACAAAATCCATAGAAATCCCTTCCCATTTCCACTCGGGAATCACCGGTTGATGTAATAATCCTAAGGGCTTCTGGTACTCCACATTTACCTTGGCACAAGTAAGGCACTTACCGACATAGGTGGCAATCTCTACCTTCATATTAGGCCACCAATAGTATTGTTTAAGGTCTAAGTACATCTTGTCCGAACCGGGATGGATGGAGTATCGTGTCTTGTGAGCTTCCTTCATGACTACTTCCCTAAATCCTCCGAATTTAGGGACCCAAATACGGTTCATGAAATAGTATACTCCGTCCTCTTTTACCTCTAGATTCTTCTCCATTCCACGTAATGCTTCGCTTGCTCTGTTTTCCGTCTTTATGGCCTCTGACTGGGCTACTCCAATCTGAGTGGTTAAGTGGGATCGGATGGTTATTGAGAGTGTTTTCGCACGAAGATTAGAGTACTCCTTCCGGCTCAATGCGTCAGCTACCACGTTGGCCTTGCCCGGGTGTTACCTGATTTCACACTCGTAATCGTTTAATAATTCGACCCATCTTCGTTGCCTCATATTCAGATCTTTTTTATTCAAGATATGCTGGAGACTTTTGTGGTCTGTGAAGATGGTGCACTTCGTTCCATAAAGGTAATGCCTCAAAATCTTCAGAGCAAAGACCACGGCTCCCAATTCCAGATCATGGGTTGTATAATTTACTTCGTGCGTCTTTAGTTGGCTGGATGCGTAAGCTATCACTCTTCCTCGCTGCATGAGAACGCAACCTAAACCCTGATTTGACGCATCACAGTAGACCACGAAATCTTCCGTTCCCTCCGGTAGAGATAGTACCGGGGCACTACAGAGGGCTTGCTTCAGGGTTCAGAATGCAACCTCTTGTTTGTCCGTCCATTTGAATGGTACACCCTTTTGCGTAAGTGAGGTAAGCGGCTTGGCGATTTTTGAGAAGTTTTGAATAAACCTCCTATAGTAGCCTGCTAGACCTAAGAATTAACGAATTTCCGTGGGTGTTGTCGGGATGGCCCATCCTTCGACGGCTTTAACCTTGGAAAGATCCACATGAATTCCTTCTTGACTAACAACATGACCTAGGAAGTTCACACTACGGAGCCAGAACTCACACTTGGAGAGTTTTGCGTATAGCTTTTCCGATCGCAAAGTTTCTAGAATTTGTCGGAGATGTTGACCATGTTCTTCCTCGCTTCGGGAATAGACGAGAATGTCATCAATGAAGACAATGACAAAGTTGTCGAGGAATGGTCGATAGATTCGGTTCATCAGATCCATAAATGCGGCAGGACCATTCATTAGTCCGAAGGGCATTACGACAAATTCATAATGTCCGTAACGAGTTCAGAAAGCGGTTTTAGGAATATCCTCTTCCCGGACCTTGAGTTGATGGTATCCGGACCGTAGATCTATCTTAGAAAAGTAACTAGCTCCTTGGAGTTGGTCAAATAGATCGTCGATTCGTGGGAGTGGATAGCGATTTTTGACAGTGAGTTTATTTAACTCTCTGTAATCGATGCACATCCTAAACGATCCGTCCTTCTTTTTGACAAACAGGACCGGAGCTCCCCATGGCAAGTAACTAGGTCGGATGAATCCCTTGTCTAGGAGTTCGCTGAGTTGACTGGACAATTCCTGCATTTCAGCAGGAGCTAGCCAATAGGGCGATTTAGCGAGAGGGGTTGCTCCTGGAACGAGATCAATTCGGAATTCAACTTGCCTTTCTGGGGGTACTCCAGGAAGATCTTCATGAAATACGTCTGGAAATTCACGTGCTACTAGAATATCTTGAATGTTAGTCTCTTCCATGGTTTTATCCACTACGTGAGCCAGGAATGTCAAATCTTTCTTTCGTAGATGTTTTTGTGCCTGGATGCACGAGATGAGACGAAGGTTCGTGCTAGGTTTGTCTCCGTAAATAACTAGGGTTTCGTGATTAGGAAGGCGAAGACGAACGGCCTTCTCGTGACACATAACCTCAGCATGGTAAAGGCTTAATCAGTCCATGCCAATAATCACCTCGAAACTCCTAATGGACACAGGCATTAAGTCTATTCGAAAGACGTGTTGGTTCAGGGTTAGGGTACATCCGATGTAGATTTCCCCCGTGGATTCAGTTTTCCCATTGGCCATTTCCACCATAAAGGTTTCATTGAGCTTCTGGGGTTGTTGTTTTAATAAATGCTTAAACTTATTGCTTACGAAACTTCGCTCCGCTCTGGTGTCAAATAGGATGCATGCATAAGTGTGGTTTAGGGGAAACGTACCGGTAATGACTGCAGGATCCTGAATTGCTTCCCCCTGACCCATGGCCAGCACTCTTCTCGTTCCTCCATTTCCGAAATTGTTGTTGTTAGGGCAATCTCGGCGGAAATGCCCAGTCCTTCCACACCCATAGCAGGTGTGGCTAGGTCCGGCATTGCTGCCACCAGCATTGATGTTGTTGTTGTTGTTGCTTCCCTGTTCTTGATTCTGAGGAGGGTAAGTCATGCAGTACCTTGCCGTGTGTCCCTTCCGATTGCAACTGGTGCACTGCAGCTCCTTGCATTCTCCATTGTGATGGAAACCGCACTTATTGCACTTGGGAAGATTACCGGAATAAGGTCTGGGAGCATTCGAAGCAGCTGAGGCTGGAGCATGTGGTGTGGCTGGAACTGGTGCGGTGGCAACATTAATTGCCACTGTCTGCTGCTTTTTAGAAGTTTCGGGGCCCTGAAGCCCTTTCCTCTTGTTGTTCTTCCCTTTCTTGCCATCACCTTCTTTTTTGCCTTCAGCCTCTGCTGGCTTCTCACCCTTCTTGTTGTTATGGTCATACAGCTTCTTCGCCAATCTTTTAGCACTGTCAAAAGTTTCAGGGTTTGCGGCTATCACGTTTCCTTGGATCGGTGAGGTTAGTCCCCAGATGAATCGCTCAATCTTCTTTCCTTCCGAGGTGATCATACCCGGGCATAACAGAGATAGTTCACTAAATCTCGATATGTAGGCATCGATATCCGCATTCCGCACAGTGAGGTTCCACAGCTCTTGCTCCATTTTCTGAATCTCACCTCGTGGGCAGTATTCAACCATCAGCATTTCTTTCATTTCCGACCACGGCATGGAGTTGGCTACAGGGAGTGTCATGGCTTCCACGTAGCCGTTCCACCAAGTGAGCGTTTGATCAACAAAAGTGCAGGCTGCGAACTTCACCTTCATCTCCTCAGGGCAATCGCATATCTCGAATACCGATTCCACCTTCTCGATCCATCGCTTCAGAGTGATCACCCCTACAGTGCCGTTAAAGGTTCGTGGTTTGGCGTTTGTGAAGTCCTTGTAGGTACATGTTTTGGTGGGTCGTTGATTCATTCCGTTGTTTGAACTCCCGGCCCCTTGCCCGTTAACTCCTCCATTGTTCCCGTGATGAATTTGTGCCATTGTTGCAGTGACCGCAACAGAGACCGCTGCCTGGAATGCGGCTGAGTCAACTTCGGGTGGGGTTGGTCCAGGGTTTCTGCGAGTAGGTCGGTGAGGCATCTTTCTGTCATGAAACGGAAAGATGTTGAGTGTACGTGGCTTCCGTGTGGTGTTGATCCTACTGACTAGGTGTATGGTATGAACTTAAGTACTTCTATCAGTTAGCATGCAATCGTAAATTCGCAACACATAGGAATTTGCAATAGCATAACAGAACACGTAAAAATTTCACTAATATTATCCGCATTTAATACATGAAAATTTTGCTCATAAGAGCATACATGAGTGACACTAGTTCGACTGCATAACGGCTCTATGAGTAGTGTAGTCACTTAAACATAGAGTCGGGGTACATAGCATAGTTCCTAATGACCTAGTAAGATAAGTCTATCCCTAGCACTCCGTGGTGCGTTCTATATAGTGGTGGGGTCATATGCCGAAATGTTGAGCCAGTAACTGAGCCATCTCCTTCATGTCTCCAATAACCTCATCCCTCTCATGCTCAGCTCGCACTGCACGTGCCTCCATGGCAGACAATTGTTGCCGCAGGGGGGCGATCTCAGCTTCGGGAGAGCGGTTCTCCCTTGGGGGGTTCATTGGTGGGGCGGGGTGGTCTGGTTGCGCCTCGTCCACACACGTCGTGGCATGATCCTTGTCTAGGTCTTATCCTTCCTCGATGTCATCGTCGGTCTCCCCGAACTCGTAGTCGGTGTCTATGTATTCATTGGGTCTGACGTCGTGTGCTTCCTCTGGATTCCCTTCTGGTTCATCTTCAAGCATCCCGTGAGCCACTAGGACTTGATGAAACTGGATACCCGGCTGCTCTCCCTCCATGAAGGCTGGGGGAAGGTATAAACGATCGTTACTCCTATGACTCTAAACAGACGTTCTTTTCTTTTGGTGATATAGTGGTTTGTTTTTAGGTTCTCTAGCTATCGCGATCTCATCAGAACATGTGTTAGTTATACCTTGGAGGGAATGTAGTTGATCAGGCTACATCCGCTTCTTGATACTACTAAGAACAGTCCTGAGTTAACCGGGATACTAGCGTTATCTTGTTTGGTTCGGCGTTATGTTCTTATTCATAATGCAAGCAGGGGTGTTTTATTGTTATGTTTTACTTGTTTAATTCAGAGTTGGGTGAGTCCCTCTTTTGGTTTATAGTTGCATATCAATGTGTGGTTAGACATGCTAGTTCACTATAAACAGAACTCTGATACTAACCTGTCACACCCCTGAACCAGAGGGCGGAAACGTCCGAGGGCTGTTATGATTCAATTGAATACCATCACAGTGAATATACATGAAACATAACATCATTCTTCACCATGCATTGAAATATTACAACTGGTAGTGTTAGGGGTGAGCGCGGTGCGGTTCGGTGCGGTTATTAGCTAAAACCTCACCACTAACCGCAAATGCGATTAATCCATTTTCAAAACCGCATGGTGCGGTTATTTTTGCGGTGCGGTTAGACGGTTATTTTTGCGGTGCGGTTTTGTTTTTTCTATGTTGCGGTTATTAACCGCATGGATCTGGTGCGGTTATTTTGTGTGTTTTTTAACCACAGTTTAGAACTCAAATGGTTTTAAGAGTTCAAACATATTACTTGTAGTAATAATAATAATAATAATAATAATAATAATAATAATAAAAACATAAAGTATAAGACAATTAACTTAAATCACAAACAACTAATATCTTAAAAACGTCAAATCAATAGTAATTAACAAGAAATATCTTAAAATTGTCTAATTTCATCATTTTTCAAAGTTAAACATAATAAAACCCCAATACTTTGGTTTTCTAGTATTTTATCCATCTTTCATCCATGAAACTTGTGTTATTTTTAATATTTAATATATTAATAATTAATTAAAAAAATTGTATATAATATATGCGGTGCGGTGCGGTTTTTTTGCGGTTTTTGAAAACTAATAACCGCACCGCACCGCAAATTTGCGGTTTTTGACAAATAGAAACCCTCACCATCGGTTTTAATTGAGGTTGCGGTTTATCGGTTGCGTTTTATGCGGTTTTTGCGGTTAATTTTAGTTGCGGTGCGGTTTTTGCTCACCCCTAGGTAGTGTTTACATTAATACATTGTTTCAAAACATTACATTCCCAAAAGTAGATTGTTCGATACTAGTTAAACGAACAACAAGACATCACTGAGTACATTTTTCCCTTCGATTTACCTGTTACCTGAGAATACAAGTATTTTGAAAAACGTCAACATATGAAATGTTGGTGAGTTCCTAAGTAATGTTTGAAACATAATGTTTGTATTATTTTGAAAAACCACCAGAAAATCCGATATTTTCTGAAAAGATTTTTGTAAGTAAGAAAAAGTGTGAAGATCCGTAAGTATGCTTGTTTATTTCTATAAGTGTGAAAAATTGTTATTCTTGGTATGCATCACGTAGGTGTAAGAGTTGAAATCCCTAGGAAAACCTGATGTTTTCCTAATACTTTAAAATACGCGTTTTATATTTGGTTATACCGTTGTGACGTGTGTATTTCATAATTCCAGGTGACATTGGATTAATTAAGGGTGGTGAGTTGTTGTAATCACGCATTAATGAAAATGGCTAGCTTACGACTATACAAACGAACCCTTAGGCGTCGTCTGTACTACTCACCTAATCCAACCACCCTGACTTCCCATAGCCCCACAACCTAAGAAGAAAAGAGGGTGCGAAGCCCCCGTTAATTCCACGAGTCGTTAAAGGCTATCGTGAATGCGAAAGGCCCTTGGCCCGACTCGCATTTGTGAATTCTCCACTTTGCTAGCAGCACCACAGGACCCTTGGGGCCCAACAGCGCAAAAGCTATTGAAAGTCCTTTTACACGGTATCAGGTCGTATAGGGCCCAATATCATGTAAGCGTGTTTCCTTCGGGCCTAAAGATCATGTCATTGGGCTAGCTAGGCCCAACAAGCACGATTTGAAACTTTCGGGCCCAAAGATGGTGTATCGACGTCTGGTGAATTCCCACGTGTGAATTGACTCCCCGTAATTTCAACGTGTGTATTATAGTATCATCGTGAATAGGTTTTTGATTCGTTATTGATTCGAGACCGAATCAATTCGTTTGGTAACGATTTTTGGTGTTGAAGATGGATTATATTTTGTCGGTAGTCGTTGTACTAGTATTTTGTCATAGAGGATCCATTGTCTAAAACCTTAGAATTTTTCTTTTTGAAGCCCTTTTCTTTTATAAATTTACACTTTTCACCCTTTATATAAAAGAATTTCCATTTTAGTCCTTAAACCATTTTTCTTGACACTTTAGTATCAAATCTTGTAGAAAAGGAAATTTTCAGCTCAAATTTACTTGAAAAACAGTTTTAGTCCCTCAAAATGTTGTTTTCTCGGTTGAAACCTCTAGTTTCGCAATTTTTACAATTTTTTACCCAAAATGGAAACTATTTGCATTTTTGGTCCTTTTTAAATTTGAAAAGTATTTTTAAACTTTGAAATGGACTTGGTATACTAGTAGTCCCCTGTTTTACAGAAAAGTGCAGTTTCGGCCCCTCTAAGTAAAAATCTCGCAATTTGGGCTATATTGGGCGGAAAAGTTCATTTTTGGCCCATTATGTTTAAAAATTCACATTTTAATCCTTCAAAAAAGTAGATTTCCAGGAAATACATTTTTGAAACTGTTTTGACTCATTCCAACCCTCAGAATTTGTATTTTGTCATTTTGGGCCCTTTAGTTTTATATTTTTAGCATTTTGATCCCAAAAATGGGTTTTAAGCCCAAAGATGTTCATATTAAGCAACTTGGTTGTTTTTCTAGAAATGATTTGTGTGTAACAACATAACTTATACTTATTTCATACAATTTAATATAGGTCTCGGTTTTAAGGTCTTTTTGACTAGATCCAACACCATAATCACATAAGAACATATACATAAACATAGAAATCACACAAAGCATAAATATATCCATAGATCTACACATTTGATTGTATTCCCCCCCCCACAAAACTCATAAAAACCGAAAAATAGGGGGTATGAAGCTCACCTTGAGTTGTGGTTTCGATTTGAAGAAGAAAAGAGAAGAGTTTGTTGCTATTTCGGCCCTAGCAACCTTTCCTTGGAAGATCTCGAATTTAAGGGTTTCTAAGATACAAGATCATGATTTCATATGAGTTAAGAAGAGATTTTTGGATAGATCAAGGAGTCTAAAGTGTGGATCCAAGCATCAACTTACCTAGATGATGATTTTTGTGGAGAATCCTCCTTGCAAAGCCCTTGAATCTCGAAATTTTTGAAGAAGGAGTGAGGAGATGTTCTTCAAGACTTAGAGAGAATGGAGTGAATTTTTGTGAGTGTGTGTGTGTTGTGTTCGGCCGAGAGCAAGAGAGAGAGAGAAAGAAATAGATCTTGAGGTGATATGTGCATGGAAGTATGATGTGACATCCCCTAATTTCTCGGCCAGAAAAGACCGATTTAATTTATGCTTTTTAAAATAAAATCAGAGAAATCTTTTTAAAAGATGTTGCGGAATTGGTCCCCAAACAAAATATGATAAAAGTTTATCAAAACCCTTCATTAAGAAGGTATATGTTTTCCATATATATATCAAAACCTCGGGATGTCATGTTCCGATACAGATCAAAAGTATAAACAAGACATTATAAGCCTTTCAACAGTTATTTACAACTACTGACCTATAATCCAAATAGCTGTAACATAAAAAGCTGAGTGGGTCAGGCTTGGGAGCCTTGTGAGCATATAGGGTTTTCAACCCACAATAATAATAAACTTACTAAGTTCATCAATCAACAATAACCCTGATTACCCGTTCCCGTTATCCTCACTTTATGCTAAACACTTGTCACAAGGGACCTAACCTAAAGAATATCATCGGGATGGACACTACTGCTAAGGGGTTTCCTCAGCCATACATGTCCTAAAGGCAACCATGAGGGGGATGGAGTACAGCGAATGAACACTCTTAGTTAATTAACACCTACAAGTTGCGGACCTGCTAATGTTTCCCACTGGACTGTCTAGAAAGTCCGTGGTCGTCATCCAAACTCCGCTAGATGACTGGATCTCAAAACACATCGAGGCCTCTCATCAATTTTATTTTATCACACATCACAATCTAGCCATGTTCTACCCAACATATTTGTAGATAAAAATATTTATACAGTTTAAAACTTGTATAAAACATCAACACAACAATCACCTCAAATAAATAATTAATATATTTACACATAGCACATATTATAAGGTAAATACTTCATATCTATGTGTAAAATGAAAGTGACTATACACTCACTTGATTTGATGATAATCGGGCAGCAATTCGTTTCCTAAAACGATCGTTTCTAATAAAACCGGGAGTTTTATTGAGAAACCGGGCTTTGTAAAATTCGAGCTTCGAAACCGAAAAGATAAATTTTTCGGGCTTCTCGGGCACTTCGTGGGGTATTCCGGGCTTTACAATCGATACCGGGGCTTTGCGGGATGTTAATATGAAGAAAATATGGGTTTAGGGGCTAAATATGGCAAAATTCCAAAAATACCCGGGAGGTCTCGCACCCTCCTATTTATATGGGGAAGCTTCTGATCGGACGGTCAGGAGTCTTCTGATCCGACGGCTGAGAAGGCTCGCAGAGGGGTGTCTCGCACGAGGGTTGCGCATGCGAAGGGCTCTCTGGCGGCTTGTGATTGGACCGAGGTCTAGGGTCCGAAGTAGGGGGGTTCGTGGTGCCTGCGAGGGTTCGGACTCATCAGTCACTACACACGCGTCGGATGCGAGGCTCGCCACCGAGGCTTCTACGTGTAGTCAGCGGATTGGACCGCAGCTCGGACTCGGAAGGAAATGACACGCCTCGCCAGGTGGCTTCATGACTCAGCAGGTTCCGGATACGTGGCACATGCGAAGCGAGGACACGTGGCACTTCCGGGTGAAGCCTATTTATGCGAAATTTCTCGAATTTTGTGCCAAAATCTTCTAAAATTCATAACTTTCGCATACGAGCTCCGTTTTTGACGTTCTTTATATGCAAGCGTAGCTAAAATTACGATCTACAACTTCCGTTTAGACTTCGTTGGCTAATTTTGACTTTAAATTTTATATTATTATTTTTAATAGACCGGGACAGGAAATCCGTTAAAAATTCATAACTTCTTCATCCGACGTCCGTTTTCGTCAGACTTTTTACCGTTGTGCTCCTAATGACGAGACCTTCAATTCTCATTTAGGTTGTGTCGGCTAAAAATCGCTCGATCTAAAATTCGAGTTTTTAACTGTCTACTGTTACGCTGAAACTTCGAAAAATCATAACTTCCTCATACGAAGTCAGATTTGGGCGTTCTTTTTATCGAACTTCTCGGTTTAACGAATACTACAACTTTCGTTTTGATTACTAAGGCTAAAAAGTAGTTTATCAAAAACTCACTTTTTACGACATTCAGCACCGTGCCGGTTTTGTCGCGAAACTTCGACAGGTCATAACTTCTTCGTTATAACTCGGATTTTGGTATTCTTTATATCCCCGAAATCCTTGTTTCGACCACTACAACTTTATGTAAAGATATCGGGCTTATCTCACACTTTAATTTTGACGCTTATTTTTATTCTTAATTAATTAAGCCCTAATAATTAAGCATAAAACACATAATTCACATAATATTCACATAACTCCTTTTCATTTCTTCAAAATGAGTTACAAAGGTTAACCTAGACTATCAACTCAATATAAATGCCTAGGCTAGAAACACGAGTGTTACAATTCTCTCCCCCTTAGGATGATTCCGTCCCCGGAATCACATATCACCAAACAACTGCGGGTAGCGACTCATCATGTCACTCTCCGTTTCCCAAGTGAGATTTGGTCCATTCGTATGTTTCCAGCGCACAAGCACTAAATCGACCATCTTGCATTGTAACTTCATAGTCGTACGGTCAACGATTGCCTCAGGTTCTTCGATCAACCTCTTGTTTTCATCCAACCTTAACTCAGAAATCGAAATTATGTCGGGCACATCTCCTGTGAACTTTCTCAAATAACACACATGAAAGGTGTTATGAATACCCTCTAGTTCTTCCGGTAACTCTAGCTTGTAAGCTTGATTCCCGATTCTCTGAAGAACTTTAAATGGTCCAATAAACCTTGGACTCAACTTCCCTCTCTTACCAAATCTTATAAGTCCCTTCCATGGCGAGACTTTAAGTAAAACCGAATCTCCAACATCGAAGGATATCAGTTGTCTTTTCTTGTCAGCATAACTCTTTTGTCGATCTTGAGCAGCTAACATCCTTTCCCTTATCACTTTCAACTTTTCAGCAGTCTCATGGACTATTTCAGGTCCCATAAACTGCTTTTCCCCAGCTTCCAACCAACATGATGGCGTTCGACACTTCTCCCCATACAAAGCGTGATAAGGTGCCATCTTAATGCTTGAGTGGAAACTATTATTATAGGAGAATTCTACTAAAGGTAAGTGTTCATCCCAGTTACCTTGGAATTCTAGGGTACATGCTCTCAGCATATCCTCTAATGTTTGAATCGTTCGCTCGCTCTGACCATCGGTTTGTGGATGGTAAGCTGTACTCAAATACAACTTGGTATCCAATTCCTCTTGTAGACTCCTCCAAAACCTTGAGGTAAAACGACTGTTACGATCGGACACAATCGTTAACGGAACACCGTGAAGCCTCACAATTTCCTTCACGTAAGAATTCGCAAGTTTATCCATAGACCACTTCTCTTTGGTTGCTATGAAATGCGCACTCTTAGTGAAGCGATCAACGACCACCCAAATCATGTCGTGACCGTTCCTTGTTCTGGGCAGTTTAGTCACAAAATCCATGGTGATGTCTTCCCATTTACCCATGGGTACGGGTAAAGGTTCTAAACTCCCATACGGTTTCTGATGTTGTGCCTTAACCCTAGCACAAGTTACACACTCGGCCACATACTTAGCAACATCGAGCTTCATCGTCGGCCACCAATAATAGGGTTTTAGATCCCTATACATTTTCGTACTGCCGGGATGAATTGAGTACATGGTCTTGTGAGCTTCTTCCATCAGAAGATCTCTTATTCTGCCCATCTTAGGTACCCAAATTCTATCTTGAAATACCTTCAACCCTTGGTTGTTTGTACCGAACACTAACGTTTTGCCTAAACGTTCTTCCTTTCGGTCATTTTCTCTAAAGCTTCCTCTTGAGCTTTCTTTATACTTTCCACAATTGCCGAGACAACTTCAATTCTCAATGCTCTTGGCCTTTTCTTTTCAAGGTTTACCTTCCGACTGAGAGCATCAGCAACCACATTTGCTTTACCAGGGTGGTAAAGTATCTCACAGTCGTAGTCCTTGAGTAACTCTAGCCAGCGTCGTTGCCTCATGTTCAATTCCTTCTAATTAAAGAGATATTGGAGACTCTTATGATCAGTGAAAAGTTTACACTTTGTGCCATAAAGATAATGCCTCCATATCTTTAGGGCAAATACTACCGCTGCCAACTCCAAATCATGAGTGGGGTAGTTCTTTTCATGTTCCTTCAATTGCCTTGATGCATACGCGATCACTTTATCCCTTTGGGTCAGAACACAACCTAACCCAACTCCGGATGCATCGCTATAAACTGCAAAGTCATCAACTCCTTCAGGCAATGAAAGAATCGGTGCTTCACACAATCTCTTCTTCAACTTCTCAAAGGCTTCCTTATGCTTCTCATTCCAAGCATAGGTGGCTCCTTTGTGGGTCAAAGCTGTTAATGGAGTAGCAATCGAAGAAAAGCCTTGGATAAACCTTCGGTAATATCCAGCTAATCCTAAAAAGCTTCAAATCTCCGTAGGACTTTTTGGTTGTTCCCACTTCATTACAGCTTCAATCTTTGCTGGGTCAACCATTATTCCTTCTTGGTTAACCACATGACCTAAAAATTGGACTTCTTGAATCCAAAATTCACACTTGGAGAACTTTGCATACAACTTCTCCTTTTTCAAGACATCTAGCACTTCGCGCAGATGCTTTTCATGCTCCTGCTTGCTTTTCGAATAAATCAAGATATCATCTATGAATACTATCATGGATTTATCTAAGAATGGTTTACAAACCTTATTCATCAAATCCATGAAAACTGTTGGGGCATTGGTTAGTCCGAACGACATAACCAAAAATTCATAGTGTCCATATCTCGTTCTAAAAGCAGTCTTTTCGATATCCTGCTCTCTCACCTTTAGTTGATGGTATCCCGACCTAAGATTGATCTTTGAGAAATAGCTCGAACCCTACAACTGGTCGAACAAGTCATCGATCCTTGGCAACGGGTACTTGTTCTTTATCGTCACTTTGTTCAGCTCTCTGTAATCGATGCACATTCTCATGCTTCCGTCTTTCTTCTTTACAAATAACACAGGGGCTCCCCAAGGTGATGAACTAGGTCGAATGAAACCTTTGTCCAATAACTCCTGAAGTTGTGTCATAAGTTCTTTCATTTCGGTTGGCGCTAATCGATAAGGTGCTTTCGCTATCGGCGTCGTTCCTGGTAACAAGTCGATACGAAATTCTACTTGTCGATCAGGGGGCAATCCGGGAAGATCTTCGGGAAAGACTTCCGGATAATCACACACCACCGGAATATTCTGAACCTCCTTCTTTTCCATCTTGGCACCGATCACGAACGCTATATATGATGTACATCCCTTGGCCAAACACTTTCTGGCTTTCATTAGGGAAATGATTCCAGAGTTTACTCTGCGTTTGTCTCCGTACACCATAAACGACTCTTTCCCTGGCAGGTTTACTTTTACTATCTTCTTTCTACATAGTATTTCTGCATCATTGGCGCTAAGCCAATCCATTCCTAAAACTATGTCGAATCCATTTATAATTCCTCTTGGAACTTATTCCCATCCAAGTCAATGAGGATGTTTTTCATACGATGGCTAACAGGTACAAACTTGCCACTAGCAATCTCGACTAATAAGGCATTAACTAGCCTATCTACAGGCAAAGCTAGCTTTCTACTAAATTCATGCGATATAAAGGAGTAATTGGCTCTAGAATCAAACAAAATTTAGGCAGGCAATTCGTTTACGAGAAAGGTACCTAAAGCGACATCGGCTTCTTCTTTCGCAGCTTCAAGTGTCATCTGAAAGGCTCTCGCCTTCGGCTTTGGTGGTAGATTGGGCTTTGCGGCATCCTTCCTCTTTGGACAGTCTTTAAGAACATGCCCTACTTCATGGCACTCAAAACATACCCTCTTGTTGGATGGACACACGTTGGCATAATGCCCAGTCTTTCCACACTTGAAGCAAGTCACCTCCTCACTACATCTCCCACAGTGCTTTCTCTTGCACTTCTCACACCATTTCACTTCACCTCCTCCTCCTCCAAACTTCTTGGACTTAGAAAATTTGCTTTTCTTGTTGGAACCCAAAGTTCCTTCAAATTTTCTCTTTTCACCAACTTCTGCCCTCTCCATACCCTTCTCCTTGATCTGAACCTCGACATTCTTAGCAGCCCAGATGGCGGCTTTCAAAGTGGTTGCCTGCTTAACCATCGGACCAAAGTCCGCTGGTAATCCGAGGGCAAACTTGTTGACCTTAGAGAGTTCAGTTGGAACTAGATGAGGAACTAGCTTCATATTTTCCATAAAACTAGCAGCGTATTCAGTAACGCTCATCTTTCCTTTCTTTAAATTCTGAAAATCATTGTTGATTTCTAGAAGATCCTGCTCAGAGCAGTACTGCAATTTCAGTTGTACCACAAATTCTTCCCAAGAAATCTTACTAGCTTCACCCTTGGGCATCGAATCAGCTAGTAACTTCCACCAGCTCAACACACCAGACTTTAACAGAGGAATTGCAAGTGCGGTCTTTTGTTTGTTGCTGCACTCACAACTTTCAAACATCGTCTCCATTTCGGAGATCCAATTCATGACTTCCACCGGTGTCGGACTCCCAGATAGACACGACGGTTTGGATGCCATGAAATCTTTGTATTTGCATCCGCGTCCATCAACTCCTCCATCCTGGTTGTTTTGTCTAACTATCGGTGGGTTGGCTTGACCAAGAGTCCCACTATAGTTCCCTCCTACTGCTTGCCCTTCATTCAATACGGGCTGTTCAACAGGCATCGTAGTCTCTTCCCTATGTTGTTGTAGTAATCGCCTTGTCTCTTCCATTTGGCGATCTAACATCATTTGCATCATTGCTTGTACCCCAGCCATCGTCATTGGCTCAGGTGCAGCTCCTACAACAGGTACTTGCTCAACTACTTGAGGTTGAGGCTGTTGATCCCTGTTTCCATTTGCATTTGCAGCTCCACTACGAGTTATGGCCATTACAATCTATATAACGAATAAGGCGAATTTAGGTCTTTATCCTTGTTAGACATGTCAATTCCCTTATCACTCCGAAACGTTTACATGTTAGTTCTAATCTCGTAATCATACGCTTAGAATCCTACACATATAAGGTTTCCAGATTCGGTCGGCAACAGACCATAGATCCGAACAAATAATGACACACATGGCAAAGACATAGCATTTAGCACATAAGGGCATTTTAGGCATCTTCCCTAAAATAAACTAGTGCTTGTGTCTAAAATATGGTAGACACTCATCTCACAATCATCACTTAGCATTCTAAGTTCAAGTCTAGAAATTCTACAATTTCTTAGTTCGCTTAAACTAATGCTCTGATACCAACTGTGACATCCCCTAATTTCTCGGCCAGAAAAGACTGATTTAATTTATGCTTTTTAAAATAAAATCAGAGAAATATTTTTAAAAGATGTTGCGGAATTGGTCCCCAAACAAAATATGATAAAAGTTTATCAAAACCCTTCATTAAGAAGGTATATGTTTTCCATATATATATCAAAACCTCGGGATGTCATGTTCCGATACAGATCAAAAGTATAAACAAGACATTATAAGCCTTTCAACAGTTATTTACAACTACTGGCCTATAATCCAAAAATCTCTTGTTGTCCTCTGACTATGCTCGGGGTCCACTACCTGTAACAAAAAAAGCTGAGTGGGTCAGGCTTGGGAGCCTTGTGAGCATATAGGGTTTTCAACCCACAATAATAATAAACTTACTAAGTTCATCAATCAACAATAACCCTGATTACCCGTTCCCGTTATCCTCACTTTATGTCCCTAAACACTTGTCACAAGGGACCTAACCTAAAGAATATCATCGGGATGGACACTACTGCTAAGGGGTTTCCTCAGCCATACATGTCCTAAAGGCAACCATGAGGGGGATGGAGTACAGCGAATGAACACTCTTAGTTAATTAACACCTACAGGTTGCGGACCTGCTAATGTTTCCCACTGGACTGTCTAGAAAGTCCGTGGTCGTCATCCAAACTCCGCTAGATGACTGGATCTCAAAACACATCGAGGCCTCTCATCAATTTTATTTTATCACACATCACAATCTAGCCATGTTCTACCCAACATATTTGTAGATAAAAATATTTATACAGTTTAAAACTTGTATAAAACATCAACACAACAATCACCTCAAATAAATAATTAATATATTTACACATAGCACATATTATAAGGTAAATACTTCATATCTATGTGTAAAATGAAAGTGACTATACACTCACTTGATTTGATGATAATCGGGCAGCAATTCGTTTCCTAAAACGATCGTTTCTAATAAAACCGGGAGTTTTATTGAGAAACCGGGCTTTGTAAAAGTCGGGCTTCGAAACCGAAAAGATAAATTTTCCGGGCTTCTCGGGCACTTCGTGGGGTATTCCGGGCTTTACAATCGATACCGGGGCTTTGCGGGATGTTAATATGAAGAAAATATGGGTTTAGGGGCTAAATATGGCAAAATTCCAAAAATACCCGGGAGGTCTCGCACCCTCCTATTTATAGGGGGAAGCTTCTGATCGGACGGTCAGGAGTCTTCTGATCCGACGGCTGAGAAGGCTCGCAGAGGGGTGTCTCGCACGAGGGCTGCGCGTGCGAAGGGCTCTCTGGCGGCTTGTGATTGGACCGAGGTCTAGGGTCCGAAGTAGGGGGGTTCGTGGCGCCTGCGAGGGTTCGGACTCATGAGTCACTACACACGCATCGGATGCGAGGCTCGCCACCGAGGCTTCTACGTGTAGTCAGCGGATTGGACCGCAGCTCGGACTCGGAAGGAAATGACACGCCTCGCCAGGTGGCTTCGTGACTCAGCAGGTTCCGGATACATGGCACATGCGAAGCGAGGACACGTGGCACTTCCGGGTGAAGCCTATTTATGCGAAATTTCTCGAATTTTGTGCCAAAATCTTCTAAAATTCATAACTTTCGCATACGAGCTCCGTTTTTTTACGTTCTTTATATACACGCGTAGCTAAAATTACGATCTAAAACTTCCGTTTAGACTTCGTCGGCTAATTTTGACTTTAAATTTTATATTATTATTTTTAACAGACCGGGACAGGAAATCTGTTAAAAATTCATAACTTCTTCATCTGACGTCCGTTTTCGTCAGACTTTTTACCGTTGTGCTCCTAATGATGAGACCTTCAATTCTCGTTTAGGTTGTGTCGGCTAAAAATCGCTCGATCTAGAATTCGAGTTTTTAGCTGTCTACTGCTACGCTGAAACTTCGAAAAATCATAACTTCCTCATACGAAGTCAGATTTGGGCGTTCTTTTTATCGAACTTCTCGGTTTAACGAATACTACAACTTTTGTTTAGATTACTAAGGCTAAAAAGTAGTTTATCAAAAACTCACTTTTTACGACATTCAGCACCGTGTCGGTTTTGTCGCGAAACTTCGACAGGTCATAACTTCTTCGTTATAACTCGGATTTTGGTATTCTTTATATCCCCGAAATCCTTGTTTCGACCACTACAACTTTATGTTAAGATATCGGGCTTATCTCACACTTTAATTTTGACGCTTATTTTTATTCTTAATTAATTAAGCCCTAATAATTAAGCATAAAACACATAATTCACATAATATTCACATAACTCCTTTTCATTTCTTCAAAATGAGTTATAAAGGTTAACCTAGACTATCAACACAATATAAATGCCTAGGCTAGAAACACGAGTGTTACATATGAGATAAGATGCGTGGAAAGCCAGTATGTAAAAATGAGGTGGCTATGAAAGTCAACTCTTTCTTTTTACATGGGCTTGGGCCGAAAATTAGATAGGGAGAGAAAAGAATTTGGGCCTTGCATGCTTAAGCCTTTTTCATGTTTATGTTAAGTGGTGTTTGGTCCAAATAACCATAATTATGATTTTTATGACCTATTAGGGATACATTAGGTTAAATATGGCCCAAAATGGTTCATATAATTGATTTATTTCATTCTAGGCCCAATATGGCCCAAAATGTTGAAATAAATGGAAGTGGGTCCAGTTAGAGCCCATTTAAGAGTTCTAAGCCCAAGATGATCAAATTGGACGCTTATTGGTCCATTGGGCCCAATAAGGAAGTCCTAGACCAAAATGGACCTAAACAAGAACTTCTAGGGCTTCCAATTGCTTGTTGACTATTTGTAATGCTTGTATGGTGTATTTGATTGCAACTTTTGTTGTCGTAAAGTAAGAATCATACATGCTCTTAAGACTTTGATTCATAATTTTACTTAATTATTGTAGTTACAAGGCACAAAATTTCTAGTTGTGACATCATCCCCCCGTTAGAGGGAATTTCGTCCTGAAATTCTGTTTGAAAGATAGATTTGAGAACGCTGAAATAGGTTAGGGTACTTTTGCTTCATTTTATCTTCGTGTTCCCACGTGAATTCTGGCCTACGCTTCGCGTTCCACCGTACTTTCACAATCAGGATGCGACTTTGCTCAGTACGCTTCACCTCCCTGTCCATAATTTCGACCGGTTCTTCAACGAACAGGAGATTCTCGTTGATTTCAATCTCGTCAAGGGGAATGACGAGTGTTTCATCCGATAGACACTTCTTTAGATTAGAGACATGGAACACGGGGTGTACATTGTTTAGCTCTGAGGGTAGTTGCAATCTCATCAATGGCTTCCTGAGGTCAGATCTGATGCTCTACTCAATAGATCTATCCTTTCTAGTCCCAATAATCACGTAAAGTTCGAAGCTTGATGCCCATGAAAAGGACCCAAGGATCTATTTGAAGAAATGACCTCTAATATGGCATCCTAAGTTCATATTCACCATCAATCCACATAAAGCTCAAGGGAGTAATGTCTCTGGACCTCTATGGATCTAGATACAAGACCATAATACGAAAAGGAACCATATACTCAATCAAAACCATCTACCTAAGGGTCTAGAAAACCCTAACTCTATAAACAATCACCAAAATAGAAGATGGATCGAGATTATACCTCAAATAAGCACTCTTGAGCTTAGAATTCCTCCAAATAGCACCACCTTCAGCCTCCTCTTGATCCTGATCACCTTCTTCTTGCTAAACCAATGATAGAAAGATCAAATATGGCCTCTCCTCCTCACAAACTATTTAGCTCACTTAGGGTTTCTCTCAAGGGACTGGTAGTCGTAATGGGAGGCTATGAGTGCCCTTAAATAGCCTCCAAAACCTGGGATTTAAGGTTTCAATTGCCAGCGCAAACTCGGCGAGTCATAAGCCCGACTTGTCGAGTCTGGTCTCGAGGATTCTCAGAAACTTCCTCACCTACTCGACGAGTCGTGGCACCAACTCGACGAGTCCCTCCTTTTCCTTGAATAAATAAATACAATTAAATCATACTCGCAACTCTGGATGTTACATGCCAACGGGATTTCCGATAATGTTTTTGGACTCAGGTTATAGTCTATTATTTAATTTCACACTCCTAATATTTTTAACAAAAATATTAACAAAAGTCACGAAAACGGACACCGCGAGTTGTTTATATGCAAAACTTTAAACATAATTTCCCGGAGATCCGTAACTCCAAAAATTAATCTGTTTGAGGTTCTAGAATCCTTGAATTAAATCCTATCTAACAGTGCTTTTTGGAATAATTTCTCGATACTCAAGTCTTCATACACCAAAAATGAGTCAACTTTTGGGCATTTAATAAATGGAAGACCATATGTGGGACCCACATGGTTTAGAAGCCAGCCAATACTTCCTTCTCTCTTCTTGCCCAGGTGGGTTTTCTTCTCCCACCCTCTCTTCTTCTTGAGTGCAAGTTTTCCCAAAGAAGTACATGTATGGGTGGAAACATGGCCTAACAAGGCTTGTGTGTGAGCTCATTTGTCTATAAAAAGAATGGGTGGAAACATGGCCTAACAAGGCTTGTGTGAGCTCATTTGGCTATAAAAAGAATACATGCGCCTCTTTCCTTCCACACAAACAATGTTAGCTTACTCTCCTCTCTATCTCTTCTTCTTCTCATGGGTACAACATCACCACCATAGCACCACTATCCCTCAACCATAAATCCATCATTATGCCACTCTTATAACTCCATTAAGCACCTACATCACCCCAGGCATCTCTCTGACAAAAGTCATCTCAAAAGGAGGAAGAACCGGAGGTAGAACTGTTGGATTAATGTCTAAGTCCATAACTATAATTGCTAAGACTTGAGCCGACCCGGCATGGTCCATTTGGGTTGCATGGCATCATGCACTTGGATAGACTAAATAAGAGAAATAAGACACTTATGGTTATTAATATAATATAAGTTCTAGTATATTAATAATGAGAATAATAATATTTAATTAGTATTGATCAAGAATTAATTATAATTAATTATATGATCAAAAGAAGACTAATTAATATATGGGCTGATTGTGAAAATCATCCATAACTTATATAGTGGGCCAAAGCTCCATGGATAATCAAGTTGGGTTAAACCCATAGGATGCTCCATGGAGGTTACATAACCCATGAGTTATGGAAATGAAAGGTCATGACAACTAGGGTTTACATGGTGTAACCCTAATTGTAACACACTATATAAGCATCATATTATTCACCAAAATCGGCCACTAATGTGTGTAAAAGAAGGGCTAGCCGATTTCATGAGTTGTGGATTTCTCTAAAGTCATTCCATGTGTATTTGGTGTTGTGTGAACCATTTGAGGTGTCACACTTGAGGCACTAGGCACTCAAGCTTCATGAAGACATTATACATCAAAGAGGTATGTATTCTATCTTGTTATATTCATTGTTTTGTATGCTAGATTAGGATAATACCTTGGAAAGTTCATATTTGCATGTATAATAGAGAGAACATAGATCCAAGGTATTTAGGGTTGCATGTACACTTAGGAGTGTTAGAATGCTCAAAACCCATCAATGGTATCAGAGCCTAGGCTTGTTTTCTTTTTATACTTGCAAAATTGGCTGAAAATCGAGTTTTTATGCTGTCTGCACAGCAGACTCGCCGAGTCCACTGATGGAATCGCTGAGTCCAAGGCCAAATGCATCCAACTAGCCAAGTTTGTTCGTGCACTCGACGAGTTGGACCCCCAGATAGCATATATTCGACTTTTTTTGGCTAGAATTGAACTAGGAACATTACCCTAAGATGTATTTGGACTTATAAACTTGTTTTTGATGTGGTAATGTTCATGCTAATCCAATTTCAAAGATAATTGTCAATAGATTCATGTTTTGTATTAGTTTAAGGTTTAGACTAATTACATGAAAAAGTTTGATTTGAATTATCTTGTTCTTATGAGTTGCTTAGATTAATAGGAAGTTATGTGAAATGGTTGTTTTCAATCCATTTTAATCTAAGAGTTGATTCTAAAGTGTGTTTTTGTAACTTGTCCTCAAGTTATATGAAAAGTCACATTTAAGTTTCATAAAACTCATAAAAGTTGGCAATGGTTACAAAAGATGAAGAGTCTTGTCCTCAAGTTATGGAGGTTCAAGAGTCACTTCATTAAGTAATAAAAAGTGTAACCTTAATTAATTCCATAAGTTACAAAAGTATAGAAAAGTTACATTCTTTTATTAGTTTAAAGTCTTTTATAACTTGTCCTCAAGTTATGGAACTTGAAGAGTCTTTTAATTAAACTGCTTTAAACACACAAGTTATGGAATAAATTAGTTTTGAATAGTTTCAAAACCTACCCTTAAGTTTTGGAATTTGAAAAGTTTTCACTTATGAATACTTTAATTCCAAGTTAGCCCTTAGAATTCAACTCTTATACTTTATAATATTATAAGTTAATAATATTTATATATATGTATAAGGGTAAAGTCAGTCTTACCGTTAGTAGGCCTCATTCACGAAGCCAGTCTATAAGGGGGGGTATAAGGTTATTGCCTATAAAATGGCATTTAATGGGTGTCCACTCTCACCCAGCGCATCCTTGACCGGTGGAGGGTCATTAGCCGAACGTGTAGGACAAGGACTTGAATTCTCCCTTCATTAAAAGTATTAATGATAAATACTAAGTAACTAAACTCTTAATAATACCCAATCTTAGTTACTTAGGAAAATGCGAATAGGGTTCTAATCCATGAAATTAAGCTTTGCACTTTGTTTAAGTCGGTTAGTGGAGCGTGTGTGGTTAACTGGCACACTAACTCGTATTTAACAAGGTAGGAAAAGGGTAACTTAATGTTTATCATAGTATCGATGGAGCGTGTGTGGTTAACCAGCACATCTATTGAGGGGTAAACACTGAAGGGTACCAAGTAATTTGCATGGTTACTTCACACCTTGTTTTGTGATCCTCGGCATCCTAGTCACAAAACCTGAAGGGCACACTCGAGACTGAAACATGCCATTGAAAAGTTCAATGAATCTCAAAAGATCTAGGAGTTTCAATTCCAATTAAAACCTAATAATACATTTCGTTTATCTTGGTGGAAATTGGTGAATCGTCATTCACCTACCTTCAAATATTTTATAGCTTGGATTACGGCATCCCTCTTCTAAGTTATAAAATAGTTTGTTGGGTCTTAGCCTTAATATTTCATATTGGGTGTCATATTAAGGACTTTAAATCAACTATCTTGAATATCTCCCAAAAAAATGTCTGGTTTAGACATTTATGATCTTCCCAAATCTCTTGAAACAAGCTTTCCTAAATGAAGATGATGTCCCATGGAAATCATACTTCTTTCACCTCCTCTAATTATTCTCCCTAACCCACAAGTTCTTAAAACGTTTAAGGTCACTCAAGCCCTATTGGCATGAAAAGGTCTATGTATGATCACATCTTGAAGATGTAGTCACATATTGATAGGCCGGGAGAGTTGGGTGTCTAAGTCTTGAGAAAGTTGGTGGCTCAACTACTTTCTAAGTCACATAGTGAGTTCCTTTAGGACTTCTATGATACAGACAATGACAAGACCCTTAATGATCTTATCTATTTGGTAAGGTCAACTTCCAAAACTTTATGGACACTGACAATGATAACATTGGATATCCAGTAAAGCTCTCTCTTCCCAATGGAAAGGGATCGGCCATAGTCAACTCGGTTGACCAAATGGTAAAGAGAGAGGCTAAGTCTAAGATAGTCCCATTATCAAGGGTCCATTGCCAAAGAAAGGGGCATTGGTTGTGAAGCTGCCAAATTTACCTAAGGATGTTAAAGTCAATAAGTTTGACTCTACTTCAGGTAAAGTCCACTATCTAACTCTGCTAAGTTTTTAGTCTGAGATTCTTGATACATGATGTGACTGGGTCACATGTTGATAAGAATCAAAGAAAAAAGTGAAGGAACTTAAAGAAAGATTATGCTGAATCTGATCGCGTAGATGGATTTCTATCGCATAGTTTGAAGATCGGATTCTTGAGCTACATCTTAGGAGTTATGATATAGTGCTTAGAATTAGATAAAAACAAAGTTTTCATGTACTTTTTCATTGTAAGGATAGTTTTTCCGCAAAAATTTTAAAATAAAAGGAAAAATTTTTATTTTATTTATATTAAAAAAATATCCTTACAAAGGCTGTTGTGGAAAATTTTTGTTGCTTATAAGATTCCATTAAGAGCAAGAGTGGAAATATGAATTTGATTCTTTCATTTGTAGTAGTGTCTAAATTTACCAAATAAGGAAAGATTCTCATCACCCAAGTTTCAATTGGACCGAAACTTGGAATTATGCAAGTTATATAGCATGATGAATGAGAACTTTCAAGCATTGGAAAATTAAGACTAACTAATTGTTCACATGGATGTGTAAGTCAAGTAAAGGGCTAAGGGATCGAGTACACATTCTTGTGCACTGGTTAAGTCCACCACAAAAGGTCGATAAGATTATTCGTCATAATTTACTAAAGCTCAGTAAATATGGTTATACTTACAAGCTTAAGTGTAATTCTGATACATTGGAAAAAGGTTCCAATGTATGACAGAGCGAATAAGAAGAATCAACTTAGGCAGAAGGATAAAAGTTTCTCAAATATGAAAATATGGGAGAGTACTTTAGTATCAGTTTTTGTGATCATCTTAATGATTAAGAAACCATAGCACAATTAGTTCTCTAAGGAAATCTTAGTGAATTCTTATGACTAAGGAGAGGAATATTGAATTGTACAAATGGTAAAATCAAGAAGATGAGTCACACTTCGTTCCAAAAACAATTCTTAGAGTTATAATCTAAGAATGTAACTTGAGTGACATGTCTTAAAGAAGGTTTAAAACACTTGTCAAATGTAAGAGTAACAGTTTTCTACTCTTGTACATTTGAAATTGGTAAGTTGTGATGTTTTGGATAAAACAAAGACCATCTAAGGCCAATTGTGTGAAGTGTTTGTCTTGATTAGAATCCACATTATCTCTTGGATGTTTGACAAGGGAGTCTTCTATGTCAAGAGGACAGTGGGAGTCTTAAAGGTCTTGAAAGTCTCAAGAACTAATAAAGAATAAAACCTGAAGTTCTTCACTAGCACACGACTTGAGGTTCATAACCTATTGTGTTGACATATTCTATGCCCATTCCAATTAAAGTTGGCTTTGTGTATGAGTTCTTAGAGTTTTCAATTGGTTGCAGAACAACTTGGAAGCAATGGCAGGCCCTTGAGCTACCAGGTGGCAAGAAATTAAGATTGAGTTCAGTCCATATGGGTTTGGATTTGTCATTATCCTAGTCTTGTGACTATGGTTTTGACAATTCACATGGATAAGAACAAATACACCATTAAATCTAAGTGTCATAAGGTTTCTCTCCGATTCATGAAAATGATGGAGAGGAAACATTTTCACTAAGTAGATTTTAGCTAGATAGCAATTGTGATATTTGCATTCTCAAAGTCGTTAGTGGAGCGTGTGAGGTTTACCAACACACTAACATGGACTTGTGAGAAGTGGCAAAGGTCTAAACATTCAAGACTATGATTACGTCATCCCTTTTCATAGTTCTTAAAATTGTTTAGACACACCTGTGACCTATCTAAGATAAGGTGTACGATTATGATAAAGTTTTATCAAAGCAATCTAGTGTCAAGAATTTGAACTTTGGTAAGAAAGTCAGTAAAGTATTGATTACTAGAAGTCGACCTGATTTCTGAGTACATGTTAAAGCTAGTCGAAGCATAAGTTTTATGCTAATAATCATCATGTTAGTGGGAGCATGATAATTATGATAAGTATTGCAAGTTAGCAATGTTAATTATAGAAAACAAAAGGTTTCAATTGGGAAAGAGTCATTTTGCTATAATTAAGGGAGAGGAAATTATACTTCATCTCAAATCTAAAATCTTAGATTGAGGTTTTAATTGTATTTAGTCAAGGATATATATATATATATATATATATATATATATATATATATATATATATATATGAATATCATGTTGGAATGGCTCAACATAAGGAAATTCTGTATATGGGTCCATTATTTGCGTTCTAAAATTCGATTGTGGCATCCCTTTTCATAATCTGAATTATGAGAACATGGCAAATTGAAATGGAAATAGTATAGCAAAAGACTGGTTTAGTCTTTATGTGAGAGATCATGAATCGTGTCCCATATGCTTCGGATATAGGATCGATTACATGTGCTATATTCATCCTTTCTAAAATTTTCCAAATGCCTGGGGCATTAAGAAGGGAAAAGGTCTAGAATTGGATATGACTAAAAGGATTAATCAATTGTCGAGGACAATCTAAGGTTTACCAAAGATTGGTTGCTCAAGGACAGTTGGAAGTATAGTGATAATTCTGGAAGGACCATATTGACATAATTTGTAAGGAGGCAACTCTTGTTCAGAAGTGATAGTCAAAATGGAATCTGAGAATGTTTCAAAGTTAGAAATTATTCAATCTGTGTAAGATTAGGAAACTTAATGCAAGAATGGATGTTTCCAAGGAGCTGGTCTCCTTTGGAATGCTCTGTAATGTTTGTTGTCAAGTCTTTCTGACTTTGTGCATAATCATTACAAGAGGATCAATGCATATAAGTTTACAATCTAACAGATTTCCGTAAATGGCATGAATTTGGAATTCTTGCATTTGCAGTAAAGGTTTGGGACTGTGAAATGAGAATCATTGGAGTTATGTTCAATTGATCTATTTCACAAAGTAAAGATCATAGACAAACATAGTATGCATACTTGGTGTGTGGCATGACTAGTGTTTAGAAAAACATAGTGTACATGCTTGGAGCGTGGGACAACTATTGTTTTAATTCAAGAATAAAGTTAATCGCTGAAACAGTATACAATGAATAATGTGTAATCATATGGTGATAAATAAAAGGTGTTTTATTTATATTCATAAGTTCTGAGACCATATTGGATTCGATTATTATTGTGTTTCACTTTGCATGTTTTGACTTCCAGAATAACTAGGTCATTGTTCCGATTGACTAAGTTATTCAAACCATCCACAGTCGGTCATATGTTGGAAGTAGATATGAATCAAGACTGTCATGGGTTGGGCTTGTAGAGGTCTAAGATGTTAGACAAGGTGGTGCTACAACAGTCATGAGTTCTCATAAGTTCTGAGTATTGGATTCAACCCGCGCTCATTGGAATCACTTTATGGATTTTATCACGAGTGATCATGAGTCGATAATATCTTATATTCTTCAAACCTAGAGATATGAGTTGTTACTATGATTTGGTTGTACATTGATTGCATGAAAACACATTGGTAACTCGATGTTATAAAACGTGCCTTTGTGTATGATTCAACAAGTAGTAGAACAAGCCATATGAGTCGAAGTTTATCCATTCCTTTTACCTTTGGGATAAAAGCGATATCTGTGGGCCCCTCGATGATTTGATGATGACAAATGGAAGTGCTCGGCCGGGCCAGGACTGATTTGATTTGTTCAATTAGTCAGTCGTCATAAATCGGAAATCGGGAAACAACAAATGGACAGAGAGAATGATTATAGTCCATGTCTCAGTCCATATGATATCTAGAATGGAGCAATATATGATCCCTTATCTAATGGACAAGTCATTGACAAAGGTCCGAGTTCATCTACAATGTCAGAGTTCGACAGAAGCTTTTGAGAGCTACGATTGCCAGTCGGTTCTTGAAGTCATACGCAATAATAGTTTTAGACTTATCCAAGTGGGAGACTGTTGGATTAATGTCTAAGTCCATAACTATAATTGGTAAGACTTGACCCGACCCGACATGGTCTATTTGGGTTGCATGGCATCATACACTTGGATAGACTAAATGAGATAAATAAGACACTTATGGTTATTAATATAATAAGTTCTAGTATATTAATAATAAGAATAATAATATTTAATTAGTATTGATCAAGAATTAATTTAGAAGTAATTATGTGATCAAAAGAAGACTAATTAAATATATGGGCTGATTGTGCAAATTATCCATAACTTATATAGTGGGCCAAAGCTCCATGGATAATCAAGTTGGGTTAAACCCATAGTATGCTCCATGGAGGTTACATAACCCATGGATCATGGAAATGAAAGGTCGTGACAATTAGGGTTTACATGGTGTAACCCTAATTGTAACACACTATATAAGCATCATATTATTCACCAAAATCGGCCACTAGTGTGTGTAAAAGAAGGGCTAGCCGATTTCATGAGTTGTCGATTTCTCTCAAGTCATTCCAAGTGTAATTGGTGTTGTGTGAACCATTTGAGGTGTCACATTTGAGGCACTAGGCACTCAAGCTTCATGAAGACATTATACATCAAAGAGGTATGTATTCTATCTTGTTATATTCATTGTTTTGTATGCTAGATTAGGATAATACCTTGGAAAGTTCGTATTTGCATGTATAATAGAGAAAACATAGATCCAAGGTATTTAGGGTTGCATGTACACTTAGGAGTGTTAGAATGCTCAAAACCCATCAAGAACAACCCCTGGAACCATCTGCTGTCACCACCGATTCACAGCCACCACGCAACACCTCTGTTACAGCTTCAAGACACCGACGTCACCACCTACTGCTGTTGTTCCCTCCATCATAAGTGCAATCTACCTCCCTTATTTCGATCATGCATCATCAAAAATCACATCACAGGAACCATCAATGTTATATTCTTTTTTCTTGTTCTTCCCTCCTCTTCAGGCATCGACATCAGGAGGATAACCTCCTGATTCCTTTAAATTGATCAAAATTTTATTTAAAAAAAAATAAATATGGTCCCTATTTTATCAAAATCGTCCAACTTAGGTCCTTCCTTAATTGTTTGTTTTTTTTTCATTTTGTTCGTAAGCACGTAATATCACAAGATCACAGGAGGTGATCAAAATATTTACCAAAGTGCATTTCAAATTAACTAAAACCCACCCTCCTTTGAAATTTCTTTGAAAATAATGTCCTAATCCTTAAACTGCCATTTCTTTTATTTAGTTTACACCCTTCCATGGAACTTCTTAACAAAATAAGTCCTAAACATATAAATCCCTATTTTAAATTATTTAAAATAACCCCTAACTTGAAAATAGTTACTAAACTTGGTCCCAATTAATTTATTTAAATTTGTAAATGGGCCTTAAGTATAGGTTAAATTATTAAACAACCCTCCACATATTAATTTATGCTAATATTTCATAGGCAAATAATTTAATCTCCAAGATTCGTGTTCACGACAATACGTTTCGGTTTCTCGCTTCAATTCTCGAAACCAATCGACAACACATTAAGGTGAGTGTTACGGTACGGGGAATCTGGTTTCAAGGGCCGCATGATTTGTTGGATTTCAAAATAGCTTAATTGCCAAAATGATCCTTCCCTCGGTGTTTCATGTCTGGCCCACGTATGTGCATGGTAGTAGGTGTACTAAGTAATATTTATCATACAAAATACACAAAAAAAATATCATTTTTTTTGTGTAAATACTTTACAAGTTTTAGAAATAATTTTTTAAACGCTTACATGTTAAGTAAGCAAAATCATTTTAAACCTCAATAGCTTCATATCTTATGTTGTTAAGATAATAAAACTAATAAAAATAACATATACGTTCCGACAAAAATTGTGCTATGACTATATGGCCGTTTATCAACTTGGTAGTCTAATTATACCTCATACATACACAAAATTATATAAGTTTATATATTTATACGAGTTATAGAGCTCGTATCAAAGGCTTGTTTATGTGCTTGTACTCAAAGTTTTATCAACTGTTTAAACAAGTATCGTACTCTTCAATGTGTATGCTTATCAAATATACTTGTCAACTATCTGTTTATCCGTATCTGCGGTTGTTAAGTACAACCTTGGCATATAACTTTATCCGTATATCCATATGTCTATTTATCCGTATATGTGGTTCTTAAATACCACCTTGACAGATAACATTACCCGTATGTTTGTTCATCCGTTATCCGTACCAATTAGTTATTATAAACTTGACTAAATACTTATAGTTTATATGTCTATCTGCACCATTCCTATAAACTTGAATAGATGGTTATTACCTAGAAACCATAGTTTATATGTCTATCCGTACAAATTCGTTATTATAAAATGGACTAGACTTTTATTACCTAACAACCATGGTTTATATTTCTATATTTATCAAACATTCTTCCAAACATAGTTTTCTTACAAAGGCAATACTTCTTATACTTTTTAAAAGTATGATACTGCGGTTAAGTAGAAAACATGTGACACTCACCAACCTTTGTGTTGACCCTCAAACTTACATGTATTCTCAAGGAATCCTTAGATAGGCTTTCAGACTGAAGATTTGTCGTGGATTTCAGACCATCTAGCTATCTAGTTTTTGGTTATATGCATACTTGTTTAAGTCAACTACTATCTATTATCACTTGTAAGAACCTTGTATTCATACCTTAATGATGGAATATAAATGTTGTTTTGTTTATCATTGTACTTGTGCTATATATTCAGTTTATCTGTGATCCATGTGTTGGGTTTTGAGCATTCTAACACTCCTAAGTGTAAATGCAACCCTAAATACCTTGGATCTATGTTTTCTCTATTATACATGCAAATATGAACTTCCAAGGTATTATCCTAATCTAGCATACAAAACAATGAATACAACAAGATAGAATACATACCTATTTGATGTAGAATGTCTTCATGAAGCTTGAGTGCCTAGTGCCTCGTGTGACACCTCAAATGGTTCACACAACACCAAATACACTTGGAATGACTTAAGAGAAATCCACAACGCATGAAATCGGCTAGCCCTTCTTATACACACCTTAGTGGCCGATTTTGGTGAATAATATGATGCTTATATAGTGTGTTACAATTAGGGTTACACCATGTAAACCCTAATTGTCATGACCTTTCATTTCCATGACCCATGGGTTATGTAATCTCCATGGAGCATCCTATGGGTTTAACTGTCACACCCCGAAACTGATGGCAGAAACGTTCCGGGGTGGAGGACGTCATGTTAAGTATCACAACCAATGTACATAGTAAGCATAGTAAACACAAAACATTATATTACATAGAATCATTACATTGTTTTAAAGTAAGGTAATACATGTTTTATAGATATAATAGTCTAAGTAAAGACGTAACTTCCATATGCTCCGTCTTCTGCAAAAGAACGTGGGATACCTGTCTAAGGAGAACTTGAGAATACAAGCAGTTTGAAAATCAACATAAAGCTGGTGAGTTCATAAGTGGTTTGTTTTTCTGAAAATGAACAAATTTCCTTTAGTTTTTCTGAAATAGTTGTTATCCAAGAAAATCCCATATTTTCTTATAAGAAAAGTCTAGTTATCCAATGTTACACAGTTTGGTTAAGAATAGTTAAGTTATCTCAGGAAAAACCCTTATTTTCCTAAAAGTTTGTAGTTGGTTATCGATTCAGAATGCAATGTACAAGTATCTACCATACTTAAATTATTTGTGTGAAGTTTCCTGAAAACCTGGTTATCCTTGAAATGTATGTTAGTTTTAACACGTATATAAAACTATTGTGTGGAAAGTAAACTTAGTCTTAAGGTTATTAGCTTACTAAATTCATTATTACCAACAAGTAAATCTTCGTTATCTACATTGCGAGTACCGTAACCATACGATAGACTAGATATGGAAATAAGAAGTCCATTATCATTTTATGACTTGTGTCACCCTTGAACCTTTCGGTTCGACTATAGCTAGCAGCCAGGTGCGGGGTAGTCAGCCCCGTATTGATCTATACACTCAAGTCACGCTCTCCCTCCAGGAGATTCTAGTTACAGGGGTGGTCCTCCACTCGCGTATCTCTGTGGAGTGTTACAGAGGACGTGTCTCCAACTATTAAGATTAACGAATTTACAAGTAATAACGCGGAAAAATCCTATTTTAGATTCTAATTACAAAGGGCGGTCCTCCACTCGCGTATCTCTGTGGAGTGTTACAGAGGACGAATCAAAAGTACTAAATTGACGCCTTTAACAATAATAAAGTGGAAAATCATCTGAGAAGGATATCATATAACAATATATAATAAGATTTGAAAACTAAATCTGCAAGTCAAACTGTTGGTTAATACGGTTTCGATTGTTAAAAGCATGTGGAATATGAAACATTTCAAATGAAATAATAAGTTTGAGTACAAGATATCCTTGTACTTTTGCTTGTATCCCCCCCCCCCCTGAAAACATTGAAAAACACGAAAAAAGGTGTAGGGGTATGAACTCACCAGACGAGAAATGTGTCTGCTAGAATGCTAAGTGTCAGTTTGGGCCTTGAATACGCACGAGGTTCCTATGTAATATGAAGAGATACATAATTGTATCTAATTAGACTTTGAACTACTAATTAGATAAGAATATACACTCTAAGGCGCGAAAACACTTCATTACAAGTGTTAGGAGTGGTCCGGGTAGCATCTAAGGCGGTGTAGGGCCTAGATATGGAGTTTGCTTTCCAAGAGTAAACTCCTTATGGAGATTATGGCCCATAGACCATATCCCCATGAGTTTACGGCCGTAACCTCATGGGAGGTGGGTTCTTGGTTGCTAAATGGTCTTACAACAATTAAGGAATGATGCTAGGTTTAGTTATAAGGCATTGGAATGGGTTCTAAAGGAGTTTACGGCTGTAAACTAGGAGTTTACAGCCGTGAACTCTCACATACTCATTCCTTTTGTGTTTTGACGGTCCTAGGTTAAGCATAAGTGCTTCTAGTCCAAAGTACAAGTCATGGAAGGAAGTTAGGGCACCATTTGACCACCTCATAGGAGTTTACGGCCCAGGAACCATTCCTTGGGGGGTTTACGGCTGTAATATCCTAAAGGGATGGTTTCTTTCATGTTTAAGGCCCTTAACACTTTGGCGGACGGTTCTAAACATTATTCCAAGGCTTAAGAGGTGTTTAAGGGCATCTTAAGACCTTAAAAGGTGTTTGCGGCCTAAGAAAGGGTTTTTACGGTCCAAGCATGTTCTTGGGCCGTAAACTCATGTTTACCCCTCAAATGTTAAGGTTTTGGTGTTCTAAGTCCAATCTTGTAAGCCCTAAGTCATATCTAAGCTCTAAAGGTGGTTAGGAAGGGTTTTCGGGCTTCAAAACCCCATTTATGTGTGTTTACAGTTTTGGAGTGTTCCAGGGCCATAAACACAAGTCTTTCGCACATTAGAATGATTTTGACATGAATTTGAAAGCTAAAGATGATACACTATGAGCTAGGATGGATTACATACCTAATTGGAGCTTGAAATGGGTGATTTTGGATCAAAGGTTTGGATTGAAGTGAGAGAGTAGAGAGAGAGAGAGTGAAAAAGCTTCAAAAGAAGTTCTTTCACCTTTAAATAGGGTTAGGTTTTGAGGCTCGGTGGAAATCTACCCGATACCGACGTTAAACGAGGCTTTTGGTCGTACCCGATTTAGTTGTTATAACCCGACATGGTCGAAGCTAAAAATTTTCTAAATAATAATTTGGGATGTTTTCATGTGTTTCTAATGGGTTTGGATACTCACGAGGTCATAATAAAAGTCTTAAATTAAATGACTTAATCCAAAATGTTAACGAAAATATTGAAAGACAACCGGGTTTTACTGATGGAAATGGGTTATGACGACGGAATAATTTACGGGTTGTCACATTATCCACCCGTTAGAGGGAATTTCGTCCCGAAATTCAAACTTTAGATACAAGTCATGGATTTGGAAAGAGATACGGATACTTCTGCTTCATCGAATCTTCGCGCTCCCAAGTGAACTCGGGTCCCTGCTTAGCATTCCAGCGAACCTTCACTATCGGGATACAGCTTTGTTTCGTACATTTGATCTCTCGATCCATGATCTCTATCGATTCTTCCAGGAAGTTCAGATTTTCGTTGATCTGGTTCTCATCAAAGGGATTACTAGGGTTTCATCGAATAGGCACTTCTTAAGAATAGAGACGTGGAATACAAGGTGGATGTTGCTAAGTTCTGAAGGTAGTCGGAGTTTGTAGGTTATGGGATTGATCCTAACAAGGATCTTGAAAAGTCCTATGTACCTCGGGTTAAGTTTTCCGCATTTTTCAAAAGCATATCATGCCTTTCTAGGGCGATACCTTCAACAGGACACGATCTCCTACCTGGAATTCTAATGGTTTTCGTTGTTTATCGGCATAACTCTTCTGTCTGTCTCGTGACGCTTTCAATCGTTCTCGTATTTGGATGATCTTCTCAGAGGATTCATGGATGATTTCAGTACTAGAGAGGGCACTGTCAGAGATTCGTCTCTGGGCTAGCTGCGTGTCCCCTACCTCGGCCCAGCACAGAGTGGATATGCACTTACGACCGTAGAGGGCTTTGAACGGGGCAGCCTTGATGCTGGTGTGGTGACTGTTGTTATACGAGAACTCGATCAAGGGTAAATGGGAGTCCCACAACTTTCCTAAATCGATGACACAGGCTCTCAACATGTCTTCCAGGGTCTGAATAGTTCTCTCACTATGTCCGTCTGTCTGAGGATGATAAGTTGTACTCATATCTAGCTTAGTTCCCAAAGCTTTCTAAAGGGACTGCCAGAACCTTGAGGTAAACCTGCTATCTCGGTCGGAGATAATGGACATAGGCACACCGTGCAGTCGGACTATCTCTTGGACGTACGTGTGAGTCTTTCCATCTTGAATGATTCTTAATCGAAAAGAAGTGAGCGGATTTTTTCAAACGATCGATAATTACCCAAATGGTATCTGTCACACCCCAAAACCGGAACGGCGGAAATGTTATGGGGTGGATGACGTCATGTCAAGTATCACAATATATGCAGGATAGTAATCAAAATACAACAACCATTGCATTAATAGTAATAGTTTTACATAAGTTACATTTTATAGAGAAATCAAAGTAATACAGAAACTAGTATAGACGCAGCTCGGTTCTAGGCTGGCTTCATAAAAGCTCCCGAGTGTACCTGTCTATTTCTGACCTGAGAATACAAGTTATTTTGAAAGCGAGTATCAGCATTTTTATAAATGTTGGTGAGTTCATAAGTATTTAGTGTCATTTGTGTAAGTAAGCATTTTATTCAAAATAACTTAATAAAAAGTAGTGGTTTAGAGTCTACGGTGTATTAGCGTCCTTTCTAGAAAATCCTATATTTTCTAATTAAAAGCAGTCTTCTACCAAGACTCGACAGTGTTATGTTTTAAAGATAAATTTTCCCTGAAATGCTATCATTACCAAAATACGGTATTTGACTTTAAAGAAAGTAGGAGAATATCACTAGTAAAAATACTAGTGGAATATAACATATGCTTCAGCAGAAAATACTACTGACAAAGGCAAAAGAAATCTTAGACTCCAAGAGAGTATCGAATGAATGATACGCCTGGCTCAGTCTAACAAAAGGAAACATAGACCCCAGATGGTGTCAAATGTAGGATACAATTAACAAGGTCTAAAACAAAGGATCACAGACCCCAGACAATATCAAATGAACGATACAGCTAGCATGGTCTAAAACAAAGAAACATAGACCCCAGATAGTATCAAATGAATGATATAGCTAGTAAGGTCTAAAACAAAGAAACACATACCCCAGAAAGTATCAAATGAATGATACAGCTAGCAAGGTCTAAAACAAAGGGTAATCCTAAGAGTGTTGTTTCAAGAATACAGTGTTAATTCTCGTTACCTTAAGGCCATGAATTATAAGGTAAACATGGAGATACTTGTAACCATACTGATTGACACTAGAGTACTTGACGCCCTGCAAGCGTCAGAATAAATGTGACATTTGTCACCCCTTGGCTTGGTAGGCCGAGGACTGTAGCTCGCAGTCAGGGTGCGGGAGTGTTAGTCCCATATAGATCTATACACACAATGCCTGCTCTCCCTCCAGGAGACTCTAGTTACCAACTTGACAACGAGGAAATATGTGTCCTGAAGATGCATCTCGTATTCTGAATTCTATTAGAGGCGCTGGAGTAACGAAATAGACTCACGAATGAATTGACTCCTTTGGAATTCTCGTACTAGAAAGAGTAAATAGAACTGGTCGATGTAAACCTTTATGTCCATACATGTATACATGATATATAACTAATGTTTAAACGACCTTCGGATGGATATCCAATTCCCACCAGACCACATCCCAACGAGGAAAAGGAAATAGGGTGAACTAGCCTTCCTAAGTCTTTTAAACATTATTTATATAACTATACAAGTACAGGCATGCATTTAACGAAGTAGAAGCATAGAAGTATAGAAGAAAACTTTGGTAAAACCTCTGGAAAACCTTTAAAATAAGAGTTTAAGACTTGATATCGTTATGTAAAACAAGCTTTGAAAACCGTTCATAAACACGTTTTGAATATAATTTGATAACACAATATAAGTAAAGAAAACCTTTGTTTAAAAAACTGGTGTAACTGGTTTAGAAGTAAAACATACAGCATGAGAGACAATTTGAGAAAAGATTTAAACAAGTAAAGACGTTTTGAAAAACCATCTATAGTATTATACTTAGTAAAACAGCTGAAAGTGTGATCAATCCTTGTGCATGCGGGTTATTAATCACATATGATTGATATGATAACTAGCATGTTTTAACTTGTATTCCCCCCCCCCCATAAAAGCATGTAAAAACACTTAAAAGGTTAATTCAGGGGTATGAACTCACCTGCTGTAAGTGGATCGGATAGAGGTGCCGGTTGGGTGCTCGATGTCAAGTAAAGACTTGAACACACTTAGTGACCTATTAACATATGATGAGATATGTTTACATACAATTAGTAATTTTAATACTAATTAAACACGTTTACACATCCTAATGTGCGGAAAACACTTTGGTCAAGTGCTAGGATGCTATTGGGTTGCAAATAAGGGAGTGTATGGCCTAGTTAGGGAGTTTACTCTTCAAGAGTAAACTCTTTATAGAGTTTATGGCCCAAATGACCAACTCCCCATGAGTTTACGGTCGTAAACTCATGGTGGGGGTGTTCTAGGATGCTTAATGGTCTTAAACTCTTGAGGGGTGATGCTAGACTTAGTTTTAAGGCATTGGAATGGAATTTGAACAACATAAGGACCATTTGAGGAGTTTACGGCAGTAAACTAGGGGTTTACGGCCGTAAACTCTTACATGCCCTTTCCTTATGTGTATTAAGGTCTTAAATTGAAGGGTATAAAGTTCTATGCATTTTTCCAAGCCATATAGGGAAGTTAGGGCATCATTTGGCCTCCTTTTGGGAGTTTACGGCCCATGGACGAATCCTAGGGGGTTTACAGCCGTAAACTCCTAAGTCCTTGGTTTAATTGATGTTTAAAGCCCCTACTTCAATTGTGGTTGATTCTAGACATTTACCCAAGCCATAGGAGGTGTTTGAGGGGTAATTCTAACACCTTAAAAGGTGTTCACGGCCCTTGAAGAGGGGTTTACGGCCCAAGAGTGTTCTTGGGCCGTAAACTCATGTTTACTCTCCAAAATGCAAGGTTTTGGTGCTCTAAGCTCATACATGCAAGTCTACAAGTCATAACTAAGCCCTAGGAGTGATTTGGAAGGCTTTTGGGGCTTCAAAACCCCACTTATGGGTGTTTACGGTCCAAGAGTGTTCTTGGGCCGTAAGCACATGATTTGGCCCCTATTTGATGTTTTAAACACGAATTTGCATGCTAAATGAGCTAAACAACAAGTTAGGGTAGATTACTTACTAGTTTGGGGCTCGAAATGGGCGGTTTTTGGATCGAAAGCAACTTGTAGAGAGAGAGAGTGGAAAGTTTCAAATGGAGTCCAGTCACCCTTATATAGGGGTTGAGTTTGTGGCTCGGAGGAAATCTACCCGATACTGACGTTAAACGGGGCTTTTGGTCGCACCTGATTAAATGGTCGTATTTGGCTTGGTTGTAACTAATGCTTTTTCAAGGGAATATTGAGGGTGTTTCTAACTTGTTTCAACCCTTACGAAGTCATAATAAGTCCCAATTTAATTAACCTAGTCCAAAAGGTTAACGGAAAATTAATAAACGGTTTTATTAACGGAAGATGTGGTTAAAAAATGACGGGATAAATTTCGGGCTGTCACATCATCCCCCCGTTAAAGGGAATTTCGTCTCAAAATTAGGGTTTAGTCAAGGAAGTAATCATGAACAATCGGGTAGAGGTATGAGGGTACTTCCCAGTCGGTTGGTTCTCGCACTCCCAAGTGAGCTCTGGTCTTTGCTTGGCGTTCTAACAAACCCTCACTTACGGGATGCGGATTCCACTTCGTTTAGTTAGCAATTCCTACAGGTTCGTCTACGAAGTTAGGGTTCCCAATGATTTCTATCAATATGAGTGGGATACAAAGAGTGACATCGGGCAACCACTTTTCAAGTCCAAGAAGTGGATTGATTTGGGGTGAAACTTATGGAGTTTCCGAAGGTAGGCGCGGTCTGACGAGGGTTGGAACAATTTTGTGAGGAATCTCGGATAGTCCTAGGCTCTCGGAAGGGTAGAGCTTTTCAGTACTTAGAACATAGTGTACTTCTATGGTGAGATCATCACTGATATGTGCAAAATTAGTTCATATTAAGTATAGATTTTTATTCATTTATTAGCTAAATTATTGCATTTTATAGACAACAAGTACTTAAAAGTGTTTGAATTATATTTTCAGTCCAAAAATGAAGCTCGAAAGCAGAAGGAAGCAGGAGAAGCGGTTGAGAGTTCTAGAATGGAACAAAGAAGAAAAACACTAAAAACGGCACCTACTCGGCGAGTAGGGTCAACTACTCGGCAAGTCCAAGCGATGACTCGAGAAGATAAAGACTCGGAAACCCAGAGGCTTATCACAATACGGGGACTGAGAGATGGACTCGACGAGTCGCCACCTAACTCGACGAGTCGATTCATATATATAAAGATAACTCCTCAGAACGATGGAGAGGAATTCTGGAACGATTCAGAAGGATTTAGCTGCGATAAAGAAGTCAGAAAAACCCTAGAAGACGAAGTCATAAGCTAGAAATCAATCCCGAAGGAGAATTGAGGCAAATTTCATCATTCCACAAAATTGTTTGTTTTGTCATTATGGTTAAACAATTAGACTCTGTTTGTTTGCTGTTATTTACTTCATTAATGAGCTAAAACCTTTAGACTTCTGTTTGGGGATACAAAATTGATAATATGGTTTGATTGTTGGTAGGATTAATTCTAATTTGGTGATTTTTATTATTTTAGCTTGCTAAAGAACCTTGTGTGCGAATAATAATTAATTTTCTGTTAATAGGAAGATAATTGAGTAGCAAGAACATCTATTGATTATTTTAGTTCTTTGTTTTCTAGTTTTTAAATTAGTAATAGTTAGCAAGTTTCTAGTCTTGTAAAACTAGAGAAAACCCCCTACTTATTAATTACTTTAGATAGAATTAGTTTTTAGTTTTAATTTGTCATTCCCTGTGTTCGATACCCTACTTATTCAAATATACCACAATTGATAGGTTCACCGCCTTTGTGTGTTATTTTATAATTAAAAGTAGGTTTAAAACTAAGTGAGTTTGCACACATCAAGTTTTTGGCACCGTTGCCGGGGAACGGTTCTAAAATTAACATTAAATTCTAATTTAATTGATCCTTTGTGTGGGATTTATCTTACACAAAGTTATTTGAAAGGTAATCCAGTAAGTAGAATTAGTTTTAATAAAATCCGTTTTTAGAGTAACTAGAAAAAAAAATTCTGTTTTTGCCTTGAACTCGCCGAGTGCACTCGTGTCGACTCGGCGAGTACATCGCTGTTATAGTTTTAATTTTTTATTTTATTTTTGTTCTTTTTACACGTTTTTTGTTTTGTTTACAGTTGTTTCATGACCCGAGGATCTGATATACCTCTGGTCCCTCCTCTTGAAGACCCGGAATCCGCACGAAGGAGGAGCAAAGGCAAAACTGTTGGAGAATCCGCTTCTTAAAAGAACTCACCACTCAAAAACCTAAAGTCCGTTTTTAGCAAAAAGAGGAGCACCAAATCAGGAGCATCCAGTGCCTCTTTGACAATCGGAGACCCAATTCAAGAAGATATCGAGTACGAGACCGAGGAAGAAAAAGAGCCCACATACGAGCACGACTCCGAGTTTGAAGACGATCTAGCTATCACTATGGCGAATATCGACGAAGTCCCCATGGGGGAATGGAAGAAGAGGATGCACGATGACACCGGCCTGGGACTTGTGCAGCCCGCAATTCCCGCAACCGCTACTTTCGAACTAAAAGGCCATATTCTCGCTCAACTCAAGGAAATTCATTTTTATGGAAAGGATCACGAGGACGCCTATAAGCACTTGGACGAAGTGAATGATGTCGCGAGACCCTGCTTCTTCGCATGCTTCCAGTCACGTTTAAAGTTGCTGCAAAGGATTCGCTAAATTCACTTCCTCCCGGTTCGGTCACCACATGGGCCAAGATGAAAGAAGAGTTCATAGACCACTTTTGCCCGCCCTCCAAAATAGCCAAGCTAAAGAAAGCCATTGCCAACTTCGAGCAACAACCCGAAGAATCTCTTTATGAAGCTTGGGAAAGGTATAAGAGCTTGCTTAGAAATTGCCCACACCATGACCTTAATAGCCAACAAGAGGTCTCCATTTTCTATGATGGAGTCAATGTCACCACAAGGCAATTGCTTGATTCTCAAGGCCCGCTAACAAGGAAGGCGCCCCCGGTAATCAAGGAGTTAATTGAAGAATTCTCTAAGCACTCTAGAGAATAGCACAATCCAATAAATGAAGTAAGTCGGGGGGTAGTGAACTCGGCAAATGATAGCATGGCGGCGGTGATAGCTAAGCTTGATAGTCTCGATAGAAGAATGACAAAAATGGATCAAACAATCCATGCTATTCGGGTTGGATGTGAAAATTGTAGAGGGCCCCATCTCACAAAGGATTGTGATTTGGATGAGAATGGAAACAAGAAGGCTCAAGTATTCTATTCAAGTGGCGATCGATACGACAAAAATTGGCGGAAACCGAAGAAGGAATGGCTCCCATACGAAGAATATAAGAAGGCTAAGGAGGAGAAATACAAGCAGAAGGAGAGCGGATATTATTAAAAGGAAGAAGCGGCGATGGAAAAGAAAGCCAATTTAGAACAACTATTCACTAGATTCATAGCCGCATCCGAAAAGAGACACAATGATCACGATGCTGCAATACACGAGACCAGAAATATGCTAAGGAATCAGCAGGCATCCATTCTCAACATTGAGAAATAGCTGGGACAGCTTGCACACCAAGTGAACGAAAGAAGACCGAGTCAACTTCCAAGTAATACCGAAACCAATCCGAGAATGGAGAATGTGAGTGCAGTGACCTCCAGTAATGAAGAATTTTTCACACATGCACAGAGGATCTCCAAGGGGAAGACAGAAAAGGTAGAAGAGTCGGCTCCAGCTAAGCCCGACCAGACTCGCCGAGTCCCTCAAATGGACTCGACAAGTCCATGCGTAAATGAAAAAATTGTCATTCCCTTAAAGCCATATAATCCTCCTTTGCCATTCCCAATCAAAGCCATGCCCGTGGAAAAAGTTGAAGCTTATAGAACCTTTATGAAGCATGTTAAAGCCTTACAAGTCAATGTGCCATTTGTAGAAACGATGCTCAAAACACCCATGTACTTTAACTTACTAAAAGGTCTCTTTGCTGCTAGGAAAGACTTGGCTGAAGCCGCGGAAATAATATTGAGTGAGCTACCCGAAAAGAAGGGCGACCCGGGGAGTATCATAATTCCATGCCAGTTTGGAAATGCAATTGTCACTCAAGCGTTGACCGACTCGGGTGCCAGCATCAAATTGATGCCTTTCTCTTTCTTTAAGAAGCTGAATTTACCAGAGCCAAGACCGGTAAACATGAAGATCCATTTGGCAGACAAGACAACAATTCATCCACGAGGCGTTTGTGAGGATCTTCTCATTAAATTCGACAAGTTCATATTTCCAATAGACTTTGTGGTGGTTGACATGGAAGAAGATCCCGAAATTCCGATTATTTTGGGGAGGTCATTTTTAAACATCGCATGTGCTTTAATTGATGTATGTGAGTCTACACTAACGTTGAGGGTATGAGATGAGTCGGCAATATTTAGAGTTGTACCAGAAGCCAAGCAAGAAGAGGAAAGAAAAGAAGAGATCTCACTTATCCATTTGGATGACGAGATACTACAAAAAGAACTTGCACTTTTGCAAGAAGAAGATCCAAGCAAGTTTTTACTACCTTCTGGAGAGGATGGAGATGCTAACAAGGACTTTGAGGAGATAGAAAAGCTACTGGAAAGAGCCGACTCGGAAAACACCCAGGAAATGATGAAATACGATCCGACTCGCCGAGTCACTTTACTGGACTCGACGAGTCCAGTCGAAATTGCCAACAACTTGGACGACTTAGATTTATTTGTTGCTAGTTCTCTGCATATGCTGGACTTGGATATTTTTCCTCATTCTCTAGAAGAACAAACAGAAGAAGGAGAAATAGATATGGAAGTTCAACACGTCCATATAGCATGTCGTGATGCAATTCCGCTTGAAGATGGGGTAAGTATAGAAAAAGAGGAAAAGGCAATGGATAGGAGAGTGGAGGTTGATCAACCGTTCATTACCAAACCTAAAGCACGAACTTTCACAAAATATGAAGTAATTAAGTTTGATAACAAGGAGGTGCAAGAGAAGGTGAAAAAGAATGGGGTAAAGAAGAAAAAGAGGAGAAGAGAAGCCCAAGCAGCTGAGGATGATGCTGTAAAAAAGAAGAGAGAGGAATTAAAACGGGCTTACAAAAAGAAGATCCACGCTTACAAAATGAAGTACAAACCACAAAAGATTAGGCGTGCATTCCCGATGCTGGAAGATGACGAGATGTAGATGGGAAGGAGTTCAGCTAACGACTCCTTAAAAAGAAGCGCTTGGGGGGGAGGCAACCCGTTATTTAGAGGTTGCTTTCTTTTACCTTTTTAGTTTTGTTTGAATTTTTTTTCGTTCTTAGAATTTTAATCTTCCAATTCGTTGGACATGGCTGCTTGACAGTGCGTATAAACTAAGTGTGGGGTGGAATAAATTTTCTTTTCTAAATAAATGACAAAATTTTATAATTTTTGAATTGTTTGCAAGAGACTCGCCGAGTCCGACCATGACTCGACGAGTCCATTTAGATTTCAGAAAAGAATAACATCACGACCAGACTCGCCGAGTCTTACCCTGACTCGACGAGTCGGTTTTATTTACAGAAAAAAAAAATTGAAATTACTTTTACAACCGGTAACTAGGGTTTTAACCCTAAAGAAATCGGTTTTTTTTCACAACTCACACGTCGTGCGCCTCCCTCCAATTGTTCTCTCAAGCATTCATCATCTTCTTGAATTGTTCTTCAAGTTTTTCAATTTCTATCACGAAAGGAAACTAATTTCTTCCTATTTTCTGTTAAAAGCATGATTTTAAGATGATCTAGGGTAGTAATTTCATAGAAAACCCGATTTTGAAGAATAGTTAATTTCTAGGGTTTCGATTTTTTATGAATTATGTTGTTTTGCATGATTATTCTTACCCTAATACCTTATAAACATGTCCCTGGACAAAACCCTTGAAGTAATTTTGAGATTTCATGGTTCAATTTAGACCGACTCGCCAACTGACTCGCGCAGTTCTTGCGACTCGCCAAGTCGTTCATAGACTCGACGAGTCGAGTCAGGGACACAGTTGTGACTTATTTTAATGATTTTCTGTGTTTTTTGGGTTTTATGCTCTTTGTTTTGCAGGGATAATGTTTCACAGGGGGCAAGGTTCTAGTGGACGCCAAGGAGATTTTCCTTGGTTAAATTTCCCTCAAATCGAATCCGCTTCTACCATGACGAGGTGGAAGAAGAAATTAGCTGAAGTAAGGAAGAAAGAAATTTACGTGCCCAACAGAATTGATTGGGGTTGGTTGCACAGTGTGCATTATGAAGAGGAGTTGGCTCCTTATCTTTTAAAGGAGTTTACTTACGAGGGAGAGACGATGGCTTGTGATGGGTGGAGCCGGGTTTTCCGTATTCAAGAGCAGTGTACCGGGAGCTTTGCCTGGAATTTTTCTCCATGGTATCTTTTTGTGGGGGAGATGAATGCTACCACCCGACGAGTGTCAGTTTCTGTCTTGGGGATGAGTTTCATCAGTGCTCCGTGGTTGATCTCGCTTGTCGGATGGGTATTTATGACCGGTCACTGGTCTCGACCGCTATTTTCCATGCATTTATGGAACACTCTCACAAGGTGTTCCCCGATGGAGTGACGAGCACGGGTTGGTAGAATACGATTGCCAAAAAAGTGTACATTCCGAAATCAGCCCATGAGGGAAGCATTCGGTCGCCTACACACCGCCTTATTCATCGCCTTTTTTCCACCACTATTAACAAAAGGAAGGATGATGACAAGGTTTCTAACCTTGATGTCTTTTACTTATGGAGCATCGTCACACCCGACACTTTTTGCAATATTCCTTGGTGTTTGGCTTCATACTTGGCGGAGGGTTCGGTCAAAGACCGCAAGACATCGAAGATTAATGGTGGTATGTTTGTCACACGGCTCGCCAATTCGTTTGGGTTGATGACCCGTGACGCGTGGAATTTGATGACTATGATTCCTACCCCTCCATTCAATCCCATTCTTTTTAAGAGGGCTAGGATCATTGAGGACTATGGTGGTGGTCATTATGCTATCCCGCATGATGATCCTGTTGTTGGTCCCGAGGCACCGGGAAGGAGGGTCCGATCGAGGCGAGAGCGTGATGTAGAGGAGGAACCGCTGGTGATTCCGGTAGACAATGATGAAGTACCAATGGATTGGTACAATGTTGAGATGAGGTGGTTACAAGATCAAATGGCGCGGGGAATCAACTTTAGCAATCAATCACACATTAGACTTTTTGACCACTTCAACATTCCGCATATCGACGGTGGTAACTTCCCGTATATTCCGTCGTGGGATGAAGTGATCAATGCAAGAAGGAGTGGCTTTGGTGGTAGTGGAGCAGGGCATGATCATGACGACGAAGATGATGACTAGTTCTTTGTGTTTTTATTGAACAATTTTTATTTTTTTTTTGGTTTTTGTTCTTATTTGGTGTGTTTTGGAATTTGTTAAGACTTTTACTGTTTTACTTGATGATTGATTGCCTTGATGATTTTTAGAATTGGATTAGGAGTGCTTGCATAGAAGGGTTAGAGTTAGAGAGTCAAGAGGGTTATAAAGAGTGAAAGAAAGAGTCAAGAAAGGGAAGTGTTAGAGTTAAAGTGTCGAGTCCGGTCCCTAGGGACATGAGCGAGTGAGTCCAGAAGTGAGGAGAAATTTTGAAGATTTATTAGAGGCTGGAACAAATGCAAAATATCATTTTTTTCGTCCAGCGGTCTACTCGTCGAGTGCACTAAACTGACTCGACGAGTCGCCTTGTATTCTCACGTATTCGAAGATGTCCGCGCTTATACTCGACGAGTCGTATATATGACTCGACGAGTCATTCATTTTTATACCGAGAGGACTGCTAATTTGATGCTGCTGAGTGTACCACTTGACCACTTATTCTTCCATATCGATTCTTAAAGATCTTACACTGTTTTCCGTGCATATTTGGAGTTGCCACACGAGATTTTGATGCCCAAGTCATGGATAAGTTGTTCCCATGGCTGAAGTCAATTGAAGTTGGTGCTAGAAAGAAGAGTATCAACCTATCGACTGCTACCCCAGGGGAGTTTGTTCCAATTCCCTCTATATTTGCATTTTTATTTTTGCATAATATGCAATGAGGGCATTGCATAAAATAAGTGTGGGGTAGGGGGTTGGTCACACATTAGAAAATTTAGAATCTTAATTTAGGCTAACATTTTAAAAAAATTGTTGCATACCAAAAGTATTACTTAGGACTTAATTTAGAAAATTTTGGTAAAAGCAATTTAGGATTCCATATTAGAATTGTGTTGATGATTGCATGAAAACTCAAATGTTTAGTTGAGCCTATATACGTTCCAGTGCATTTGTGGCTTCCTTATTCTAGTGAAATCATGGGACAAAAACACGACCCTGCTCAGCCTGAGGGATGCAATATGTTTAGCAGCCTAAACCTGAAATGTATCCAGAAAGATTATTATCGTTAGCCAATAAAGGTTGAGGTTGAGCACCCCTACTTAAGCATGTAGGTTTATTGAGTGAAAAAAAGTGAGGTACATGTAACAAATTTAGGATTCCATGTTAGAATTGTGTTGATGATTGCATGAAAACCCAAATGTTTAGTGGAGCCTATATACGTTCTAGTGCATTTGTGGCTTCCTTATTCCAGTGAAATCATGGGACAAAAACACGACCCTGCTCAGCCTGAGGGATGCAATATGTTTAGTAGCCTAAGCCTGAAATGTATCTAGGAAAATTATTATCGTTAGCCAATAAAGGTTGAGGTTGAGCGCCCCCGCTTAAGCATGTAGGTTTATTGAGTGAAAAAAAAGTGAGGTACAGGTAAAAATTTTAGGATTCCATGTTTGCATTGTGTTGATGATTGCATGAAAACCAAAATGTTTAGTTGAGCCTATATACGTTCTAGTGCATTTGTGGCTTCCTTATTCCAGTGAAATTATGGGACAAAAACACGACCCTGCTTAGCCTGAGGGATGCAATATGTTTAGCAGCCTAAACCTGAAATGTATCCAGGAAAATTATTATCGTTAGCCAATAAAGGTTGAGGTTGAGCGTCCCTGCTTAAGCATGTAGGTTTATTGAGTGAAAAAAAGTGAGGTACATGTAAAAAAAGAGAGAATTGCCAGAAAAGTTTGAAGAATTTTGGAGCAAATAAAGTGAAGATCAAAAGATCAAAATTCCAAGAAATTCAAAGAGTTGAAGATACCAAAAATCAATAAAGGTGGTGAACTCAAAGAGATCAAAGATCAAATTATCAAGAAAGTGAAGAATTCGAAAGAGCTCCATAGTGGTATCAAAAAGTTGTAATTCTAGATTAGGTATGCTTGGGTTGCTCATCTAAAAATACCTTGAGGGTAAGAGGTTTTCTGCGGATGGATTCGGAGGGTTGCACAAAATGAGCATAGTTCGGGGTGAGTGGACGAATGTTTATGAGGATTGTGAGTATTTGGAGTATGGGGGGTTCTTAGGACAAATTTATACACAAATGTATGCTTTGCGGTCTTGGCATAATGGCTGGGTTAGATTGGAGTTGTCATATGTGATTCTAATGTTTTAAAATTCAGTTTTGCTTGGGGCAAGCAAAAGTCAAGTGTGGGGTATTTTGATATGTGCATAATTAGTTCATATTAAGTATAGATTTTTATTCATTTATTAGCTAAATTATTGCATTTTATAGACAAAAGGTACTTAAAAGTGTTTGAATTATATTTTCAGTCCAAAAATGAAGCTCGGAAGCAGAAGGAAGCAGGAGAAGCGGTTGAGAGATCGAGAATGGAACAAAGAAGAAAAACACTAAAAATAGCACCTACTCGGCGAGTAGGGTCGACTATTCGGCGAGTCCAAGCGAAGATTCGAGAAGATAAAGACTCAGAAACCCAAAGGCTTATCACAATACGGGGACTGAGAGATGGACTCGACGAGTCGCCACCTGACTCGGCGAGTTGATTCGTATATATAAAGATAACTCCTTAGAACGATAGAGAGGAATTCTGGAACGATTCAGAAGGATTTAGCTACGATTAAGAAGTCAGAAAAATCCTAGAAGACGAAGTCATAAGCTAGAATTCAATCCCGAAGGATAATTGAGGCAAATTTCATCATTCCACTTAATCTTTTGTTTTGTCATTATGGTTAAACAATTAGACTCGGTTTGTTTGTTGTTATTTACTTCAATTATGAGCTAAAACCTTTAGACTTCTGTTTGGGGATACAAAATTGATAATATGGTTTGATTGTTGGTAGGATTAATTCTAAGTTGGTGATTTTTGTTATTTTAGCTTGCTAAAGAACCTTGTGTGCGAATAATAATTAATTTTCTGTTAATAGGAAGATAATTGAGTAGCATGAACATCTATTGATTATCAACCTGCTATGTGATCACTTTGTCATATGTCTAGGATTAATGAACATGAAACTAGAGTTAATAAGAAAATTGAGTAAATTCATGTGCAAGCTTGTGTGATGACCATCAACAAGAAGTTAATTAAAAAACCAAATTAGTTAACTATTGCAAGTCTAATTTAACCCGAATAATTAATCTAGTAAATCTAATTAAATTAGACAACTAGCCACTGTTTAAGTTAGTTTATTTGCTAAGGATTAGTGTAGTGAATGCGAATCTAATCACTTGAATCGGTAACCGACAAAAGAATTAATCCATTGCACCATTACCTTGAAATCAACCATAGGATCAATTGAGTTGAACTAAACAGAAGTTCCTTCCCATTATTAAATCTAGTTAGTTCTATGTTTTCTAGTTTTCGAATTAGTAATAGTTAGCAAGCTTCTAGTCTTGTAAAACTAGAGAGAACCCCCTACTTATTAATTAATTTAGATAGAATTAGTTTTTAGTTATAATTTTCCGTTCCCTGTGTTCGATACCCTACTTATTCAACTATACCACAATTGATAGGTTCACTGCCTTTGTTTGTTATTTTATAATTAAAAGTAGGTTTAAAACTAAGTGAGTTTGCACACATCAATCACTGGCGTGATCACCATTCTGAAGTTCCAAACGTTCTCTCTTACTGGGAGAGTAGTCCTTCAGGTTGATTCTTAGAAAGCTCGGGTTGTCCTTGTATCTGTGTTTCTTGTCGATTGACTTTCGGAGGCTTTCTGGATCATCGGATGAATTGGATGTCTACGGGTATCTGTTTGCAACAGGGGTCTATCTCAACCTAGTGCGAAATGAACCTGCACTTTTGGTTTGAGATGTTTCTAACGAAAAGCCTCGTAGTCGGTGAGATAGGGTTTTACCAGACGATTGTTTAGAAAGTTTTTAAATTTTTCATCATCGTCTAGTTGATGCTTTCACAATATCATTCCTAACGGGAAAGAATCATGCTCTTACTCGCTTTGCTATTTCATGAATAACAATCCCTGCTCAGGGCTAACACAATCCTTAGAGAATTTTCTGAAGTGTTGGACTACCTCGGGAGGTGGTTCTACTATCTCTGCACGAGATAGTATTCTTGGAACACCTAGTAGTCCAATGAATCTCTAAGGCATGCTCTTATCTCTAAGGCGTCAATTTATTTTAGTTGCGAAAGCGCGTGCTCTTGTATAACCCATCGACTAACACCTAAACAAGTGTCAAGTCCATACTTTTCGGGATCTGGGTTATAACGCTTAACGTAACCTACTTTCGCACTTTATTCAATTATTCTTCGCTGCGGAGGTTATCCGGTGGTTCATGGCACACGAGTCGCCTTGTATTCTCACGTATTCGAAGATGTCCGCGCTTATACTTGACGAGTCGTATATATGACTCGATGAGTCATTCATTTTTATACCAAGAGGACTGCTGATTTGATGCTGCTGAGTGTACCACTTGACCACTTATTCTTCCATATCGATTCTTGAAGATCTTACACTGTTTTCCCTGCATATTTGGAGCTGCCACACGAGATTTTGATGCCCAAGTCATGGATGAGCTGTTCCCATGGCTGAAGTCAATTGAAGTTGGTGCTGGAAAGAAGAGTATCAACCTATCGACTGCTACCCCATGGGAGTTTGTTCCAATTCCCTCTATATTTGCACTTTTATTTTTGCATAATATGCAATGAGGGCATTGCATAAAATAAGTGTGGGGTAGGGAGTTGGTCACATATTATAAAATTTAGAATCTTAATTTAGGCTAATATTTAAAAAAAAAATGTTGCATACCAAAAATATTACTTAGGACTTAATTTAGAAAATTTTGGTAAAAGCAATTTAGGATTCCATGTTAGAATTGTGTTGATGATTGCATGAAAACCCAAATGTTTAGTTGAGCCTATATACGTTCTAGTGCATTTGTGGCTTCTTTATTCTAGTGAAATCATGGGACAAAAACACGACCCTGCTCAGCCTGAGGGATGCAATATGTTTAGCAGCCTAAACCTGAAATGTATCCAGGAAAATTATTATCGTTAGCCAATAAAGGTTGAGGTTGAGCGCCCCCGCTTAAGCATGTAGGTTTATTGAGTGAAAAAAAAGTGAGGTACATGTAAAAATTTTAGGATTCCATTTTTGCATTGTGTTGATGATTGCATGAAAACCCAAATGTTTAGTTGAGCCTATATACGTTCTAGTGCATTTGTGGCTTCCTTATTCTAGTGAAATTATGGGAAAGAAACACGACCCTGCTCAGCCTGAGGGATGCAATATGTTTAGCAGCCTAAACCTGAAATGTATCCAGGAAAATTATTATCGTTAGCCAATAAAGGTTGAGGTTGAGCGTCCCTGCTTAAGCATGTAGGTTTATTGAGTGAAAAAAAGTGAGGTACATGTAAAAAAAAAGTGAGAATTGCAAGAAAAGTTTGAAGAATTTTGGAGCAAAGAAAGTGAAGATCAAAAGATCAAAATTACAAGAAATTCAAAGAGTTGAAGATACCAAAAATCAATAAAGGTGGTGAATTCAAAGAGATCAAAGATCAAATTATCAAGAAAGTGAAGAATTCGAAAGAGCTCCATAGTGGTATCGAAAAGTTGTAATTCTAGATTATGTATGCTTGGGTTGCTCATCTAAAAATACCTTGAGGGTAAAAGGTTTTTTGCGGATGGATTCGGAGGGTTGCATAAAATGAGCATAGTTCGGGGTGAGTGGGCGAATGTTTATGAGGATTGTGAGTATTTGGAGTATGGGGGTACTTAGGACAAATTTATACACAAATGTATGCGTTGCGGTCTTGGCATAATGGCTGGGTTAGATTGGAGTTGTCATATGTGATTCTAATGTTTTAAAATTCAGTTTTGCATGGGGCAAGCAAAAGTCAAGTGTGGGGTATTTTGATATGTGCATAATTAGTTCATATTAAGTATAGATTTTTATTCATTTTTAGCTAAATTATTGCATTTTATAGACAAAAGGTACTTAAAAGTGTTTGAATTATATTTTCAGTCTAAAAACGAAGCTCGGAAGCAGAAGGAAGCAGGAGAAGCGGTTGAGAGATCGAGAATGGAACAAAGAAGAAAAACACTAAAAATAGCACCTACTCGGCGAGTAGGGTCGACTATTCGGCGAGTCCAAGCGAAGATTCGAGAAGATAAAGACTCAGAAACCCAGAGGCTTATCACAATACGGGGACTGAGAGATGGACTCGACGAGTCGCCACCTGACTCGGCGAGTTGATTCGTATATATAAAGATAACTCCTTAGAACGATAGAGAGGAATTCTGGAACGATTCAAAAGGATTTAGCTGCGATTAAGAAGTCAGAAAAACCCTAGAAGACGAAGTCATAAGCTAGAATTCAATCCCGAAGGATAACTGAGGCAAATTTCATCATTCCACTTAATCTTTTGTTTTGTCATTATGGTTAAACAATTAGACTCTGTTTGTTTGTTGTTATTTACTTCAATTATGAGCTAAAACCTTTAGACTTCTGTTTGGGGATACAAAATTGATAATATGGTTTGATTGTTGGTAGGATTAATTCTAAGTTGGTGATTTTTGTTATTTTAGCTTGCTAAAGAACCTTGTGTGCGAATAATAATTAATTTTCTGTTAATAGGAAGATAATTGAGTAGCATGAACATCTATTGATTATCAATCTCATATGCTATGTGATCACTTTGTCATATGTCTAGGATTAATGAACATGAAACTAGAGTTAATAAAAAAATTGAGTAAATTCATGTGCAAGCTTGTGTGATGACCATCAACAAGAAGTTAATTAAAAGACCAAATTAGTTAACTATTGCAAGTCAAATTTAACCCAAATAATTAATCTAGTAAATCTAATTAAATTAGACAACTGGCCACTATTTAAGTTAGTTTATTGCTAAGGATTAGTGTAGTGAATGCGAATCTAATCACTTGAATCGGTAACCGACAAAAGAATTAATCTATTGCACCATTACCTTGAAATCAACCATAGGATCAATTGAGTTGAACTAAATAGAAGTTCCTTCCCATTATTGAATCTAGTTAGTTCTTTGTTTTCTAGTTTTTAAATTAGTAATAGTTAGCAAGTTTCTAGTATTGTAAAACTAGAGAAAACCCCTACTTATTAATTAATTTAGATAGAATTAGTTTTTAGTTTTAATTTGCCGTTCCCTGTATTCGATACCCTACTTATTCAACTATACCACAATTGATAGGTTCACTGCCTTTGTTTGTTATTTTATAATTAAAAGTAGGTTTAAAACTAAGTGAGTCTGCACACATCAAGTTTTTGGCACCGTTGCCGGGGAACGGTTCTAAACTTAACATTATATTCTAATTTAATCGATCCTTTGTGTGGGATTTATCTTACACAAAGTTATTTAAAAGGTAATCCAGTACGTAGGATTAGTTTTAATAAAATTCCGTTTTTAAAGTAACTAGAATTTTTTTTTCTGTTTTTTTGCCTTGAACTCGCTGAGTGCACTCGTGCCGACTCGGCGATTACATCGCTGTTACAGTTTTCATTTTTTATTTTATTTTTGTTCTTTTTACGCGTTTTTTGTTTTGTTTACAATTGTTTCATGACCCGAGGATCTGATATACCTCTGGTCCCTCCTCTTGAAGACCCGGAATCCGCACTAAGGAGGAGCAAAGGCAAAACCGTTGGAGAATCCGCTTCTTCAAAGAACTCACCACTCAAAAACCTAAAGTCCGTTTTCAGCAAAAAGAGGAGCAGCAAATCAGGAGCATCCAGTTCCTCTTTGACAATTGGAGACCCAATTCAAGAAGATATCGAGTACGCAACCGAGGAAGAAGAAGAGCCCACATACGAGCATGACTCCGAGTTTGAAGACGATCTAGCTATCACTATGGCTAATATCGACAAAGTCCCCATGGGGGAATGGAAGAAGATGATGCGCGATGACACCGGCCCGGGACTTGTGCAGCCCGCAATTCCCGAAACCGCTAGTTTCGAACTAAAAGGCCATATTCTCGCTCAACTCAAGGAAATTCCTTTTTATGGAAAGGATCACGAGGACGCCTATAAGCACTTAGACGAAGTGAATGATGTGGCAGACTACTTCAATGTACCGAATGTTTCATGCGAGACCCAACTTCTTCGCATGCTTCTAGTCACGTTTAAAGGTGCTGCAAAGGATTGGCTAAAGTCACTTCCACCTGGATCAGTCACCACATGGGCCAAGATGAAAGAAGAGTTCATAGACCACTTTTGCCCGCCCTCCAAAATAGCCAAGCTAAAGAAAGCCATTGCCAACTTCGAGCAACAACCCGGAGAATCTCTTTATGAAGCTTGGGAAAGGTATAAGAGCTTTCTTAGAAATTGCCCACACCATGACCTTAATAGCCAACATGAGGTCTCCATTTTCTATGATGGAGTCAATGTCACCACAAGGCAATTACTCGATTCTCAAGGCCCGCTAACGAAGAAGGCTCCCCCGGTAATCAAGAAGTTAATTGAAGAATTCTCTAATCTCTTTGGAGAATACCACAATCCAAGAAATGAAGTAAGTCGGGGGGTAGTGAACTCGACAAATAATAGCATGGCGGCGGTGATAGCTAAGCTTGATAGTCTTGATATAAGAATGACAAGAATGGATCAAACAATCCATGCTATTCGGGTTGTATTTGAAAATTGTAGAGGGCCCCATCTGTTGGATTAATGTCTAAGTCCATAACTATAATTGGTAAGACTTGACCCGACCCAGCATGGTCCATTTGGGTTGTATGGCATCATGCACTTGGATAGACTATAATGAGAGAAATAAGACACTTATGGTTATTAATATATTATAAGTTCTAGTATATTAATAATAAGAATAATAAGATTATTTAATTAGTATTGATCAAGAATTAATCTAGGATTAATTAAGTGATCAAAAGAAGACTAATTAAATATATGGGTTGATTGTGTAAATCATCCATACTTGTATAGTGGGCTAATGCTCCATGGATAATCAAGTTCGGCTAAAACCCATAGGATGGTCCATGGATGCTCCATGGTGTATTTGAACTCATGGATCCAAGGAAATGGAAAGTCATCACAATTAGGGTTTACCCTAATTGTAACATTATATAAAGATCTTATTCTTGACAATATCGGCGACTAGTATCATCTAAAGAGGGCTAGCCGATTTTCATGAAGTGTAGAATTCTTTCAAGTTATTCCAAGTGTATTTGGTGTTGTGTGAACCATTTGAGGTGTCACACTTGGGGCACTAGGCACTCAAGCTTCATGAAGAGTTTCTATATCAAAGAGGTATGTATTCTATCTTGTTATATTTATTGTTTTGTATGCTAGATTAGGATAATACCTTGGAAAGTTCTTATTTGCATGTATAATAGAGAAAACATATATCCAAGGTATTTAGGGTTGCATGTACACTTAGGAGTGTTAGAATGCTCAAAACCCAACAGTGGTATCAGAGCCTAGGCTTGTTTTCTTTTTATAATTGCAAAAGAAGCTGGAAAAATCGAGTTTTGATGCTGTCTGCCCAGCAGACTCGCCGAGTCCAAGGCAAAAAGCATCCAACTCACCGAGTTGGTTCGTGCACTCGACGAGTTGGACCCCCAGACAGCATAAATTCGACCTTTTTGGCTGGAATTGGACTAGGAACATTACCCTAAGATGTTTTTGGACTTATAAACTTGTTTTTGATGTGGTAATGTTCATGCTAATCCAATTTCAAAGATAATTGTCAATAGATTCATGTTCTGTATTAGTTTAAGGTTTAGACTAATTACATGAAAAAGTTTGATTTGAATTATCTTGTTCTGATGAGTTGCTTAGATTAATAGAAAAGTTGAGTGAAATAGTTGTTTTCAATCCAAATTAATCTAAGAGTTGATTCTAAAATGTGTTTTTGTAACTTGTCCTCAAGTTATATGAAAAGTCACATTTAAGTTTCATAAAACTCATAAAAGTTGGCAAAGGTTACAAAATGAAGAGTCTAGTTCTAATTAAATGGTGTTATGACTCCATAATTTGTCCTCAAGTTATGGAGAACCAAGAGTCTCTTCATTAAATAATAAAAAAAAAGTGTAACCTTAATTAATTCCATAAGTTATAAAATAAAGAAAAGTTAATTCTTTTATTAGTTTAAAGTCTTCCATAACTTGTCCTCAAGTTATGGAACTTGAAGAGTTTTTGGATTAAAACTACTTTAAACACATAAGTTATGGAATTAATTAGTTTTGAATAGTTTCAAAACTTGCCCTCAAGTTTTGGAATTTGAAAAAGTCTTCACTTATGAATACTTTAATTCCAAGTTAGCCCTTAGAATTTTAAAGAGTTAAAATTCAACCCTTATACTTTATAATATTATAAGTTAATAATATATATATATATATATATATATATATATATGTATATATATATATATATATATATATATATATATATATATGTATAAGAGTAAAGTCAGTCTTACCGCTAGTACGCCTCATTCATGAAGCCGGTCTATAAGGTGGGTATAAGGTTGTTGCCTATAAAATGGCAACTTAATGGGTGTCCACTCTCACCCACCGCTTGCTTGACTGGTGGAGGGTCGTTAGCCGAACGGGTTTGACAGGACTATAATTCTCCTTTCATTAAAAGTATTAATGATAAATACTAAGTAACTAAACTCTTAATAATACCCAATCTTAGTTACTTAGGAAAATGTGAATAAGGTGCTAATCCATGAAATTACACTTTGCACTTTGTTTAAGTCGGTTAGTGGAGCGTGTGTGGTTAACCGGCACACTAACTCGTATTTAACAAGGTAGGCAAAGGGTAAATTAATGTTTATCATAGTATCGATGGAGCGTGTGTGATTAACCGGCACATCGATTGAGGGGTAAACACTTAAGGGTACCAAGTAATTTGCATGGTTACTTCACAGATTGTTTTGTGATCCTCGGCATCCCAGTCACAAAACCTGAAGGGCACACTCGAGATTGAAACATGCCATTGAACAGTTCAATTAATCTCAAAGATCTAGGAGTTTCAAAAACCAATTAAAACCTAATAATACATTTCGTTTATCTTGGTGGAAATTGGTGAATCGTCATTCACCTACGTTCAAATATTTTATAGCTTGGATTACGGCATACCTCTTCTAAGTTATAAAATAGTTTGTTGGGTCCTAGCCTTAATATTTCATATTGGGTGTCATATTAAGGACTTAAGATCAACTATCTTGAATATCTCCCAAAAGATGTCTAATTTAGACATTTACGATCTTCCCAAATCTCTTGAAACAAGCTTTCCTAATGAAGATGATGTCCCTTGGAAATCATACTTCATTCACCGCCTCCAATTATTCTCCCTAACCCACAAGTTCAAGGTCACTCAAGCCCTATTGGAAAGGCAAGGTCTAGGTGTGATCACTGATGGGTTTTGAGCATTCTAACACTTCCTAAGTGTACATGCAACCCTAATAACCTTGGATCTATGTTTATCTAATTATCATGCATAGTTGAATTCCAAGGTTATATTCCTATCTAGCATACATGGGGAACAATTTTAACTTGAATAATAGATAGAATAACTTACCTTGTTGTTGCTTGTGTTCCTTGAAACCTTGTGAGCCTAGCACCCCAAGTGTGATGCCTCAAATGCTTCACACAACACCAAATGCTCTTGGAAAGACTCTTGAGATAATACACACTTCTTAAAATCGGCCAAGCCCTCTAGTTTCTTAGTGTCTAGCCGATTTTGGTGGAGAATATGATTCTTATATAGTGTTGACACATCTAGGGTTACACCATGTAAACCCTAATGTGTCATGACTCTTCATTTCCATGACCCATGGGTTTGTAACTCCCATGGAGCATCCATGGAGCATCCTATGGGTAGAACCCAACTTGATAATCCATGGAGCCTCTTAGCCCACTATACAAGATATGGATGATTTACATAATCAACCCATATATTTAATTAGTTCTCTTTTGACCACTTAATTAATTCTAAATTAATTATTGATCAAACTAATCAAATAATATTATTAATATATTAGAACTTATAATAATATTAATAATCTCCAAGTGTTATTTCTCTCATTTAGTCTATCCAATTGCATGGTGCCATGCAACCCAAATGGACCATGCCGGGTCGGGTCAAGTACACACCCGAAATAGTTATGGACTTAGACACCTTATCCAACAGTCTCCCACTTGGATAAGTCTAACAACTATATCGCTAGTACTTCAGGAACCGACCGGCAATCGTAGCTCTTTCAAGGTCTCTTGGAACTGAGAAGATGATGGTACGCCATTTAAGATAAGTGATCATATAATCCTCCGTTCTAGATATCAGCCGGACAAATACATGGAACATTGTCTTGCTTATTGTCCAGCATTTGTTTCCTGATTTCCGATTTGTTTGACAAAGAACTTAATTGAACACATCAACTTAGTTCTGACCGGGCCCGGTACATGGGTCAAAACAAAATCATCGAGGGGCCCAGATATCAGCTTCTAATCCAAGAAGGAACAGATAAACTTCGACTCATATGTTTGTTCTACCACTCATTGAATTACACACAAGAGCACGATTTATGACATCGAGTTACCAATGCGTTTTCTCGTACAATCAATGCATAATCAACTTGTAAGTAACAAATCATATCTCTAGGTTTGAAGACTTATACGATATTACCGTCTCACGATCACTCGAGATAGAATTCCATGAAGTGATTCCAGTGAGCGTGGGTTGAGTCCAATGCTTAGAACTTATGAGCACTCATGTGTCACACCCCCGAACCAGACGGCGGAAACGTCCGGGGGCTGTCGTGACTCAATTGAATACCATAACATTGAATATATATGAAACATAACAACATTCGTCACCATGCATTAATATAGTACAACAGGTAGCGTTTACATGTCATACATTGTTTAAACATTACATTCCCAAAAAAAAAAAATGTTCGATTCGTTCATAATCAAACTGCAAGCCATCACCGAATATGTTTTCATTTGGTTCACTGGTTCCCTGAGAATACAAGCATTTTGAAAAACGTCAACATATGAAATGTTGGTGAGTTCATAAGTAGTGTTTGAAATCCAATGTTTGTATTGTTTGAAAACTACCAGAAAATCCGATATTTTCTGAAAGAAAAGCTTTTGAAAATGTTGTGAAGATCCATAGGTATGCTTGTTTGTTTCTATGCTTGTAAAAATTGTTCATTTAAAATTGTATGCATTTCAAATCTGTATGTATTGAAAACCCTAGGAAAACCCGATGTTTTCCTATTTCCTTGAGTTCCATGAAGTCACATTGAAAACATTGCATAGCGTGTAGTGTCAGTCCCAGGCGACGTTGGATTATTTTTGAGCATGATTATTTACTACAAACACGCGTTACACAAACGACTAGTCTATAGCTATACTAACGATCCCGTAGGCGTCGTCCGTACTAATCACGTTATCCAATCGCCCTGACTATGTGTAGTCCCACATCCGAAGAGAAAGAGGTCACGAAGACCCCGATGACTCCATTAACCGGTTGGGGATAAAATATACGAGGGGTCCCCGACCCGCCTCGCATAAAATGTAGACTTTACTAGCTATACCAAAGGACCCTTGGGGACCAGTAGTATACAAGCCATTGAAAGTCCATTTACGTTGTGTCGGATCGGTAAAACCCAACACTCCGTAAAAAAAATGTCTTCGGGCCTTAAGATCAGGTCATTGGGCTAGCTAGGCTCAACGAACAAGATTTTACACTTTTGGGGCCCAAAGATGGTGCGTAGACGTCTGTGCACACTCGCATGTATAATGTATTACCAAACGTTACTTGTATGAATCGTAGTGTCGTAGTGTCGTAGTGTTAGTAGTTGTAGATTTCTATTGGTTTGAGACCGAGCCAATTCGTTTAACAACGACTTTTGGTATTGTAATGTATTGTATTTCGTCGATAGCCGCGGTGCCATTATTTGATCAAATTGTGTATATTGAATTAGCCTTGAAAATTTTCTGTTTTCAGCCCCTCATTGTTTGTAAAATTTACATTTTCAACCCTTTTATTAAATACTTCCCGGTTTGGTCCTTAAATTAATTTTCTTGACATTTTAACACCAAAAATTATTGAAATTAATATTTTTCAGCATATTTTTCATAGAAAACAGTTTAAGTCCCTGAAAATGCAGTTTTCTCGGTTTTAACCCTTCTTTTTCGCAACTTTGACAATTTTGGCCCAAATTGGAAAAATTTTGCAACTTTGGTCCTTTTTAAATTTAAAAAGCATTTTAAACCTTTGAAAAGGACTTGGATCACTTATGGTCCACTGTTTTACAGAAAATCACAGTTTTGGCCCTCCAAAACAGAAAAATTCGCATAATGGGCCTCATTGGGCCAAAAATGTCATTTTTAGCCCATTAAGCTTGGAATTTATGTTTTTAATCCCCTAAATGAGTATATTTCCAGAAATTGATTTATGGAAACTGTTTTGGCACACTTCATCCATCAGAATTCGTGATATGCCCATTTGGACCCTTAATTTTGTATTTTTCACATTTTAGGCCCAAAATTTGTGTTTTTAACCCAAAGAAAATTGTTACTAAACCACTTAGCCATTTTTCTTGAAACACTTTGTATGTAGAAATATATTTGAAGCTAAAATCATTTAACACAAGATATATCTCGGTTTTGAGGGGTTTTAGGGCTAGATCCAACATTATAACACACAAATGCATACATGTAAGCATGGAAATCATACAAGGCATACAAAACACATATAGATCTACACTTTCACTTGTATCCCCCCCCCCACAAAACTCATAAAAACAGAAAATAGGGGGTATGAAGCTCACCTTGGGTGTGGGGGCTCGGTTTTGCAAAGAAAATGGAAGGAAAATGAAGTGATTTTTGGCCTTAGCTCCCTTTGATGAAGATCTCGAGTTTGAGATGGTTCTAGGATGCAAGATCACGATTTTTGCATAGATTAGGAAAGGATTTTGATAAAACAAAGAATTTAATTCATAGATCCAAGCATTTCTTACCTTAGATGAAGGATTTTGTGGTAATTTCCTCTTGAATGCTTCCTAAAACTCGAGATTTTTGAGTGGAGAGGAAGGAGAGTTCTTGAGATGATCTAGAGAGAATTTGAGAGATTTTTGTGGGTGTGTGTGGGTGTATGGCCGAGAGTGAGAGAGATAGGAAGAAAGAAGTGATCTTGATATGATGCTTGCTTGGAAACATGAGTTATGTGCATGGAAACCCAACAAATAAAAGTGAGGTGGCAACCCAAGGTCAACTCTCCCTTTTTCCTTGGGCTTGGGCCGAGAATGGGGAGAGAAGAAAGGATTTTTGGGCTTTTTGCCCCTAAGCCCAATATTAGAAGTAGTTTGGGTGTTTATTGGCCTTATAAAATAAAATTGTGATTTTTATGCTTTAATAAGCTAGATTAGGTTAATCATGGATCAAAGCTTTCAATTCATTTCATTCTAGGCCCAACATGGCCCAAAATGTTGAAATAAATTAGTGTGGGTCCAATTAGAGCCCAATTAGGGTTCTAAGCCCATGATAGTCTAATTGGAAGCTTATTGGTCCATTTGGATCCAATAGGGGAGTCCTAGTCCAAAATGGACTTAAACAAGGACTTTTAGGGTCTCCAATTGTTTGATGACTATTTGTAGTACTTGTATGATGTATTTGATTGAAGTTTTTGATTCACATTAGTTTGAATGTATAGATTACATGACACAAAATTTCCAGTTGTGACATCATCCCCCCGTTAGAGGGAATTTCGTCCTGAAATTCTGTTTGAAAGTTAGATTTGAGAATGCTAGAATAGGTGAGGGTACTTCTGCTTCATTTGATCCTCGCGTTCCCACGTGAATTCTGGCCCACGCTTTGCATTACACCGTACCTTCACGATCGGGATGCGACTTTGCTTAGTACGCTTCACTTCCCTGTCCATGATTTCGATTGGTTCTTCGACGAACAAGAGATTCTCATTAATTTCGATTTCGTCAAGAGGAATGACAAGGGTTTCATCTGATAGACACTTCTTCAGATTAGAGACATGAAACACGGGGTGTACACCGTTTAGCTCTGCGGGTAGTTGCAGTCTGTATGCTACCGGACCTATTCGGGCGACGATTTCGAAAGGTCCAATGTATCGCGGGTTCAGCTTTCCCCGTTTTCCGAAACGTATAACCCCTTTCCAGGGTGAGACTTTCAACAGTACCCGATCGCCGACCTGGAATTCTAAGGGCTTTCGCCGTTTATCGGCGTAGCTCTTTTGTCGGTCACACGACGCTTGCAATCGAGCTCTGATCTGAACGATCTTTTCTGTGGTTTCGCGAATGATTTCCGGTCCTGTTAGTGCTCTGTCCGACGTATGTGTTTTTGCTAGCTGGGTATCACCTACTTCAGCCCAACATAATGGGGATCTACATTTACGCCCGTACAGTGCTTCGAAAGGAGCCACCTTGATGCTTGAATGGTAACTATTGTTATATGAGAACTCAATCAACGGCAGGTGGGTATCCCAAGACTTTCCAAAGTCTATTACACATGCACGAAGCATGTCTTCAAGCGTCTGAATGGTTCGTTCGCTTTGACCGTCCGTTTGTGGGTGATACGCGGCGCTCATATCGAGATGAGTTCCCATTGCCTTGTAGAGTGATTGCCAAAAGCGCGATGTGAACCTACTGTCCCTATCCGAGATGATAGATTTTGGCACTCCATGGAGTCTTACGATTTCTCGTAGGTACAAGCGCGTCAGTCTCTCCATTTTGTAGGATTCTTTGATTGGCAGGAAGTGGGCAGATTTCGTCAGTCGGTCGATTATTACCCATATGGTGTCCAATCCGTCCGACGTCTTGGGCAGCTTGGTCACGAAATCCATAGAAATCCCCTCCCATTTCCACTCAGGGATTGCCGGTTGTTGTAACAATCCGGAAGGTTTCTGGTACTCCACTTTTACTTTGGCGCACGTAAGGCACTTACCAACATAAGTCGCGATTTCCGCCTTCATGTTAGGCCACCAATAGTGTTGCTTAATGTCCAAATACATCTTGTCCAAACCAGGGTGAATGGAGTATCGTGTCTTGTGGGCTTCCTTCATAACGGTCTCTCTAAATCCTCCGATTTTTGGGACCCAAATACGGTTCATGAAGTAGTATACCCCATTCTCCTTGACTTATAGGTTCTTCTCCATCCCGCGTAATGCCTCGCTAGTTCTATTTTCCGCTTTCATAGCCTCTGCCTGAACTGATGCAATTTGAGTGGCCAGATGAGACTGAATGGTTATCGAGTGCATTTTCGTACGGCGATTAGAGTACTCCTTCCGACTTAATGCATCGGCTACCACGTTGGCCTTGCCTGGATGGTACTTGATCTCGCATTCGTAGTCGTTTAGCAATTCCACCCATCTTCGTTGTCTCATGTTCAGCTCCTTCTGATTCAAGATGTGCTGAAGGCTCTTGTGGTCCGTGAAGATGGTGCACTTTGTGTCGTACAGGTAGTGCCTCCAAATTTTTAGGGCGAAGACCACGGCTCCCAGTTCTAGTTCATGGGTCGTGTAATTTACCTCGTGCGTCTTTAGTTGGCGGGACGCGTATGCTATCACTCTTCCACGTTGCATGAGAACGCAACCTAAGCCCTGATTTGACGCGTCACAGTAGACTACAAAATCTTCCGTTCCTTCGGGTAGAGATAGCACAGGAGCACTACAGAGAGCTTTCTTCAGGGTTCGAAACGCAATTTCTTGTTGGTCTGTCCACTTGAATGGCACGCCCTTTTGTGTAAGCAAGGTAAGCGGCTTGGCGATCTTAGAGAAGTTTTGGATGAACCTCCTATAGTAGCCTGCTAGGCCTAAGAACTGACGAATTTCTGTGGGCGTAGTCGGAGTTGCCCATCCTTCCACAACTTTGACCTTAGAGGGATCCACATGAATTCCGTCTTGGCTAACTACGTGGCCTAGGAAATTCACACTCCGGAGCCAGAACTCGCATTTGGAGAATTTGGCATACAGCTTTTCCGTTCGCAGAGTTTGTAGGATCTGTCGGAGATGTTGGCCATGCTCCTCTTTGTTTCGAGAATAGACGAGGATGTCATCGATAAACACAATGACGAAGTTGTCCAGGAACGGTCGACAGATTCGATTCATTAGGTCCATAAATGCGGCGGGTGCATTTGTTAGACCGAAGGGCATTCGACGAACTCATAATGTCTGTAGCGGGTTCGGAAAGCGGTTTTAGGAATATCCTCTTCTCGGACTTTGAGTTGGTGGTATCCGGACCGTAAATCTATTTTAGAAAAATAGCTAGCTCCTTGGAGCTGGTCGAATAGATCATCGATTCGCGGGAGTGGGTAGCGGTTTTTAACAGTGAGCTTATTTAACTCTATGTAATCGATACACATTCTAAAAGATCCGTCCTTCTTTTTGACGAAGAGCACCGGAGCTCCCCATGGCGAGTAGCTAGGTCGGATAAATCCCTTGTCCAGAAGCTCACTGAGTTGGCTGGACAATTCCTGCATTTCAGCAGGAGCCAATCGATATGGTGATTTAGCGAGAGGAGTTGCTCCTGGAACGAGGTCGATTCGGAACTCAACCTGTCTCTCTGGGGGTACTCCTGGAAGATCTTCGGGAAACACGTCCGGAAATTCACACACTACTGGGATGTTTTGGATGTTAGTTTCTTCTTTGGCCTTGTCCACTATGTGAGCCAAGAACGCCAAATTGTTCTTTCGCAAGTGTTTTTGTGCTTTGATGCACAAGATGAGACGAAGATTCGTACTGGGTTTGTCTCCGTAAATTACTAGGGTTTCGTGATTTGGGAGACGAAGGCGAATGGCCTTTTCATGGCACATAATCTCAGCATGGTGGGGGCTTAACCAATCCATGCCGATAATCACATCGAAACTCCTAATTGATACTGGCATCAGATCTATTCGTAAGACATGTTGGTTGAGGGTTAGGGTACATCCAATGTAGATCTCCCTAGTGGATTCGGTTTTCCCATTGGCCATTTCCACCGTATAGGTTTCATTTAGCTTCTGGGGTTGTTGTTTTAGTAAATGTTTAAACTTCTCACTTACGAAACTTCGCTCCGCTCCGGTATCAAATAAGATGCATGCATAAGTGTGGTTTAGGAGGAACGTACCGGTCACAACTGCGGGGTCCTGAACTGCATCACTCTGACCCATAGTCAGCATTCTTCCTGCTCCTCTGTTTCCTGAGTTGTTGTTGTTAGGGCAATCTCGACGGAAGTGTCCCGTCCTTCCGCACCCGAAACAGGTGTGGCTAGGCCCTGTATTGTTGCTGCCGGCATTGGTGTTGTTGTTATTGCGGTGGTTGTTGTTGTTCTGGTTGTTTCCCTGACTCTGGTTCTGAGAAGGATAAGTCCTGCAGAACCTTGCAGTGTGTCCCCTTCGGTTGCAATTCGTGCAATGAAACTCCCTACATTCTCCTTGGTGATGGAAACCGCACTTGTTGCATTTGGGAAGATTACCGGAATAGGGTCTTGAAGCATTTGAAGTAGCTGAGGCTGGAGCATGTGGTGTGGCTGGAACCGGCACAGTGACATCGTTAACTGCCACTGTTTGCTGCTTTTTAGAGGTCTCGGGGCCTTGACGCCCCTTTCTCTTGTTGTTCCATCCTTTCTTACCATCACCCTCCTTCTTCTTCTCAGTCTCCACTGGTTTCTCGCCCTTCTTGTTGTTGTGATCATATAGCCTCTTTGCCAATCTCTTTGCACTGTCAAACGTTTCAGGGTTCGCAGCTATCACATTCCCTTGAATGGGAGGTGTCAGTCCCCAGATGAATCGTTCGATCTTCTTTCCTTCTGATGTGATCATACCCGGGCACAACAGAGATAGTTCGCTGAATCTCGATATGTAAGCATCGATGTTCCCATTCTGCACCGTGAGATTCCATAGTTCCTGTTCCATCTTCTGTATTTCGCCTCGGGGGCAGTACTCCGCCATTAACATTTCTTTCATTTCTGCCCAGGGAATAGAGTTGGCGACAGGGAGCGTCATAGCTTCTACGTGCCCATTCCACCAAGTAAGTGCTTGATCCATAAAAGTGCAGGCCGCGAACTTCACCTTCATCTGCTCGGGGCACTCGCATATCTCGAATACCGACTCTACCTTCTCGATCCATCGCTTCAGAGCGATCACTCCTCCAGTGCCGTTGAAAGTTCGGGGTTTAGCGTTCGCAAAGTCCTTGTAGGTGCACGTTTTAGTGGGTCCTTGGTTCGTCCCGTTGTTCGAACTTCTGGATCCTTGCCCGTTACCTCCTCCGTTGTTCCCTCGGTGAAGTTGTGCCATAGCTGCTGTGACCGCAGCAGACACGGCTGCCTGGAAAGCAGTGGAGTCAACTTCAGGCGGGGTTGGTTCGGGATTTCCGCGAGTAGCTGGGCGAGGCATCTTTCTGTCATGAAACGGAAAGATGTTGAGTGTACGTGGTTTCTGTGGGGTTGCGATCCTACTAACTAGGTGTATGATACGAACCTAAACATTACTACCATTGAGCATACAATCATAACGTCTCAACACATAACAACTGATAATATCATAGCAAAACACACAAAAGTTCATTAATATTATCCGCATGTAATACAAGAAAATTTGCTCGTAAGAGCATACATGAGTGGCACTAATCCGACAGCATAACGGCTCCATGAGTAGTGTAGTCACTTAAACATAGAGCCGGAGTACATAACATAGTTCCTAATGGCCTACTATGATAAGTCTATCCCTAACCGCGATGAGCTGCGTCAGGAGGTGGTGCTGAAGATGTGGACGCTCCCTGAAGACGAGCCACTAGGCGTTCTGCGTCCTAAAGTCGAGACTCCCACCTTACCTGCCTCATGTGAAACTCCCGGAGGACGTCACGCGTCTCCTGTTCCGCACGCTCGACCCTAGTCCACAACTGGCGTACTTGATCAGCAGTGCCCTGAGCAAGGTCGCCGGTGTCCCGTAATCGTCTCACCATGACCGGTAGGGCTCGGTCGGCCGGTCGTCCGTCCCTCAAGTCAAAGAACTCACGTGACATGCCAAACGGGGGTCGCTGTCCCTGATGTCTGCTCCATCTCCAAAGATCAATGCCCCAAGGAGGGGTAGGTCCAGTGGGACCCACACGATAAGCAGGCACCCTGATCGGGTAAGGGGGGTCGATGACCTCGGACTCTGCGTCCGAATCACCCCCTTCGCTGTCATCGAGCTCCTCTTCGAAATGTTCTTCGTCTTCTTCGGGTTCGGCAGGCTCGCCCTCGACTTCTGCCTCCGGTTCCCCGTCAGATTCCTCTTCGGGGTCCTCCTCAGGTTCCTCTTCAGGCTCTTCCTCCTCTAGCCACCCGTTGTTTCCCTGATTAGGGAAGTAAGGGTCTCCAGGGTGATGAAAACCAGCCATGCTGTCTGCGCGAGTATGTAAATATGCTAACATTATTCCTAGGATGCTATGACTATTGTACAAACTAAGCAAACATTCTCTTTTTGGTGATAAAGGGTATAGTTTTAGGTTCCCTAGCTATCCCGATCTCATCAAGACGTGTGTTAGTTTTACCTTGGAGAGAATGTAGTTGATCAGGCTACATTCACTCCTTGGTATCACAAAGAACAGTCCTGAATTAACCGAGATACCAGTGTTATTGTGTTTGATTCAGCGTTAGGTCCTCATCCCTAATGCAAGCAAGTGTGTTTTATTTACTTGTTTTGTTCAGAGTTATGTTAGTCCCTCTTTTTGGTTTATAGTTGCATATCAATGTGTGGCTCGACATGCTAGTTCACTATAAACAAAGCTCTGATACCAACCTGTCACACCCCCGAACCAGACGGCGGAAACGTCCGGGGGCTGTCGTGACTCAATTGAATACCATAACATTGAATATATATGAAACATAACAACATTCGTCACCATGTATTAATATAGTACAACCGGTAGCGTTTACATGTCATACATTGTTTAAACATTACATTCCCAAAAAAAAAAAAAAAATTGTTCGATTCGTTCATAATCAAACTGCAAGCCATCACCGAATATGTTTTCATTTGGTTCACTGGTTCCCTGAGAATACAAGCATTTTGAAAAACGTCAACATATGAAATGTTGGTGAGTTCATAAGTAGTGTTTGAAATCCAATGTTTGTATTGTTTGAAAACTACCAGAAAATCCGATATTTTCTGAAAGAAAAGCTTTTGAAAATGTTGTGAAGATCCATAGGTATGCTTGTTTGTTTCTATGCTTGTAAAAATTGTTCATTTAAAATTGTATGCATTTCAAATCTGTATGTATTGAAAACCCTAGGAAAACCCGATGTTTTCCTATTTCCTTGAGTTCCATGAAGTCACATTGAAAACATTGCATAGCGTGTAGTGTCAGTCCCAGGCGACGTTGGATTATTTTTGAGCATGATTATTTACTACAAACACGCGTTACACAAACGACTAGTCTATAGCTATACTAACGATCCCGTAGGCGTCGTCCGTACTAATCACGTTATCCAATCGCCCTGACTATGTGTAGTCCCACATCCGAAGAGAAAGAGGTCACGAAGACCCCGATGACTCCATTAACCGGTTGGGGATAAAATATACGAGGGGTCCCCGACCCGCCTCGCATAAAATGTAGACTTTACTAGCTATACCAAAGGACCCTTGGGGACCAGTAGTATACAAGCCATTGAAAGTCCATTTACGTTGTGTCGGATCGGTAAAACCCAACACTCCGTAAAAAAAATGTCTTCGGGCCTTAAGATCAGGTCATTGGGCTAGCTAGGCTCAACGAACAAGATTTTACACTTTTGGGGCCCAAAGATGGTGCGTAGACGTCTGTGCACACTCGCATGTATAATGTATTACCAAACGTTACTTGTATGAATCGTAGTGTCGTAGTGTCGTAGTGTTAGTAGTTGTAGATTTCTATTGGTTTGAGACCGAGCCAATTCGTTTAACAACGACTTTTGGTATTGTAATGTATTGTATTTCGTCGATAGCCGCGGTGCCATTATTTGATCAAATTGTGTATATTGAATTAGCCTTGAAAATTTTCTGTTTTCAGCCCCTCATTGTTTGTAAAATTTACATTTTCAACCCTTTTATTAAATACTTCCCGGTTTGGTCCTTAAATTAATTTTCTTGACATTTTAACACCAAAAATTATTGAAATTAATATTTTTCAGCATATTTTTCATAGAAAACAGTTTAAGTCCCTGAAAATGCAGTTTTCTCGGTTTTAACCCTTCTTTTTCGCAACTTTGACAATTTTGGCCCAAATTGGAAAAATTTTGCAACTTTGGTCCTTTTTAAATTTAAAAAGCATTTTAAACCTTTGAAAAGGACTTGGATCACTTATGGTCCACTATTTTACAGAAAATCACAGTTTTGGCCCTCCAAAACAGAAAAATTCGCATAATGGGCCTCATTGGGCCAAAAATGTCATTTTTAGCCCATTAAGCTTGGAATTTATGTTTTTAATCCCCTAAATGAGTATATTTCCAGAAATTGATTTATGGAAACTGTTTTGGCACACTTCATCCATCAGAATTCGTGATATGCCCATTTGGACCCTTAATTTTGTATTTTTCACATTTTAGGCCCAAAATTTGTGTTTTTAACCCAAAGAAAATTGTTACTAAACCACTTAGCCATTTTTCTTGAAACACTTTGTATGTAGAAATATATTTGAAGCTAAAATCATTTAACACAAGATATATCTCGGTTTTGAGGGGTTTTAGGGCTAGATCCAACATTATAACACACAAATGCATACATGTAAGCATGGAAATCATACAAGGCATACAAAACACATATAGATCTACACTTTCACTTGTATCCCCCCCCCCACAAAACTCATAAAAACAGAAAATAGGGGGTATGAAGCTCACCTTGGGTGTGGGGGCTCGGTTTTGCAAAGAAAATGGAAGGAAAATGAAGTGATTTTTGGCCTTAGCTCCCTTTGATGAAGATCTCGAGTTTGAGATGGTTCTAGGATGCAAGATCACGATTTTTGCATAGATTAGGAAAGGATTTTGATAAAACAAAGAATTTAATTCATAGATCCAAGCATTTCTTACCTTAGATGAAGGATTTTGTGGTAATTTCCTCTTGAATGCTTCCTAAAACTCGAGATTTTTGAGTGGAGAGGAAGGAGAGTTCTTGAGATGATCTAGAGAGAATTTGAGAGATTTTTGTGGGTGTGTGTGGGTGTATGGCCGAGAGTGAGAGAGATAGGAAGAAAGAAGTGATCTTGATATGATGCTTGCTTGGAAACATGAGTTATGTGCATGGAAACCCAACAAATAAAAGTGAGGTGGCAACCCAAGGTCAACTCTCCCTTTTTCCTTGGGCTTGGGCCGAGAATGGGGAGAGAAGAAAGGATTTTTGGGCTTTTTGCCCCTAAGCCCAATATTAGAAGTAGTTTGGGTGTTTATTGGCCTTATAAAATAAAATTGTGATTTTTATGCTTTAATAAGCTAGATTAGGTTAATCATGGATCAAAGCTTTCAATTCATTTCATTCTAGGCCCAACATGGCCCAAAATGTTGAAATAAATTAGTGTGGGTCCAATTAGAGCCCAATTAGGGTTCTAAGCCCATGATAGTCTAATTGGAAGCTTATTGGTCCATTTGGATCCAATAGGGGAGTCCTAGTCCAAAATGGACTTAAACAAGGACTTTTAGGGTCTCCAATTGTTTGATGACTATTTGTAGTACTTGTATGATGTATTTGATTGAAGTTTTTGATTCACATTAGTTTGAATGTATAGATTACATTACACAAAATTTCCAGTTGTGAAATCATGATTGTTGTAGCCTTGTCCAAGACCTCTACAACCAAACATGACAGTCTTGATTCATACCTACTTCCAACATATGACTGATTGTGGAGGTTTGAATAATATGTTATACCAAACAAAATTATTCTGGAAGTCAAAACATGCAAAAGAAATATAGTAAACGATCGACAAGAGATAGCAACACCTTACTCATAAATAAAACATTTTTATTCATCATCAAATGTCAATAACACTTTACAAATTTCGAGGTTATCTAACTACTAAATCTAATATCATCCTTCAGCCCTATGCTCCGAGCGTGCTGAAGATGCTTAACCCGAGTCAGTCCCTTTGTGAGGGGATCTGCCGGATTCTCATCTGATGATACCCTCTTTGCCACGAGGAGTCCTTCTTCGATCCGATGTCTGATGAAATGGTATTTTCTGTCGATGTGTCTGGATCTCCCGTGATCCCTTGGTTCCTTGGCTAAGGCAACAACACTTTCACTATCACAGAAAATTTCCATTGGCTCTTTAATAGCTGGTACAACTCCAAGGTCTCCAATGAAGTTCTTCAGCCACATTGCCTCCTTTGCCGCCTCGCTAGCTGCAATATACTCTGATTCACAAGTTGAATCTGCCACTGTTTCTTGCTTGGAACTCTTCCAAGAGATTGCTCCTCCATTCAGGGTAAAGACCCAGCCCGACTGAGAGCGGAAATTATCCCTATCAGTCTGGAAGCTAGCATCACTATACCCTACTACTCTCAAGTCATCACTCCCACCGAGGGTAAGGACCCAGTCCTTAGTCCTTCGTAGGTACTTGAGGATATTCTTTACCGCAGTCCAGTGTGCCTTGCCAGGGTTCGCCTGATACCTGCTAACCATGCTCAAGGCAAAAGCTACATCGGGTCGAGTACACGTCATAGCATACATGATTGATCCTACAGCCGAAGCATAAGGTGTTCGACTCATTTCTGCTATCTCAGCCTCAGTGCTAGGGCTTTGTGTCTTACTCAATCTGGTGTTACTCTGGATGGGTAACTCTCCTTTCTTGGAATCCTGCATGCTGAATCTCTTCAGCACCTTATCCAAGTAGGTACTCTGACTAAGTCCAATTAGTCTTTTACTCCGATCTCTCAAGATCCTTATCCCTAAAATATAGGCAGCTTCACCAAGGTCCTTCATAGCGAAACACTTCCCAAGCCAGGACTTTACTTCCTGCAGGGTTGGAATGTCGTTTCCTATGAGTAGTATGTCATCCACATACAATACCAAAAAGCTAACTATACTCCCACTAACCTTGACATACACACAAGATTCATCTTCACTCCTAGTAAAGCCAAATTCCTTGACCTTCTCATCAAAGCAAAGATTCCATCTGCGAGGTGCTTGCTTTAATCCATAGATGGATTTCTCAAGCTTACACACTCTATTAGGGTACTTGCTGCTGACAAAACCTTCTGGCTGACTCATGTAAACATCTTCATCCAACTTTCCATTAAGGAAAGCGGTTTTGACATCCATCTGCCATATTTCATAGTCATGAAAAGCAGCTATGGCTAACAGAACCCGAATAGACTTAATCTTGGCTATCGGAGAAAAGGTCTCATCATAATCCACTCCAGGAATTTGAGAGAAGCCCTTTGCAACCGGTCTAGCCTTATAAGTGTGTACTTTACCATCCATGTCGGTCTTCTTCTTGAAGACCCATTTGCACCCTACTGTCTTACGACCTGGTACATTTTCAACCAAGTTCCAAACTTGATTGTCATACATGGATTGTATCTCGCTATCCATAGCCTCTTTCCATTTAGCAGACTCGGGGTCTGCCATGGCTTCCTCGTAGCTGTTAGGGTCATCTTGACTTACTAGTGTCCCATCACTAATAAGTGTCTCACCTTCTGCAGTAATATGGAATCCATAGTAATGCTCAGGTGCACTCCTAACTCTCGTGGAACGCCTCAGAGGTATGGGTTTGTCAATTGGCTCAACAAGAGTTTCCTCCTCAAGTTGAGGGCTAGAGTTTGAAGTTCCTTCACCACTTGATTCTTGAATTTCTTCAAGATCAATTTGCCTCCCACTGTCTCCTTGGCTTATAAACTCTCTTTCTCGAAAGACTCCTCTTCTTGCTACAAAGACCACATTGTCACTGGGTCTGTAGAAGAGGTAACCAAAGGATCGTTGTGGGTAACCAATGAAAATACACCTCTCGCTTCGAGGTTCGAGCTTATCATGAGTCTCACGTCTCACGAAAGCCTCGCAACCCCAAATCTTGATGTGGTCTAGTTTAGGTACTTTACCAGTCCACATCTCGTGAGGAGTTTTGGCAACTTTCTTTGTAGGGACTAGATTAAGAATATGGGCGGCAGTCTCTAAGGCATACCCCCAGAATGAGATTGGTAGCGTAGCTCGACTCATCATGGAACGAACCATATCTAACAAGGTTAGATTACGCCTCTCAGCCACACCATTCAACTGTGGTGTCCTGGGAGGTGTCAATTGTGAGACTATCCCACATTCCCTTAGATAGTCAAGGAACTCTGAACTAAGATACTCACCACCACGATCGGATCGAAGCATCTTAATGTTCCTGCCCAATTGATTCTCGACTTCCTGTTTAAATTCCTTAAACCTTTCGAAAGTCTCTGACTTATGCTTGATCAAGTAGACATATCCATATCTACTATAATCATCAGTAAAAGTCAAATAATAACGATTAGCATCCCTTGTTGCATGTTTGAATGGTCCACACACATCCGTGTGTATAAGGTCCAACAAACCTTCACCCCTCTCACACGAACCTGTGAAGGGTGACTTTGTCATTTTTCCATGTAAGCATGATTCGCAACTATCATCTGACTTTAGGTCAAACGACTCCAAGACTCCATCCTTTTGGAGTTGGCCTATGCGTTTCTTGCTTATATGTCCAAGGCGACAATGCCATAATGATGCTTTATCCAAGTTATTATTATTCATAGAATCAATACACAAAACATTATTTCCTAAGTTATATACAACAGATACAGCTTCATACACACCATCACAAGGTAATGCTTTAAAATAAAGAACATTATTAAAGAAAGCATCAATAGAACCAAATTCATTATTAAATGAAAAGGTAAACCCTTGTTTGTACAAAGCATGAAAGGAAATAATATTTCTTGCCATTCCTGGCGAGTAACAACATTTATTCAAATCTAAACTAAACCCACTACTTAGCGATAAAGTATAAACTCCAATCTTGGTAACAGGTAAAGCTTTCCTATTCCCCATGATCAAGTTTATTCTTCCTTGCTCCACATTCTCACTTCTTCTTAGTCCCTGCAAGTCACAACAAATGTGAATACCACAACCGGTATCAAGGACCCAAGATTTAGAATGGGGTGAGTTATTAGAAATGATAGTGTAAATACCTGCATGGTTGGGTTTGACTTTCCCATCCTTCACATCCTGCTGGTACTTTGGGCAGTTCCGCTTCCAATGAGTCTTTTTATGGCAATAGAAGCATTCAGCCTCTTTTGGGTCAGAAGAAGGAGTAATGAAACCTTTCTTGGTTCCACTCGAGGAAGAGCCATCAAGGGTCCGAGCCTTGGTACCCTTCGAAGATCTCTTTCTCTTCCTCCCTCGACTTTTCCCGATTGCCAAAACCGAAGTTGAGTTTGGAGTAGGAGTGATAGCAACCGACTTCCCCTTAAGACCCGATTCTGCTGTCTTGAGAAGTCCCTGAAGTTTGCTGAGTGTGACTTCTTCCTTGTTCATGTGATATGTCATGCGGAATTGATCATAGCACGATGGTAAGGAATGCAAAATGATATCTATTGCAAGATCCTCCGGGAAGTTCACATTAAGTTTCAGCAAACGATCCACATACCTTTGCATTTTTTGCATGTGGCTCGTGACGGATTCCCCGTCCTTCATCATGGTTGTTATCATGGAGCAGATGATTTCATACCTCTCTTGTCTTGCACTTTGATGGTATCTTTCCATCAAATCTTGGTGCATTTCATAAGGGTAGAAATCCTCATAAGACTTTTGGAGTTCCGCTGTCATCGTGGCCATCATGATGCAAGCCACTTTCGTAGCATCCCTTTCATGTGCCCGGAAGTCAGCGATCTCCTGAGGAGTTGCAGTGGTCTCATCAATCTCCTTAAGCTCCTTGTCAAGGACATATTCTTTGTCCTCGTAGCGGGTAATCATTCTGATGTTTCTGATCCACTCATTGAAGTTGGATCCATCAAAGGTGACTTTCCCACACAAGTTCATAAGGGTAAAGGAGCCATTAGGATTAGAGCCAGAAGCATTGTTGAAAGACATCTGAAGAGAAGAGAACAAGATTAGTTTAGATATAAGAGAGTCCTTAATAAAACACCCAAATGTAATATTAAGGCTAGGATCCAATCACAATATAATATAGCTTAGAAGAGGTATGCCGTAATCTAAGCTATATCATATTTGAAAGGTAGGTGAATGACGATTCACCAATTTCCACCACGAAAACCGCAATATTTTAGTATTAGGTTTTTGAATGGTTCTTAGAAATTCCTAGATTCTTTGAGATTCAATGAACTTTTCAAAGGCATGTTTCAATCTCGAGTGTGCCCTCCAAGTTTTGTGACTGGGATACCGAGGATCACAAAACGAGGTGTGAAGTAACCATGCAAATCACTTGGTACCCTTAAAGTTTATCACTCAATCGATGTGTCGGTTAACCACACACGCTCCATCGATACTATAATAAACCCTAAGTCACCCTTTACCTACCTTGTTAAGTCCAAGTTAGTGTGCCGGTTAACCACACACGCTCCACCAACGACTTAATCAAAGTGTAAAGTGTAATTTCATGGAATAGCACCTTATTCACATTTTTCCTAAAGTAACTAAGATTGGGTATTTAATAAAACATTTAGTTACTTTATAATATTCATCATACTTTGAATGAGAATTAATAAGTCCTTGTCTTACCCGTTCGGCTAACGACCCTCCACCGGTCAAGCAAGCGGTGGGTGAGAGTGGACACCCATTAAGTCACCATTTTATAGGCAACAACCTTATACCCACCTTATAGATCAGCTTCGTGAATGAGGCGTACTAGCGGTAAGACGACTTTGTTCTTATACATATATATAATTATTAAATTATAATAATATAAGTATAAGGGTTGAATTTTAACTTTTAAAATTCTAGGGATTGGAACTAAAGTTTTAACTTCACTTTACTTGTTCCAAAACTTGAGGGCAAGTTTTGTAAACTTTCAAAACTTTTCATTTCTTGTAACTTATGAGTTTAATAGAGTAATAAAATGAGGACTTTTCATTTTTCCTAACTCTTGTGTTCTTTTAATGGTTTTTAAATCCAAGAGACTTTTGGTTTTCCATAACTTGAGGACAAGTTATGGACTCCATTAAAACACATTATGATCATGAATTAATCTACCACATAGGTTACAAATAATTCCTATGATCATCTAAACATCATAAGAACAAGAATATGAATATGAACACCTTCAAGAATCAAAATCACTTTTAATCTTTGTAATTTTGATAACTAGTTGTTGTAAATGAGTTAGAAAAGACATTACACCTTCTAAAACAAGTTTTCAAGTACCAAAACAATTTAGGGTAACGTTTCTAATCCATTTCCAGCAACTGAAGTCGAAATTCTGCACTCTGTCGACCCTACTCGCCGAGTGCATAAACCTACTCGCCAAGTAGGTTGAAGATACAAGTGAACTCGACGAGTCCTCCCCATGGACTCGCCGAGTCCATCAGTCAGACAACAAGATTTTCGACTTTCTTCAACTTTTAAGCACAAATAACAAACAAACAAGCCTAGGCTCTGATACCACTGATGGGTTTTGAGCATTCTAACACTTCCTAAGTGTACATGCAACCCTAATAACCTTGGATCTATGTTTATCTAATTATCATGCAAAGTTGAATTCCAAGGTTATATTCCTATCTAGCATACATGGGGAACAATTTTAACTTGAATAAGAGATAGAATAACTTACCTTGTTGTTGCTTGTGTTCCTTGAAACCTTGTGAGCCTAGCACCCCAAGTGTGATGCCTCAAATGCTTCACACAACACCAAATGCTCTTGGAAAGACTCTTGAGATAATACACACTTCTTAAAATCGGCCAAGCCCTCTAGTTTCTTAGTGTCTAGCCGATTTTGGTGGAGAATATGATTCTTATATAGTGTTGACACATCTAAGGTTACACCATGTAAACCCTAATGTGTCATGACTCTTCATTTCCATGACCCATGGGTTTGTAACTCCCATGGAGCATCCATGGAGCATCCTATGGGTAGAACCCAACTTGATAATCCATGGAGCCTCTTAGCCCACTATACAAGATATGGATGATTTACATAATCAACCCATATATTTAATTAGTTCTCTTTTGACCACTTAATTAATTCTAAATTAATTATTGATCAAACTAATCAAATAATATTATTAATATATTAGAACTTATAATAATATTAATAATCTCCAAGTGTTATTTCTCTCATTTAGTCTATCCAATTGCATGGTGCCATGCAACCCAAATGGACCATGCCGGGTCGGGTCAAGTACACACCCGAAATAGTTATGGACTTAGACACCTTATCCAACAATCACATCTTGGAGATGTAGTCAAATATTGACAAGCCGGGAGAGTTGGGTGTCAAAGTCTTGAGAAAGTTGGTGGTTCAACTACTTTCTAAGTCACATAGTGAATTCTTTTGGAACACCTATGAAACAGACTATGACAATACCCTTAATGATCTTATCTATTTGATAAGATCAACTTCCTAAAGCTTTATGGACATTGACAATGAAGACATTGGATATCTAGTAAAGCTCTCTCTTCCCAATGGAAAGGGATCAGCCATAGTCAACTCAGTTGACCAAATGGTAAAGAGAAAAGTTGAGTCTGTGATAGTACCGTGTACCATCATTAAAGGGTCCATATGTTTATATTGCCAAAGGAAGGGGCATTGGTTGCGAAGCTGCCAAATTTACCTAAGGATGTTAAAGTCAATAAGTTTGACTCTACTTCAGGTAAAGTCCACTATCTAACTCTGTTAAGTTCTATTCTGAGATTCCTGATACATGATGTGACTGGGTCACATGGTGATGTTTTAAGAATCAAAGAAAAGTGAAGAAACTTAAAGAAAGAATATGTTGAATCTGATCGCATAGATGGATTTCTATCGCGTAGTTTGAAGATCGGATTCTTGAGCTACTTCTTAGGAGTTACGAGATATTACTTAGGAATAGATAACAACAAGTTTTCATATGGATTGTAAGGATAAGTTTTTCCGCAAAGTTTTAAAATAAAAGGAAACTTTTATTTATTTTATGTATCCTTACAATGGCATTTGTGAAAATCTGTGTTGCTTATAAGATTCCATTAATAGCAAGCGTGGAAATATGAAATTGATTCTTTCATTTGTGGTAATGTCTAAATTTACCAAATAAGGAAAGATTCTCATCACCCAAGTTTCAATTGGACCGGAACTTGGAATCATGCAAGTTATATAGCATGATGAATGAGAACTTTCAAGTATTGGAAAAATTAAGATTAATTACTCGGTCATATGGATGTGTGAGTCAAGTAAAGGACTAAGGGATCGAGTACACATTCTTGTGCACTGATTAAGTCCACCACAAAAGATTGATAAGACTATTCGTCATACTTTACTAAAGCTCAGTAAATATGATTATACTTACAAGCTTAAGTGTAACTCTGAGACATTGGAAAAGGTTCCAGTGTATGGCAGAGCGAATAAGAAGAATCAAATTAGGCAGAAGGATAAAAGTTTCTCAAATCTGAAAAGATGGGAGAGTACATTAGTATCAGTTTTGTGATCATCTTAATGATTAAGAAACCATATCAAAATGAGTCCTCTAAGTAAAATCTTAGTGCATTCTTATGACTAAGAAGAGGAACTTGAATTGTATGAGTGGTTAAATCAAGAAGATGAGTCATACTTCATTCCAATACAAGTCTTAGAGTCATACTCCAAGATTGTAACTTGAGTGACATGTCTCAAAGAAGGTTTAAAACACTTGTCAAATGTAAGAGTAAAAGTTTTCTACTCTTGTACATTTGAAATTGGTAAGTTGTGATGTTTTGGATAAAACAAAGACCAACTTAGGCCAATTATGTGAAGTGTTTGTCTTGGTTAGAATCCACACTATCTCTTGGATGTTTGACAAGGGAGTCTTATAGGTCAAGAGGACAGTGGGAGTCTTAAAAGTTTTGAAAGTCTCAAGAACTAATCAAGAATAGAACCTGAAGTTCTTCACTAGCACACGACTTGAGGTTTATAACTTATCGTGTTGACATATTTTGTGCCCATTCCAGTTAAAGTTGGCTTTGCATATGAGTTCTTAGAGTTCTCAATGTGTTGCACAACAATTTGGAAGCAATGGCAGACCCTTGAGCTGCCAGGTGGCAAGAAGTTAAGATTGAGTTCAATCCATATGAGTTTGGATTTGTCATTATCCTTGTCTTGTGACTATGGTTTTGACAATTCACATGGATAAGAACACATACACCATTAAATATAAGTGTCATAAGGTTTCTCTCCGATTCATGAAAATGATGGTGAGGAAACACTTTCACTAAATAGATTTTAGCTAGATAGCAATTGTGATATTTGCATTCTCAAAGTCGTTAGTGGAGCGTGTGTGGTTTACCGGCACACTAACCTGGACTTGTGAGAAGTGGCAAAAAGGTCTAACCATTATGATTACGGCATCCCTCTTCATAATTGTTTAGACACACAAGTGTGCTATCTAAGGGAAGGTGTATGATTTTGATAAATTCTTATCAAAACAATCTAGTATCAGAAATCTGAACTTTGGTAAGATTGTCAATGAAGTATTGATTTCTAGAAGTCCAGCTAATTTCTGAGTACATGTCAAATCTAGTGGGAGCATAAGTGTTATGCTAATAATCATCATGTTAGTGGGAGCATGATAATTATGATAAGTATTGCAAGTTAGCAATGTTAATTATAGAAAACAAAAGGTTTCAATTGGGAAAAGTTGTTTTGCTATAATTAAGGGAGAGGAAATTATACTTCATCTCAAATCTATAAGCTTAGATCGTGAGGTTTTAATCATTTAGTCAAGGATATATATATATGAATTTCATGTTGGAATGGTTCAACTTAAGGAAATTCTGTATATGGGTCCATTATTTGCGTTCTAAAATTCTATTATGATTACGGCATCCCTTTTTATAATCTGAATTATGAGAACTTGGCAAATTGAAATGGAAATGTTATAGCAAAAGACTGGTTTAGTCTTTATGTGAGACATCATGAATCATGTCCCATATGCTTCAGATATAGGATCGATTACATGTGCTATATTCATCCGTTCTAAGTTTTTCCAAATGCCTGGGGCATTAAGAAGGGAAAAGCTCTAGAATTGGATGTGACTAAAAAGGATTAAACAGTTGTCGAGGACAATCTAAGGTTTACCAACGATTGGGTGCTCAAGAACAGTTGGAAGTATAGTGATAATTCTGGAAGGACCATATTGACATAGTCTGTAAGGAGGCAACTCTTATTCAGAAGTGATAGTCAAAATGGAATCTGGAAATGTTTCAAAGTTAGAATTTTCAATCTGTTTAAGATTAGGAAACTTAATGCAAGAAGGATGTTTCCAAGGAGTTGATCTCCTTTGGAATACTCTGTAATGATTGTTGTCAAGTCTTTCTAACTTTGTGCATAATCATTACCAGAGGATCAATGCATATAAGTTTAAAATCTAACAGATTTCAGTAAATGACATGAATTTGGAATTCTTGTATTTGCAGTAAGGATTTGGGAGTGTGAAAAGAGAATCATTGAAGTTATGTTCAATGGATCTAGTTCACAAAGTAAAGATCATAGACAAACATAGTATGCATACTTGGTGTATGGCATGACTAGTGTTTAGAAAATATAGTGTACATGCTTGGAGCATGGGACAACTATTGTTTTAAATTCAAGAATAAAGTTGATAGCTGAAACAGTATACAATGAATAATGTGTAATCATATGGTGATAAATAAAAGGTGTTTTATTTATGTTCATAGGTTTTGATACCATATTGGAGTCAATTATTATTGTGTTTCACTTTGCATGTTTTGACTTCCCGAATAAACTGGGTTATTCTTCCGGAATGACTAAGTTATTCAAACCATCCATAGTCGGTCATATGTTGGAAGTAGATATGAATTAGGACTGTCATGGGTTGGCTTGTAGAGGTCTAAGCTATTGGACAAAGGGCTACAACACTCATGAGTGCTCATAAGTTCTGAGTATTGGATTCAACCCGCGCTCATTGGAATCACTTCATGGATTTTATCACGAGTGATCATGAGACGATAATAACTTATATTCTTCAAACCTAGAGATATGAGTTGTTACTATGAGTTGATAGTACATTGATTGCATGAAAACGCATTTGGTAACTCGGTGCTATAAAACGTGTCTTTGTGTATGATTGAACAAGTAGTAGAACAAGCCATATGAGTCGAAGTTTATCCATTCCTTTTACCTTCGGGTTAAAAGAGATATATGTGGGCCCCTCGATGATTTGATGATGACAAATGGAAGTGCTCGGCTGGGCCAGGACTAATTTGATTTGTTTAATTAGTCAATCGTCATAAATCGGAAATCGGGAAACAACAAATGGATAGAGAGAATGATTATAATCCATGTCTCACTCCATATGATATCTACAATGGAGGAATATATGATCCCTTATCTAATGGACAAGTCACTGACAAAGTTCAGAGTTCATCTACAAGGTCAGAGTTCGACAGAAGCTTTTGAGAGCTATGATTGCCAGTCGGTTCCTGAAGTCATACGCAATACTAGTTTTAGACTTATCCAAGTGAGTGACTGTTGGATTAATGTCTAAGTCCATAACTATAATTGGTAAGACTTGACCCGACCCGACATGGTTCATTTGGGTTGCATGGCATCATGCACTTGGATAGACTATAATGAGAGAAATAAGACACTTATGGTTATTAATTTATTATAAGTTCTAGTATATTAATAATAAGAATAATAACATTATTTAATTAGTATTGATCAAGAATTTATCTAGGATTAATTAAGTCATCAAAAGAAGACTAATTAAATATATGGGTTGATTGTGTAAATCATCCATACTTGTATAGTGGGCTAATGCTCTATGGATAATCAAGTTGGGCTAAAACCCATAGGATGGTCCATGGATGCTCCATGGTGTATTTGAACCCATGGAGACAAGGAAATGGAAAGTCATGACAATTAGGGTTTACCCTAATTGTAACACTATATAAAGATCTTATTCTTGACAAAATCGACAACTAGTATCATCTAGAGAGGGCTAGCCAATTTTCATGAAGTGTAGAATTCTCTCAAGTTATTCCAAGTGTATTTGGTGTTTTGTGAACCATTTGAGGTGTCACACTTGGGGTACTAGGCACTCAAGCTTCATGAAGACTTTCTATATCAAAGAGGTATGTAATCTATCTTGTTATATTTATTGTTTTGTATGCTAGATTAGGATAATACCTTGGAAAGTTCTTATTTGCATGTATAATAGAGAAAACATAGATCCAAGGTATTTAGGGTTGCATGTACACTTAGGAGTGTTAGCATGCTCAAAACCCAACACCATCTCACAAAGCATTGTGATTTGGATGAGAATGGAAACAAGAAGGCTCAAGTATTCTATTCAAGTGGCGATCGATATGACGAAAATTGGTGGAAACCGAAGAAGGAATGGCTCCCATACGAAGAATATAAGAAGGCTAAGGAAGAGAAATACAAGCAGAAGGATAGGGGATATTATCAAAAGGAAGAACCGGTGATGTAAAAGAAAGCCGATTTAGAAGAACTGTTCACTAGATTCATAGCCGCGTCCGAAAAGAGACAAAATGATCACGATGCTGCAATACATGAGACCAGAAATATGCTAAGGAATCAGCAGGCATCCATTGTCAACATTGAGAAACAGCTGGGACAGCTTGCACACCAAGTGAACGAAAGAAGACCGGGTCAACTTCCAAGTAATACCGAAACCAATCCGAGAATGGAGAATGTGAGTGCAGTGACCTCCAGTAATGAAGAATTTTTCACACATGCACAGAGGATCTCCAAGAGGAAGACAGAAAAGGCAGAAGAGTCGGCTCCAGCGAAGCCCAACCAGACTCGCCGAGTCCCTCAAATGGACTCGACAAGTCCATGCGTAAATGACAAAACTGTCATTCCCTTAAAGCCATATAATCCTCCTTTGCCATTCCTAATCAAAGCCATGCCTGTGGAAAAAGTTGAAGCTTATAGAGCCTTTATTAAGCATGTTAAATCTTTACAAGTCAATGTGCCATTTGTAGAAACGATGCTCAAAACACCCAAGTACTTCAACTTACTAAAAGGTCTCTTTGCTGCTAGGAAAGACTTGGCTGAAGTCGTAGAAATAATATTGAGTGAGCTACCCGAAAAGAAGGGCGACCCGGGGAGTATCATAATTCCATGCCAGTTTGGAAATGCAATTGTCCCTCAAGCGTTGACCGACTCGGGTGCTAGCATCAATTTGATGCCTTTCTCTTTCTTTAAGAAGCTGAATTTACCGGACGCAAGATCGGTAAACATGAAGATCCATTTGGCAGACAAGACAACAATTCATCCACGAGGCGTTTGTGAGGATCTTCTCATTAAAGTCGACAAGTTCATATTTCCAGTAGACTTTGTGGTGGTTGACATGAAAGAAGACCCTGAAATTCCGATTATTTTGGGGAGGTCATTTTTAAGCACCGCATGTGCTTTAGTTGATGTATGTGAGTCTACACTAACGTTGAGGGTAGGAGATGAGTCGTCAATATTTAGAGTTGTACTAGAAGCCAAGCAAGAAGAGGAAAGAAAAGAAGAGATCTCATTTATCCATTTGGATGACGAGATACTACAAAAAGAACTTGCACTTTTGCAAGAAGAAGATCCAAGCAAGTTTTTACTACCTTCTGGAGAGGATGGAGATGCTAACAAGGACTTGGAGGAGATATAAAAGCTACTGGAAGGAGCCGACTCAGAAAATACCCAGGAAATGAAGAAATAGCATCCGACTCGCCGAGTCACTTTACTGGACTCGACGAGTCCAGTCGAAATTGCCTACAACTTGGACGACTTAGATTTGTTTGTTGCTAGTTCTCTGCATATGTTGGACTTGGATATTTTTGCTCATTCTCTAGAAGAACAAGCAGCAAAAGGAGAAATAGATACGGAAGTTCAACAAGTCCATATAGCATGTCTTGATGCAATTCCGCTTGAAGATGGGGTAAGCACAGAAAAAGAGGAAAAGGCAATGGATAGAAGAGTGGGGGATGATCAACCATTCATTACGAAACCTAGAGCACGCACTTTCACCAAATATAAAGTCATTAAGTTTGATAAAAAGGAGGTGCAAGAGAAGGTGAAAAAGAATGGGGTAAAGAAGAAAAAGAGGAGAAGAGAAGCCCAAGCAGCTGAGGATGATGCTGTAAAAAAGAAGAGAGAGGAATTAAAACGGGCTTACAAAAAGAAAGATTCACGCTTACAAAATGACGTACAAACCACAAAAAATTAGGCGTGCATTACCGATGCTGGAAGATGACGAGATGTAGATGGGAAGGAGTCCAGCTAACGACTCCTTAAAAAGAAGCGCTTGGCGGGAGGCAACCCGTTATTTAGAGTTTGCTTTCTTTTACCTTTTTAGTTTTGTTTGAATTTTTTTTCGTTCTTAGAATTTTAATCTTCCAATTCGTCGGACATGTCTGCTTGAGAGTGCGTATGGACTAAGTGTAGGGTGGAATAAATTTTCTTAATAAATGACAAAATTTTATAATTTTTGAATTGTTTGCAAGACACTCGCCGAGTCCGACCATGACTCGACGAGTCCATTTAGATTTCAGAAAAGAATAACATCGCGACCAGACTCGCCGAGTCTAACCTTGACTCGACGAGTCGGTTTTATTTACAGAAAAAAAATTGAAATTACTTTGACAACCAGTAACTAGGGTTTTAACCCTAAAGAAATCAGTTTTTTTCACAACTCACTCGCCGTGCACCTCCTTCCAAGTGTTCTCTCAAGCATTCATCATCTTCTTCAATTGTTCTTCAAGTTTTTCAATTTCTATCACGAAAGGTAACTAATTTCTTCCTATTTTCTGTTAAAAGCATGATTTTAAGATGATCTAGGGTAGTAATTTCATAGAAAACCCGATTTTGAAGACTAGTGAATTTCTAGGGTTTCGATTTTTTATGAATTATGTTGTTTTGCATGATTATTCTTACCCTAATACCTTATAAACGTGTCCCTGGACAAAACCCTTGAAGTAATTTTGAGATTTCATGGTTCAATTTATACCGACTCGACGACTGACTCGCGCAGTTCTTGCGACTCACCAAGTCGTTCATGGACTCGACGAGTCGAGTCGCGGACACAGTTGTGACTTATTTTAATGATTTTCTGTGTTTTCTGGGTTTTATGTTCTTTGTTTTGCAGGGATAATGTTTCATAGGGGGCAAGGTTCTAGTGGACGCCAAGGAGATTTTCCTTAGTTAAATTTCCCTCAAATCGAATCTGCTTATACCATGACGGGGTGGAAGAAGAAATTAGCTGAAGTAAGGAAGAAAGAAATTTATGTGCCCAACAGAATTGATTGGGGTTGGTTGCAAAGTGTGCGTTATGAAGAGGAGTTGGCTCTTTATCTTTTAAAGGAGTTTACTTACGAGGGAGAGACGATGGTTTGCGATGGGTCTAGCCGGGTTTTCCGTATTCAAGAGCAGGTGTAACGGGAGCTTTCCTTGGAATTTTTCTCCACGGTATCTTTTCGTGGGGGAGATGACTGCTATCACCCGACGAGTGTCAGTTTCTGTCTTGGGGATTAGTTTCATCAGTGCTCCGTGGTTGATCTCGCTTATCGGATGGGTATTTATGACCGGTCACTGGTCTCGACCGCTATTTTCCGCGCATTTATGGAACACTCTCACAAGGTGTTCCCCGATGGAGTGACGAGCACGGGTTACTGGAATACGATTGCCAACAAAGTGTACATTTCGAAATCAGCCCAGGAGGGAAGCATTCGGTCGCCTACACACCGCCTTATTCATCGCCTTATTTCCACCACTATTAACCAAAGGAAGGATGACGACAAGGTTTCTAACCTTGATGCCTTTTACTTATGGAGCATTGTGACACCCGACACTTTCTACAATATTCCTTGGTGTTTGGCTTCATACTTGGCGGAGGGTGCGGTCAAAGACCGCAAGACATCAAAGATTAATGGTGGTATGTTTGTCACACGGCTCGCCAATTCGTTTGGGTTGATGACCCGTGGCATGTGGAATTTGATGACTATGATTCCTACCCCTCCATTCAATCCCATTCTTTTTAAGAGGGATAGGATCATTGAGGACTATGGTGGTGGTCATTATGCTATCCGCATGATGATCCTGTTGTTGGTCCCGAGGCGCCGGGAAGGAGGGTCTGATCAAGGCGAGAGCGTGCTGTAGAGGAGGAACCGTCGGTGATTCCGGTAGACAATGATGAACTACCAATGGATTGGTACAATGTTGAGATGAGGCGGTTACAAGATCAAATGGCGCGGGGAATCAACTTTAGGAATCATTCCCACATTAGACTTTTTGACCACTTTAACATTCCGCATATCGACGGTGGTAACTTCCCGTGTATTCCGTCGTGGGATGAAGTGATCAATGCAAGAAGGAGTGGCGCTGGTGGTAGTGGAACAGCGCATGATCATGACGACGAGGATGATGACCAATTCTTTGTGTTTTTATTGAACAATTTTTATTTTTTTGGTTTTTGTTCTTATTTGGTGTGTTTTGGAATTTGTTAATACTTTTACTGTTTTGCTTGATGATTGATTGCCTTGATGATTTTCAGAATTGGATTAGGAGTGCTTGCATAGAAGAGTTAGAGTTAGAGAGTCAAGAGGGTTATAAAGAGTGAAAGAGAGAGTCAAGAAAGGGAAGCGTTAGAGTTAAAGTGTCGAGTCCGGTCCCTAGGGACATGAGTTAGTGAGTCCAGAAGTGAGGAGAAATTTTAAAGATTTATTAGAGGCTGGAAAAAATGCAAAATATCATTTTTTTCATCCAGCGGTCTACTCGTCGAGTGCACTAAACTGACTCGACGAGTCGCCTTGTATTCTCACGTATTCGAAGATGTCCGCGCTTATACTCGACGAGTGGTATATATGACTCGACGAGTCATTCATTTTTATACCGAGAGGACTGCTGATTTGATGCTGCTGAGTGTACCACTTGACCACTTATTCTTCCATATCGATTCTTGAAGATCTTACACTATTTTTCCTGCATATTTGGAGCTGCCACACGAGATTTTGATGCCCAAGTCATCGATGAGCTGTTCCCATGGCTGAAGTTAATTGAAGTTGGTGCTGGAAAGAAGATTATCAACCTATCGACTGCTACCCCAGGGGAGTTTGTTCCAATTCCCTCTATATTTGCATTTTTATTTTTGCATAATATGCAATGAGGGCATTGCATAAAATAAGTGTGGGGTAGGGGGTTGGTCACATATTAGAAAATTTAGAATCTTAATTTAGGCTAATATTTAAAAAAAAAAATTGTTGCATACCAAAAATATTACTTAGGACTTAATTTAGAAAATTTTGGTAAAAGCAATTTAGGATTCCATGTTAGAATTGTGTTGATGATTGCATGAAAACCCAAATGTTTAGTTGAGCCTATATACGTTGTAGTGCATTTGTGGCTTTCTTATTCCAGTGAAATCATGGGACAAAAACACGACCCTGCTCAGCCTGAGGGATGTAATATGTTTAGCAGCCTAAACCTAAAATGTATCCAGGAAAATTATTATCGTTAGCCAATAAAGGTTGAGGTTGAGCGCCCCTACTTAAGCATGTAGGTTTATTGAGTGAAAAAAAAGTGAGGTACACGTAAGAACCTTGTGTGCAAATAATAATTAATTTTCTGTTAATAGGAAGATGATTGAGTAGCATGAACATCTATTGATTATCAACCTCATATACTATGTGATCACTTTGTCATATGTCTAGGATTAATGAACATGAAACTAGAGTTAATAAGAAAATTGAGTAAATTCATGTGCAAGCTTGTGTGATGACCATCAACAAGAAGTTAATTAAAAGACCAAATTAGTTGACTATTGCAAGTCTAATTTAACCCGAATAATTAATCTAGTAAATCTAATTAAATTAGACAACTGGCCACTGTTTAAGTTAGTTTATTTGCTAAGGATTAGTGTAGTGAATGCGAATCTAATCACTTGAATCGGTAACCGACAAAAGAATTAATCCATTGCACCATTACCTTGAAATCAACCATAGGATCAATTGAGTTGAACTAAACAGAAGTTCCTTCCAATTATTGAATCTACTTAGCTCTTTGTTTTCTAGTTTTTAAATTAGTAATAGTTAGCAAGTTTCTAGTCTTGTAAAACTAGAGAAAACCCCCTACTTATTAATTAATTTAGATAGAATTAGTTTTTAGTTTTAATTTTCCGTTCCCTGTGTTCGATACCCTACTTATTCAACTATACCACAATTGATAGGTTCACTGCCTTTGTTTGTTATTTTATAATTAAAAGTAGGTTTAAAACTAAGTGAGTTTGCACACATCAATCACTGGCGTGATCACCATTCTAAAGTTCCAAACGTTCTCTCATACTGGGAGAGTAGTCCTTCAGGTTGATTCTTAAAAAGCTCGGGTTGTCCTTGTATCTGTGTTTCCTGTCGATTGGCTTTCGGAGGTTTTCTGGATCATCGGATGAATTGGATGTCTACGGGTATCTGTTTGCAGCAGGGTTCTATCTCAACTTAGTGCGAAATGAACCTGCACTTCTGGTTCTTGAGATGTTTCTAACGAAAAGCCTCGTAGTCGGTGAGATAGGGTTTTACCAGACGATTGTTTAGAAAGTTTTTAAATTTTTCATCATCGTCTAGTTGACGCTTTCACAATATGATTCCTAACGGGAAAGAATCATGCTCTTACTCGCTTTGCTGTTTCACGAATAACACTCCCTGCTCAGGGCTAACACAGTCCTTAGAGAATTTTCTGAAGTGTTGGACTGCCTCGGGAGGTGGTTCTACTATCTCTGCACAAGATAGTATTCTTGGAACACCTAGTAGTCCAATGAATCTCTAAGGCATGCTCTTATCTCTAAGGCGTCAGTTTATTTTAGTTGCGGAAAGCGCGTGCTCTTGTATAACCCATCGACTAACACCTAGACGAGTGTCAAGTACATACTCTTCGGGATCTGGGTTATAAGGCTTAACGTAACCTAGTTTCGCACTTTATTCAATTATTCTTCGTTGTGGAGGTTATCCTATGGTTCTTGGCATTCTAGTATTCACTTCGTAGAATGCAGTCTATCGTCTACAGGGCGACGGTGACTTCTTCCACGTGAGGAGGCGGAGTGTCATGGGCACTACTCGTCGGTAACAGGGTGGACGAAGTGCCTGAGTAATGCGAGCGTCTTCTACAACTACTCTTCCGCGGGGTTGGAGTTTTCTTGATTTAGGTTAAGTCTAGAAGTATAGGGTTCCGTCACTCAGAACTTCTAATCTCCTCATCCACTCTTCTCAAAGCTTAACTTATCGCAGCTTCCGGATTTACGGGATATCCGTTGAGATGCTTAATTCAGGGGATTAAGCGTGAATGGATGGTCGTAGTCAATGTCCTTGACTCTTACGACCCAGATTTCCTTACCAACTGAGGGTATTAGCTACTATGTTGGCTTAACCGAGATGACAACAATTTCGGATTTGTGGTCATTATAGTAGCTCAACCCGCAGTGTTTCTCTTGACTCTAGCTCCTATTTTATGGGATAGGATGAAGGGTTTTGCTATGAGGTTCGTGGTGGAGCTCATACTTGGCTTAACCACTAATACTTGGTGTATGCAAGCCGTATATAATTGAGGTCGATAGGATGTTCAGTTGTGCGACTCCACCCCAGACCCACAACCCAACGAGGAACAGAGAGTAGGGAGGAAGCACACATCTTAAATCTGATTGATCTGAATTATATAGCACTCTAGTGCATATACTTAGTTATAGTAGTCAGTCCCATGAGTTCTATCCTCTAGATTTCACGAACCTAAATGTGAGGTGTGAAGGGTCTTTCTGGGGGATCTACGGAGTAGGCTTCGGGTGGTTATCGTCTTCTGGAATACCTGCAGTGTCTTTCGCTTTGGTTCCTATCCGTCTAAGAAGGGTTGGTTAACAGCGCGCGATACCTTTCTCCTGGGCACTTCGGAAGGTTTAAGATAAGAGGGACGACTGACGGGTCGCATTAGGTTTTATTATTTTTAGGTTTGGAAGAACCTTTATTTGCCGAAATGGCTACGGTGAAAGTTCTTTTTACACAACAAGGGATTTACACATGGTTGCACGAAGTCGAACCATGATTGATAGGGGCGTCGAAGTTGGCATACTTCGACATGATATAAAATGAGGGCCGATAGGGCCATGTGCTGAACGGGCACACAAGTTCTAGGCATCTTGGGTTTTGTCCCGTGTATCACTGTCGCGGATACTTGGACCAATAGAGTTGATGCGGAACTGTAGAGGGTCCTGAGTGTTTCTGAATAGGGTACCTTTCATGAATGGATTCTCACGAGGCCTCTCTATAATCGCCTAGTATACACTAGTCATGTATAATTAAGGTGGGAAGGACTGTTGATTGAGCGACTCCGCCTTAAATCCACAACCAAACGAGGAACAGGAAATGAGGCAGCATCACTCACTCGAGGTCTATCCATCTTAATTATACATGGCCTTAACGTATATATCGAGCCATTATAGCTTTACCTGATGCAACTTTGAATTTTTACAACGGTGCTGCGACTTTCGCCTTAACGGGAGAGTAATCACATTTAGAATTAGCCTTTTAATGTTTTTGGTTAGCTATGTAGGATTGAGAGACGTACCAAAATCTACCGGGTTCCTTGATGCTTCCCCCTAAGCATTAGAGTTAGACTCCTCCTGTGTCCTTGTCGTTTCTTTCAGTTGGTCAATCTCGCTTTAGGTGCCCAATCTCACCACATAGATGGCATACTGGATTGGTCGTTACATTGGTGGTTGATGTAATAAACTCAACCGGGGTTTTGCAGACGCGAGTGGTATGCCCCTTCATGTTGCACCTAGCACAAAATAGTTCTCGACATTCACCATGATGATGGTAGCTACACTTGCTGTAGTGGGGAAGGCTTCCTAGGTATGGTCTTCATGAAGTCGGGATGGAAGGATTGACAGATGTATTAACTGTCTCAGCTTGCTGACCTTCGGAAGGTCCTTGAGCCGAGGTATTTCCTTTCTTGCTCTTAGGCTTTCTCTTCAATGGAGTTGGCCAAGGTTCTTGGGTGATTGGGCATGCAGGTGTCGGTTGCTGCTGTCCATTGCTAGGATCGGGAATCCCAATAGGGCTCTTCCTAACATTGGTGTTGTTAGCATTCAGTTGAGCCATGAAAGCTGCTACGGCTGTCGAGACTGCAGCTTGGAACGTAGCTTCATCGAATAGGAGAGTAGGTTTCTTGACAGTGAATTGGTTATGCTTCTTCGGAGGCATGGTTTTTCTACACAGAACGGAACACAAACTGATGAGAGACGATGGTTAACCCTGGAAGTAGATATCCTTACTATAATAGGCAGTAATTTTTTTTCCCATGCCTCAGATATTGGTTGTCTGAGCGTCGAACTACATCCCTATGATGTAGTCCGGGTATTCAAGGTAGGAGTATGGGTATCAGAAAAGCCATAAGATGGGAGTCGTTCCTACTAAGTTACCTTTATACTAGGAAAGGTTCACTCTCCGACTTGGAAAGATTTGAGGGAAGTTCGAAACGAAATCACAGAAGAAAAAGGCTCATGAAGGCTTATGGCTAAACATTCTCAATCAAGGTTTTGAGATCGGATCCAATCGTATTACTTGCGACAGGAAAGGCGATTTTCCTAACACATAGTGTTAGTAGTGTTATCAGTAACTCACTAAATTGTATTATTTTATGGGTGTATTAGCGCGACTATAATGAGGAAAAGACACTTCTCGGGTTACATGTACTGGCTCCCTCTGTCTACCTCATATCCGTAACTGGGACCGGCGTTGGTTTTCTTCGGGTAGCTACCTAGGGTTCTCTTCTCATATATACATATTGAATTTCAACTTCGTCTTGCTTCTGATTCTGACATTGGGTGTCATCACTTCATGATGGATGACTGGAAATCTCGGAAGTTTAGGCGAACTTCCCACCATGTCCCTAAAAAGGTATAGTCACTTGGTGGTTTCAATAGTCTCGTCTTGGTTCATTTATTTCCGAACTGGAAACCTTCTCAATGAACCTCTTCTGGGTCTGAATCAACTCTTCTGTCGAACACTGAAGTGGATAGGGTTTTCTACAGGGTTCGTGCGAGAATGGAAATGTCTAAAGAATCCTAAGAGATTATTAACATTTCACTGGGTGATCCATATCGAGTCCTGCTACAATTACATAGGGTACACAAATCATATATAGCTTAGATCCTATAGGCCTTCGAATATGTGATACTACTCTATATCCACATACCAACGAGTAAAGGAAATATAGCGAAACCAAACATTCTCAGTCTGTGGGATCCTTATTATATATAACCTCAGAAGTGTGCCCTTTGTAATCATAGGTATATCAATAAGGGATCTTTTTAGTTTTTCACACAAGGTTATCTATGGGTCCTAAAATACCCCAATGGTATTTTAATTTCTTGTTTGATTCTTAACTCCTGAATATGATTCTAGGATTAATGTGAGTCTTTTAGTATTCCAAAATACTCCCATAGTATTTTAAACTTTATGTTTGGCTCTAGCATTCCTATTTGGTAAGTTTTAGACCTGTTGCAACACCACTATCACTCCCAAGCACACGTTCATCGCATCTCGAATAAATGTAGTTGATCAGGTTAGATTTATTCCAGCTTACGATTACATAACTACCCAGGTTTGACGGTAATGCTCAACATCCGAAGACTTTTATTCTTGTTCTTCTTGTGATACTTATGTTCGAGCGTTTAGATTCTGGATGTTCTTATACTTTGGTAAAATATGGTTACATTTTAAAGTATAATTCTTGGTAAGAGTGTTTTATCCCTATGTATTTATAGGCTGTATATCTTTTATGAATTGATATACTGAGCTCACTATAAACAATGTTCTGATACCAATCTGTCACACCCCAAAACCGGAACGGCGGAAACGTTCTGGGGTGGATGACATCATGTCAAGTATCACAACATATGCAGTATAGTAATCAAAGTACAACAACCATTGCATTAATAGTAATAGTTTTACATAAGTTACATTTTATAGAGACATCAAATTAATACAGAAACTAGTATAGATGCAGCTCGGTTCTAGGCTGGCTTCACAAAAGCTCCCAGGTGTACCTGTCTATTTCTGACCTGAGAATACAAGTTATTTTGAAAGTGAGTATCAGCATTTTTATAAATGCTGGTGAGTTCATAAGTACTTAGTGTCATTTTTTTAAGTAAGCATTTTATTCAAAATAACTTAATAAAAAGTAGTAGTTTAGAATCTACGGTGTATTAGCGTCCTTTCAAGAAAATCCTATATTTTCTAATTAAAAGCAGTCTTCTACCAAGACTCGACAGTGTTATGTTTTAAAGAGAAATTTTCCCTGAAAGGCTATCATTACCAAAATACGGTATTTGACTTTAAAGAAAGTAGGAGAATATCACTAGTAAAAATACTAGGGGAAAATAACATATGCCTCAGCAGAAAATACTGCTGACAAAGGCGAAAGAAATCATAGACTCCAGGAGAGTATCGAATGAATGATACGCCTGGATCAGTCTAACTAAAAGAAACACAGACCCTAGATGGCATCAAATGTACGATACGGCTAGCAAGGTCTAAAACAAAGGAACACAGACCCCAGATAGTATCAATTGAACGATACAGCTAGCAAGGTCTAAAACAAAGAAACACAGACCCCAGACAGTATCAAATGAACGATATAGCTAGCAAGGTCTAAAACAAAGAAACATAGACCCCATACAGTATCAAATGAATGATACAGCTAGCAAGTTCTAAAACAAAGGGTAATCCTAAGAGTGTTGCTTCAAGAATACAGTGTTAATTCTCGTTACCTTAAGGCCATGAATTATAAGGTAAACATGGAGATACTCGTAACCATACTGATTGACACTAGAGTACTTGACGCCCTACAAGCGTTGAAATAAATGTGACATTTGTCACCCCTTGGCTCGGTAGGCCGAGGACTGTAGCTAGCAGTTAGGGTGCGGGAGTGTCAGTCCCGTATAGATCTATACACACAATGCCTGCTCTCCCTCCAGGAGACTCTGGTTACCAACTTGACAACGGGGAAATCCGTGTCCTAAAGATGCATCTCATATTTTGAATTGTATTAGAGGCTTTGGAGTAACAATATAGACTCACGAATGAACTGACTCCTTTGGAATTCTCGTACTAGAAATGTGACAACCCGAAAAACTTCTTGCATGCACTCTTCAATTCTTTCCAATATTAGACTCATTTTACTATATGGTAGTACCCTTTAGAGTCTAACGAAACATTCTAGATGTGATATAATTAAGGTAGGAGTGTTAAAAAGGGTTAACTCGAAGTGTAGGAATCAAAACCGGGCCAAACACTCCAACACATGGAGTGTGCGGCCACACACTTGAGTGTGCGGCCACACACTCTTGTTTGCGGCCTCACACCTTCCCAACCGCACACTCCACCTATATATGCCACACTTAGATCATTCTTGAACCCTTCCTTCACTTCTTCAAGCATAGAACTCGAAAATCCTCTCAAGTATCATTCATTCTCCTTGAAGACCTTCATAAAAGGTTCCAAGAACACCAAGATCTTCATCTAGCCGCACACATGGCAGCACACACCACCTGGCAGCACACATGGCCGCACACAGGGCCGCACACTAGTGCTGGCAGCACACTAGGCCGCACACACACATATAGTGTGTATCTTGGCCATACACCCTCTTGTATAGCCTTATAAACCCATATATGATTATAGCACTTCATTATAAGTGTTTACTAGTCCCTCAGGTGGTCCCAAAATCATCAATTAGTTCTTTATAACACTAAATAAATCCATATATGTGCCTATATATGCTAAATAGGATTCGCGCGTGTTCTCAAGTCACCAGTTGACACCTAGCCTCCAATCCAACGTTGTCTTCAGAACCACTCACTACAGGTGAGTTTATACCCCTTTAATCAACCTTTGAAATACTTTTAAATGTTTTAAATGGCTTTATGGGGGGGATACAAGTTGAATACTTATAGTTATTACATAAAATCACATGTGATTAATAACTACCAAACCAATGATTTCATCTCTGTTTCAAAATGTTTATCAAACTGTTTTACTTCAAAATGTTTTACAAACTCTTTTACTTATCAAATACTTTTACTTAACTTTATTATGCTTCTTATAAATTGCATGTCCATATATGCATAGATGTATAAGAAATGTTTAAAAGGCTTAGGAAGGCCATCCGCCCTATTTCCTTTTCCTCGATTTGGATGTGGTCTGGTGGGATGTCGGGTAGCCGTCCGAGGGTCATTTCAATATTAATTATATATCATATGTGCATATATAGACATAAAAGTACTTCCATATTCATGCGTATCAGTTACATCATTAGTAAGTTACCATCGGGGTAACACAGGATTACACTTATACTATTGCTAGATCAATGAGTCAGTTCATTCATGAGTCAATACTTATTACTATGAGAACATATACATTATATTACTATGAGAACATATACAATACATTACTATGATTACATATACAACTATACTAGAAAGAGAACATCTACAACTACACTAGAAAGAGAACATATACGACTATACTAAGGAAGAGAACATATACAACGATACTAGAACAAGAACAATACATATACATATACATACATACACTTTCATAAATGTGATCCACTGTATCGGAGCATGCCTTAAATGTCATGGCCCGAGTTGTAACCAGAGTCTCTTGGAGGGAGAGTGTGAGTTTGCGTATAGATCTATACTAGATTGACTATCCTACACTTTGCTACTAGCTACAGCCGGACCTGCAGGTCTGCGGGTGCCAAACGTCATACCTTTTTACGACCTACATTTGTCGTTGTTAGTCAGTCGATAGTATGGTACAATTAAATCACATGATACCTTAATATAAATTCGGTTTAAGGTAGTTAGTACAGCAGTAGTTCCTATAATACAACACTACAGTACTACGTTAATTTACCCATTATATACCTTTAGTGATTATTTCACTTAAACAATTACGTACAAACTATATTTTGTTAATGATAGTTACACTTGGGAAATTACACACTTTTACAACAAACGAGCATTACAAAACAGTTAAGCCTTGGTAAAGGGCTACTTTAATAGAAAATATAGGTTTTTCTGAGAGATTCAAACTTTTACAAACATTTACTTACATTTTACAAACTTACACTTGAGACATGTTCAAACGTTTTGATAACAAACACCGACACTAAAATGCTTATGAACTCACCAGCTTAATGTTGATAAACTCTTTCAAAATAACTTGTATTCTCGGGTCATCAGTAGTCAGGTACCGAGACCAGCTTTTGAGAAGATGGAGCGCATACAAGACTCATCTCTTTATTTTGACTTACATTATTTTTGGTGTCTATACTGTACATAACACACTTGTAGTAAAATTATATATTTAATGCAATGGATGATGTTGTATGCTTGTTTACTATTACTGTGTTGTGATACTTTACATGACGTCCTCCGACCCAGAACGTTTCCGCCGTTCTCGGTTTTGGGGTGTGACAGATTGGTATTAGAGCATTGTTTATAGCGAATTAAGTATATCAACCCATAAAAGATATACTAAACTATAAACCCCTTTGGGATTAAAAACACTCTGACCGAGAGTCTATACATTAAATTCCAAAAATATTTAATTAAGTATACTAGACTGCATTCATACTAAAATCAGTGTCACAATGACAAGAACAAAAGTATTACGATTGTTAAACATCACAGGTAATCTCGGGGATGTATGGTCAGTCTTAGGAATGGCATAGCCAGATCAACTATGCTGGTCCGAGTAGTGATCAGCACATGCCCTAGAATGGTTTTGATGTGTTAACAAGTCTAAAAACTTACCAACAATACCACAAGAAGATCAGTAGAGCCTAAACTTAAAATAATATAGGTGTATTTTGTACTACTAGCTACATATATACTATATTCTTATACCTCTCCTCTCGCGTAGATTTAAATGGCTGGATTCCATCACGGCGACCCGTACTTCCCAAATGAAGACAATGCAGGGTGGATCGAAGAAGAGTCCGAAGATGAGCATCCAATCCCTTTGGATGATCACCTCGCAGAAGGCTTTTCTGACGGATCCGACTCCGAGCCGGAAGTCAACAATCTACCTCCCATAGGTCAAGCCCCAAATAACGATCCCCGACCAGCCTTTCCAAGTCCCACTCCTATGTGGGTAAACAACTTAAATCGCTAGAGCGACGAGCAGGGTCAATCTTTACCTTACTTTGGGGACCGAACCTTTTACAACGTTAGCGAAGGTGGTTCTGCGGATAGAGCTCTGCCTGTCATGGTGCGTAGAATTGCTCGAAATGTCGAACGAGGTCGAGCAGCCATCGACCGAGTCATGGAAATTGATGCCAACTCGGGCGTTAATACCGTCCGCATTCGATATCTAGAAGAAGCACTCGAAGGGACGAGGAGAACCAATGACGCACTGCGGGAGCAATTAACCACCGAAATCGCAGAACTTCGAGTTCGCCAAAGAGCTCACGAACGACACCTTCAAGAAGTGGTTCGCTAGCTGGCGGATATTAGGATTCGCCGTAGGAATTCTCGTCGTCGTTAGAAGATGTCTAATACATCTTTGTCTTTTGATTAAGGAATAGCCTTTAGTTTCTGGACTTGTAATAACGCTTATCTGTAAAGTATTCCTAACTCTCAGTACGCTAACTAGGAATCTAGTAACTGTCAAACTTTTCCGTATGGTATGATGTAAGACCTATTGTTAGGTCGATTTTTCCCTGAACCCGTTACATCAATAATACCAGTAATATTGACAGGTAGCTAATCTGTGAGAGAATCTTTATACTTACGTTTTCCTGCTATTCTTCCCTATTGTGAATTCAATTTATACACTCATTCAACTGTTGGACTATGGCTATTTAGTCCATGTGTCACTCTCAACTTGCATACAATTGATTCTTACCATTATATCTGTCTTTATAAACTTATAGCTGAAAGATGCCTCCTAGCAAATCTCCCCGGAATAACCCTGCACCTCCACCACCTCCTCCTCCTGTCATCGATACCGCGGCTCTAAATGCTGCAGTAGCTGCGGCAGTGGCAACTGCCATGGCTCAGTATCACTCAACTAACAACAGCCAAGGTGGAACCCCTGTTGAATCCACTCATGCTGAAATCCATGTGCGCACGAAAGAATGCTCCTACAAGGATTTCACCAACTGTAAATCGAAGTCCTTTTATGGAACCGGCGGAGTCATTGCCCTATCGCAATGGTTCGAGAAGACTGAATTGGTCTTCGAAATTTGTTCATGTCCTGCGGCGAGCAAGGTTAAATATGCCGCCTGCACCTTTGAAGGAAAAGCCCTGACGTGGTGGAATGGCCACGTTAAAGCCCTAACTCTCGTCGGAGCCAACGACATGGGCTGGGAAACAATGAAAGACCTCATGATTGAGGAGTATTGCCCGAGGGGCGAAATCCAGAAATTGGAACAGGAACTTTGGAGCCTGACCATGAAGGGCACCGACGTGGTCGCTTACACCGCCAGATTTAGCGAACTGGTGGCTCTCTGCCCCAATATGGTTCCCACTGAAGGGAAAAAGATCGAAAGGTACATCTGGCGGTTGGTGCCTTCGTACCAAGGAAATGTTCTATCATCAAACCCCACTACTTTCGACAGTGCCAAGCGGCTGGCACAGCGACTCGTTGACCATGGAATTCAATCCCCAACAGCGACAACAACCCTAGCCATCCCGGAACCCTCCAAACCCGCTGAATCTAAGCGGAAGTCCTGGGATGACAAGAAGAAGCAGCAAGCTTCCAAAAAGCAGCAAATTGTGGTTGTACATGCTGCAATAACCCCTACTGCTGCTACTGCTCCGGTGAAGCAGTATGCAGGAAGTCTGCCTAAGTGCAACAAATGCAACTTCCACCACAACGGCCCCTGCCCTGAAATGCAGTGTTCTAACTGCGACAAGAAAGGACACACTGTCCGTTTCTGTAGGTCTCCGGCAAGACCGATCGCCCAAGTCCCCGGCTCAGGCGCGAGCCCAACCTGCTATGGATGTGGCGAAGCAGGCCACATCAAGAGGGACTGCCCCAAAGCAAAGAATGCAGGTGGATCGGGGAGAGTACTGGCAATAAGCCATGGGGAAGCAGTTGCTGACCCGACAGTGGTGACTGGTACGTTCCTTCTCGATAACTCCTATGCATGCATTCTGTTCGATAGTGGAGCGGAGCAAAGCTTCGTGATCCATAAATTTGCTCACATACTTAAACATCAACCTCACGCACTTAAAGAACAATTCACGGTAGAAATGGCTAATGGGAAAACTGAAAGCACCAAGAGCATATACTTAGGTTGTACCTTAACTCTAGATAACCATTCATTTCCAATCGACCTCATGCCGGTTTCAATTAAAAGCTTCGACGTTATCATCGACATGGATTGGTTGAGTCTTCATCGCACTGACATCATGTGCTTCGAGAAAGCAATCCGTCTAAACCTCCCGTCTAACGAAACTCTCATAGTCTACGGTGACAAACCCAGTACAAGTCTTCATATTATCTCCAGTATCCAAGCACAGAAATACCTATGTAAGGAATATCGTGCGTTCCTTGCTCACGTGGTCGATACAAAACTCGAAACGAAAGAACTAAAGAACATCCCAGTAGTGAGCGACTTCCCCGACATTTTTCCAGAAGAGCTACCAGGTTTACCTCCACAACAACAGGTCGAGTTCAGAATCGACTTAATTCCAGGAGCTACCCCAGTAGCTAAGTCGCCATACCGACTAGCACCAGCTGAGATGCAGGAATTATCTGGTCAACTTAACGAACTGCTCAACAAGGGCTTCATAAGACCAAGCTTCTCGCCTTGGGGAGCACCAGTCTTGTTTGTTAAGAAGAAAGACGGATCTTTCCGTATGTGTATCGACTACAGGGAACTCAACAAACTGACGGTCAAAAATCATTACCCACTGCCTCGCATCGACGACCTATTTGACCAACTGCAAGGGGCGAACTACTTTTCCAAAATTGATCTGAGATCCGGATATCATCAGTTACAAGTGCTTGAGGAGGATGTTCCGAAGACTGCCTTCCGAACTCGTTACGGACACTACGAGTTCGTGGTGATGCCATTCGGATTGACCAATGCACCCGCAGTTTTCGTGGATCTGATGAATCGAGTATGCCGACCTTACTTGGATCAATTCGTAATTGTATTCATCGACGACATTCTGATCTACTCCCGGAGTAAGGAAGAGCATGGCAACCACCTACGACAGGTCTTAAGAACTTTACGAACGGAGAAGCTCTATGCGAAGTTCTCGAAATGTGAATTTTGGATCCGAAGAGTCGAATTCTTAGGACATGTGGTAAGCGAAGCGGGAATCCACGTGGATCCATCCAAAATTAAGGCTATTGAGAACTGGTCAGCACCAAGGACGCCTACAGAAATTCGTCAATTTCTAGGCCTTGCTGGCTACTACCGCCGGTTCATACAGAACTTCTCCAGTATTGCGAAACCTCTTACAACACTGACCCAGAAGGGCGTGGCCTTCGATTGGGAAGAGAAGCAAGAGAGAGCATTTCAAACGCTCAAGCGATCCTTATGCACCGCACCAATACTATCCCTACCCGAAGGGATAGAAGACTTCGTGGTCTATTGCGATGCGTCAAACCAAGGGATCGGTTGTGTCCTGATGCAACGGGGTAAGGTTATCGCCTACGCCTCGAGACAGCTGAAGACACACGAAGTCAATTACACCACACATGATCTTGAGCTGGGGGCAGTTGTGTTTGCTCTGAAGATCTGGAGACATTACTTGTATGGCACAAAAAGCACTATTTTTACCGATCACAAGAGTTTACAACACATATTCGATCAGAAGGAGATCAACATGAGACAACAACGGTGGGTCGAGCTACTCAACGACTACGAATGCGACATTCGTTATCATCCGGGTAAAGCCAACGTAGTAGCAGACGCCCTAAGTCAGAAGGAATATTCTGGTCGAAGAGTCAAGTCGTTGACGATGACTATCCATTCGCACTTGTCTAAACAAATTCAGGCGGCTCAACTTAAGGCTATGAAACCTGAACATGTGGCGAGTGAATCCCTCAGAGGAATGGATAAGAACTTAGAAGCCAAGGGTGGCGGAGCCCTTCATTTCATGGACCGGATCTGGACCCCGAAGCACGGTGGTTTCCGAAACTTGGTCATGACCGAGGCGCACAACACTAGGTATTCCGTCCACCCAGGTTCAGATAAGATGTATCTGGATCTTAAAAAGCTATACTGGTGGCCTAATATGAAAGCAGAGATTGCTACCTTCGTAAGTAAATGCCTTACTTGCGCAAAGGTCAAGGTCGAGTACTAGAAACCCTCTGGTTTACTGCAACAACCAGAGATCCCAGAATGGAAGTGGGAGTGGATCACTATGGATTTCATAACCAAGTTTCCCAAGACAACGGGTGGACTTGACACCATATGGGTCATCGTCGATAGATTGACCAAGTCTGCACACTTCCTACCTATCAAGGAAACCGATAAAATGGAGAAACTTACGAGAACATACATTAAGGAAATCATGCGACTTCATGGTGTTCCTAAATCCATTATCTCCGATAGAGATAGTAGGTTCACCTCAAGATTCTGGCAATCACTACAACATTCCCTGGGAACAAGGCTGGACATGAGCACATCCTACCATCCACAGACCAACGGACAAAGTGAGAGGACCATCCAACACTGAAAGATATGTTGAGAGCCTGTGTGATTGACTTCGGAAAGGCATGGGATACTCATTTACCTCTTGTCGAGTTTTCCTATAATAACGGTTATCACACGAGCATCAAGGCTGCTCCATTTGAAGCCCTCTACGGCCAAAAGTGCAGATCCCCTCTGTTCTGGGCTGAGGTGGGTGATACCCAATTAGCTAGGGGTCAAGCTTCTGACAGTACTCTCACCGGTCCGGAAATCATTCAGGAAAAGACGGAGAAGATCGTTCAGATCCGTGAACGATCGAAAGCCTCCAGAGACCGACAGAAAAGCTACGCCGATAAACGTACAAAACCGTTGGAATTCCAGGTAGGCGACCGCGTTTTATTGAAGGTCTCACCCTGGAAGGGCTTGATACACTTCGAAAGCGTGGAAAGCTAAATCCAAGGTACACTGGGCCTTTCGAGATTCTCGCAAGAATCGGCCTAGTAGCTTACAAACTCAATCTACCGAACGAACTTCGTAACATACATTCTACATTCCACGTTTCCAATTTGAAAAAGTTTCTATCCGACGAGACTCTTATAATCCCAATCGACGAGATCGAGATCAACAAGAGCCTCAACTTCGTGGAAGAACCCGTAGAAGTCATGGACCGTGAGGTCAAACAGACGAAGCAAAGCCGTATCCCGATTGTGAAGGTTCGCTGGAACGCCAAGCGCGGGCCGGAATTCACTTGGGAACGCGAGGATCAGATGAAACTGAAATATCCTCATCTTTTTACTTAATTATTTGTAATGATCTAGTAATTTAAACTCAAATTTCGGGACGAAATTCCCTTAACAGGGGGATGATGTGACAACCCGAAAAACTTCTTGCATGCACTCTTCAATTCTTTCCAATATTAGACTCATTTTACTATATGGTAGTACCCTTTAGAGTCTAACGAAGCGTTCTATATGTGATATAATTAAGGTAGGAGTGTTAAAAAGGGTTAACTTGAAGTGTAGGAATCAAAACCGGGCCAAACACTCCAACACATGGAGTGTGCGGCCACACACTCTTGTTTGCGGCCTCACACCTTCCCAACCGCACACTCCACCTATATATGCCACACTTAGATCATTCTTGAACCCTTCCTTCACTTCTTCACGCATAGAACACGAAAATCCTCTCAAGTATCATCCATTCTCCTTGAAGACCTTCATAAAAGGTACCAAGAACACCCAGAACACCAAGATCTTCATCTGGCCGCACACATGGCAGCACACACCACCTGGCAGCACACATGGCCGCACACAGGGCCACACACTAGTGCTGGCAGCACACTAGGCCGCACACCTGGCCACACACACAGATATAGTGTGTATCTTGGCCATACACCCTCTTATATAGCCTTATAAACCCATATATGATTATAACACTTCATTATAAGTGTTTACTAGTCCCTAAGGTGGTCCCAAAATCATCAATTAGTTGTTTATAACACTAATTAAATCCATATATGTGCCTATATATGCTAAATAGGATTCGCGCGTGTTCTCAAGTCACCACTTGACACCTAGCGTCCAATCCAACATTGTCTTCAGAACCACTCACTATAGGTGAGTTTATACCCCTTTAATCAACCTTTGAAATACTTTTAAATGTTTTAAATGCCTTTATGGGGGGGGGGGGGGGATACAAGTTGAATACTTATAGTTATTATATCAAATCACATGTGATTAATAACTACCAAACCAATGATTTCATCTTTGTTTCAAAATGTTTATCAAACTGTTTTACTTCAAAATGTTTTACAAACTCTTTTACTTATCAAATACTTTTACTTAACTTTATTATAGATATATAAGAAATGTTTAAAAGGCTTAGGAAGGCCATCCGCCCTATTTCCTTTTCCTCGATTTGGATGTGGTCTGGTGGGATGTCGGGTAGCCGTCCGAGGGTCATTTCAATATTAATTATATATCATATGTGCATATATAGACATAAAAGTACTTCCCTATTCATGCGTATCAGTTACATCATTAGTAAGTTACCATCGGGGTAACGCAGGATTACACTTATACTATTGCTAGATCAATGAGTTAGTTCATTCATGAGTCAATACTTATTACTATGAGAACATATACATTATATTACTATGAGAACATATACATTACATTACTATGATTACATATACAACTATACTAGAAAGAGAACATCTACAACTACACTAGAAAGAGAACATATACGACTATACTAAGGAAGAGAACATATACAACGATACTAGAACAAGAACAATACATATACATATACATACATACACTTTCATAAATGTGATCCACTGTATCGGAGCATGCCTTAAATGTCATGGCCCGAGTTGTAACCAGAGTCTCTTGGAGGGAGAGTGTGAGTTTGCGTATAGATCTATACTAGATTGACTATCCTACACTTTGCTGCTAGCTACAGCCGGACCTGCAGGTCTGCGGGTGCCAAACGTCATACCTTTTTACGACCTACATTTGTCGTTGTTAGTCAGTCGATAGTATGGTACAATTAAATCACATGATACCTTAATATAAATTCGGTTTAAGGTAGTTAGTACAGCAGTAGTTCCTATAATACAACACTACAGTACTACATTAATTTACCCATTATATACCTTTATTGATTATTTCACTTAAACAATTACGTACAAACTATATTTTGTTAATGATAGTTACACTTGGGAAATTACACACTTTTACAACAAAAGAGCATTACAAAACAGCTAAGCCTTGGTAAAGGGCTACTTTAATAGAAAATATAGGTTTTTCTGAGAGATTCAAACTTTTACAAACATTTACTTACATTTTACAAACTTACACTTGAGACATGTTCAAACGTTTTGATAACAAACACCGACACTAAAATGCTTATGAACTCACCAGCTTAATGTTGATAAACTCTTTCAAAATAACTTGTATTCTTAGGTCATTAGTAGTCAGGTACCAAGACCAGCTTTTGAGAAGATGGAGCACATACAGGACTCATCTCTTTATTTTGACTTAGATTATTTTTGGTGTCTATACTGTATAGAACACACTTGTAGTAAAATTATATGTTTAATGCAATGGATGATATTGTATGCTTGTTTACTATTACTGTGTTGTGATACTTTACATGATGTCCTCCGCCCCAAAACGTTTCCGCCGTTCTCGGTTTTGGGGTGTGACAAGAAAGAGTAAATAGAACCTCCTAACTATTCCTATAATAGTTACTAGTGTCTCTGATCTATGAATGATGAATGAAAGGATGCCCTTGCTACCCAAGGGAAATAAACTGGTCGATCTAAACCTTTATGTCCATACATGTATACATGATATATTACTAATGTTTAAACGACCTTCGGACAGATATCCGATTCCCACCAGACCACATCCCAACGAAGAAAAGCAAATAGGGCGAACTAGCCTTCTTAAGTCTTTTAAACATTATTTATATAACTATACAAGTACAGGCATGCATTTAACGAAGTAGGAGAATAGAAGTATAGAAGAAAACTTTGGTAAAACCTTTGGAAAACCTTTAAAATAAGAGTTTATGACTTGATATCGTTATGTAAAACAAGCTTTGAAAACCGTTCATAAACACGTTTTGAATATAATTTGATAACACAATATAAGTAAAGAAAAAATTTGTTTAAAAAACTGGTGTAACTGGTTTAGAAGTAAAACATACAATATGAGAGACAATTTGAGAAAAGATTTAAACAAGTAATGACGTTTTGAAAAACCATCTATAGTATTATACTTAGTAAAACAGCTGAAAGTGTGATCAATCCTTGTGCATGCGGGTTATTAATCACATATGATTGATATGATAACTAGCATGTCTAAACTTGTATCCCCCCCCATAAAAGCATGTAAAAAGATTTAAAAGGTTAATTCAGGGGTATGAACTCACTTGCTGTAAGTGGATCGGATGGAGGTGCCGGTTGGGTGCTCGGTGTCAAGTAAAGACTTGAACACACTTAGTGACCTATTAACATATGATGACATATGTTTACATACAATTAGTAATTTTAATACTAATTAAACACGTATACGCATCCTAAGGTGCGGAAAACACTTTGGTCAAGTGCTAGGAGACTATTGGGTTGCAAATAAGGGAGTGTATGGCCTAGTTAGGGAGTTTACTCTTCAAGAGTAAACTCTTTATAGAGTTTACGGCCCAAATGACCAACTCCCCATGAGTTTACGGCCGTAAACTCATGGTGGGGGTGTTCTAGGATGCTTAATGGTCTTAAACTCTTGAGGGTGATGCTAGACTTAGTTTTAAGGCATTGGAATGGAATTTGAACAACATAAGGACCATTTGAGGAGTTTACGGTAGTAAACTTGGAGTTTACGGTCGTAAACTCTTACATGCCCTTTCCTTATGTGTATTAAGGTCTTAAATTGAAGGGTATAAATTTCTATTCATTTTTCCAAGCCATATAGGGAAGTTAGGGCATCATTTGGCCTCCTTTTGGGAGTTTACGGCCCATGGACGAATCCTAGGGGGTTTATAGCCGTAAACTCCTAAGTCCTTGGTTTAATTGATGTTTAAAGCCCTTAATTTAATTGTGGTTGATTCTATACATTTACCCAAGCCATAGGAGGTGTTTGAGGGGCAATTCTAACACCTTAAAAGGTGTTCATAGCCCTTGAAGAGGGGTTTACGGTCCAAGAGTGTTCCTGAGCTGTAAACTCATGATTACTCTCCAAAATGCAAGGTTTTGGTGCTTTAAGCTCGTACATGCAAGTCTACAAGTCATAACTAAGATTTAGGAGTGATTTGGAAGGGTTTTGGGGCTTCAAAACCCCACTTATGGGTGTTTACGGTCCAAGAGTATTCTTGGGCCGTAAACACATGATTTAGCCCCTATTTGATGTTTTAAACACGAATTCGCATGCTAAATGAGCTAAACAGCAAGTTAGGGTAGATAACTTACTAGTTTGGGGCTCGAAATGGGCGGTTTTTGGATCGAAAGCTGGTGAAATAGTGTATAAGGCTACAACTATATTTGGCAAATATTTGACCCGGTTGTGCATGGTCCTTTTGGGTTGCCTTCACCATAACAACTTGACAGTATGATTTATAATGAGAGAAGAAATATTATTAATATATTATGTGAATAATATAAAGAATAATAATATTGTTATTTGATTAATATAAGTCATAAATTAATTAGGAATTAATTTGGTGACTTAAAGAGATTAATTGAATAAAAGGGCATAAACTGTCAATTGTATGATAGTTGTACTTTGGACTATAATCCTTCATGGATAAGGGGTGGACGAATTTAAGGTTAGGATAGGCCTAGAAATCGTCCAAGGATTATCATAAGGAGATTGGATTGCTTAGGGCCTAAGTTATCCAATTAGGGTTTAAGGGTAAAACCATAGGAGCCTCACAAGTATAAATAGACCCATGGGGTCAAGGAAATCGACACTCTTGCCTTTGAAAGAACCCTGGCCGACTTCTTTCCCTCTCCCCTCTCTCTCTCTAATCATCCTCTTGCTAAGTTGGTGTTTGTAAGCCATTAGAGGAGTGACATTTGTGACTCTAAGCTCCAAGGACAAGAAGATTCAAGCAAGAAACTTAAGGTAATCTTTTAGATATGTTTTTACTTGTGTTATTATACTAGATCTATCATCAAAGTCTTGGATACATTGCATGTTCAATTAGAGAAACCTAGATCCAAGCATTAGGGTTTGTATGTGCACATAAGAATGTTCATATGGCTCAAACCCATCAGTGGTATCAGAGCCTTGATTGGTTTCTATTGAATTGATGCATTGGTTGCTTGATTTTTGATTGCAAAATTCGATTTTTGTCTTCTGCCTAATGAACTCGGTGAGTCCCATTGTTGTACTCGGTGAGTAGGCCTCAACTCGGCGAGTCCATTGTGGTACTCGGCGAGTTCGAGCGTCAGAAGGAGCTAGGTTCGGGATTTCTTGCTGTTTATCTTATGGAAACTTGCCTTTATCTTTATGGGTCAATATAAATTCGATTTTAACATATATTTGAGTATATCCTTGACCTAATTAAAGATATTTACCAATAAATTGAATAATAATTTCCTTATGTGATAATTGATTGATTATTTTAATTAAATTGGTAAATTGTTTTGCAAGAAACATTTCAATAAATCAAATAAAGATAATTATGAGATTAAATGGTTAATTTGAATTATTTGTTATTTGATCCCTTATGTTTTGAAAAGTTTAAAACTTGCCCTCATGTTATGAAATTTATGTTTTGTGATTAAAAGTCTAATTTAGACAATTTAAATTTCAAACCCTAGAATTTTACAAGTTTAAAATTCAACCCTATACTAATATGATATTACAAGATTAATATGTATATATGTATAATTAAAATGCTAGTCTTACCGTTAGTAGGCCTCATTCACGAAGCCGGTCTATAAGGTGGGTATAAGGTTACTGCCTATAAAATGGTGCTTAATGGGTGTACACTCACACCCACCACTTGCTTGATCGGTGGAGGGTTGTTAGCCGAACGGGTAGGATAGGTCAAATCTATCTCCTCATTAAAAGTATAATATTAAAAACACAGTAACTACATGTTTTTCAAATTCCCAATACTAGTTACTTTAGGGAAAGTGAATTGATGCAATCCCATGAAATTGCACTTTGCACCCTTGCTAAGAAGTTAGTGGAGCGTGTGTGGTTTACCGGCACATCGAATAGGTGATTGTTACAATGAAGGCACCGTGTAGATTTGCATGGTTATTCACACCCACTTTGTGATCCTCGGTATCCCAGTCACAAACGAGAGGGGCATATCGAGATTTAAACACGCCATTGAAAAGTTCAACGAATCTCATCGAAACCTAGGAATTCTCAATACATTTAGAACTTAAAGTTAGGTTTTCATGGTGGAGAATTAGTGAATCATCATTCACTTACCTTCAAATTGTTTGCATGTTGGATTACAACATCCCTTTTCTAATTTGTAAATAATGTTGTTGGATCCTAGCCCTAATTTTTTCTTATTGGGTGATAATTAGGGATTTTAAATTCTAATCAATCTTTGTCCTTTTTATTTGTAGATGTCGAACGCGAACAACGTTGCTGCTAGCTTGTTCACATTGATGAGCCTTTGCCAAAAGGTGACTTTCGATGGAACAAACTTTAGCGAATGGATAAGATACATTCACATGATTGCTCGCTACGAGGACAAGGAGTATGTCCTTGATGAGAAGCTTGAGAAAATCAACCCAAAAATCGCTACTCCGGCTGAAATGACTGCTTTTGAGACTCATGAACGTGATACGACGAAGGTTCATTACATCATGATAGCCACAATGAACGCCGAATTCCAAAAGTCCTATGAGGACATGTATCCATACGAAATGAACCAAGACTTGTTGGAGAGATACCACCAAAACACGAGGCAGGAACGTTACGAGATCTTCACTAACATGATCTCCGCTAAAATGGGACATGGTGAATCTCTAACCGTACACTTGCAAAAGATGCAAAGGTATGTCGATCGTCTTCGCAAGTTGAATGTCGACTTTGAGGAAGACTTGGCTCTCGACATGGTCCTTCACTCCTTGCCTCCGTGTTACAACCAATTTAGGATGACCTGTAACATGAACAAAGAAGAGGTCACCCTAAGTAAGATCCAAGGTCTCCTTAGGGTTACTGAAAGCAACCTCAAGGAAAAGTCTGTTACACCCACTCCCAATCCACCCGCTACTCCTGTTTTGGCCATTAGGCAGGGAAGAGGCAAGAAGAGGAAGGCTCCATCTAAGATCCACAGGGAAAGTCCCGAGATGGTTCCTCTTCTAGTGGGACCAAAGTTGATCCTGCTAAGCCCAACCCTAACCCAAAGGAGGCAGAGGGCCACCATTGCCACAAAATAGGGCATTGGAAGAGAAGCTGCCCAGAATACCTACAAGCCATCAGGGAAGGAAAGATCAAGCCGTCTTTCGCAGGTATATACACAAGTAATTCTAATGATTCATCTCATGCTATTTCTTGGGTCCTAGATACCAGGTGTGGTTACCACATTTATTCTGAATTGCAGGGACTAAGAAGAAATAGGGATGTGGAGCATGGAAGAATAAATCTAATCATGGGGAACAGAAGATCGTCGCCTGTGACCAAGATTGGAGTGTATTCTTTAATGCTTAGTAATGGTTTATGTTTAGATTTAAATAATTGTAGCTACTCGCCAGAAATGGCGAGAAACATCATTTCGTTTCATGGTTTGTTTAGACAAGGATTTAGATTTTCTTTTAATAATGAGAATGGTTCAATTTATGCTTATCTAAATGGTGTCTTATATTTTGAAGCAATGCCATGTAATGGAATTTATGAAACTGTTATGATTGTAGATAACCTAGGAAATGATTTTTTATGCATGGATTCTTCCAATAGTATGGATAAAGCATCCTTGTGGCATTGTCGTCTTAGACATGTCAACAAGAAGCGCATAGCCCAACTCCAAAAGGATGGGGTGTTGGAGTCATTCGACCTTAGGTAAGATGACACATGCGAGTCTTGTTTACTTGGAAAGATGACCAAGTCACCCTTCACTAGCACATGTGAAAGGGGTGAGGGTTTATTGGACATCATACATACCGATGTATGTGGACCCTTTAGATCGACCACGAAGGATGGGAACCGCTTCTTTGTAACTTTTACCGATGACTATAGTAGATATGGGTATATCTACTTAATCAAGCAAAAGTCAGAAACGTTTGAAAAGTTCAAAGAGTTCAAGAATGAAGTGGAGAATCAATTGGGCAGGAAAATCAAGATGCTTCGATCCGATCGAGGAGGAGAGTACCTAAGTCTGGAATTCCATGACTATCTAAAAGAGTGGAATAGTTTCACAATTGACGCCACCTAGGACACCGCAGTAGAATGGTGTGGCAAAAAGGCGTAATCGTACCTTGTTAGACATGGTCCGTTCTATGATGAGTCGTGCTTCACTACCTATCTCATTCTGGGGGTATGCCTTAGAGACTGTCGCCCATATCCTTAACCGAGTCCCTACTAAGAAGGTTGCCAAAACACCTCACGAGATGTGGATAGGGAAAGCTCCCTCGTTAGCACATATAAAGGTTTGGGGTTGCGAGGCTTTCGTAAGACGAGATACTCACGACAAGCTCGAACCTCGTAGTGAGCGATGTATTTTCATTGGCTACCCGCAGAAATCCTTTGGATATCTCTTCTATAGACCGAAGGACAATGTTGTCTTCGTTGCGAGGAGAGGAGTTTTCCAAGAATGAGAAATTATAAGCCAAGGATACAGCGGGAGGCAAATCGAGCTTGAAGAGATTCAAGAATCGATTAATGAAGGAACCTCTACCGCTGGCGCTCAACCCGAGGAGGAAACTCCGGTTAAACCGATTGACGAGTCCTTACCTCTTAGACGTTCCGAAAGAGTTAGAGTTCAACCCCAGTTTTATGGTTTTCATATTACTACCGAAGGGGACACGTATATTAGTGATGGTACACTAATAAAATTAGATGAACCTAATAGCTCTAAGGAAGCCATGGCAGGCCCGGAGTCTGCAAAATGGAAGGAGGCAATGGACAGTGAGATCCAATCCATGTATGACAACCAAGTTTGGAATTTGGTTGATAATGTGCCCAGACGTAAGACCGTTGGGTGCAAATGGTGTTGGAATAGTGTCTAAGGCTGCAACTATATTAGGCAAGTATTTGACCCGGTTGTGCATGGTCCTTTTGGGTTGCCTTCACCATAGCAACTTGATAGGATGATTTATTAAGAGAGAGTAAATATTATTAATATATTATGAGAATAATATAATAATAATATATTGTTATTTGATTAATATAAGTCATAGAATTAATTAGAATTAATTTGGTGACTAAAAGAGATTAATTAAATAAAGGGGTATAAACTGTCAATTGTTTGATAGTTAAGCTTTAGACTATAAATCCTTATAGATATATAGTGGACGGATTCTAGAAGCTATAATAGCTTCAAAATCGTCCAATGACTTATCTATGGAAAGGATTTGGATAGCCTTAAGAGAAGATTATCCAATTAGTGTTTAGGTTGTAACCCTTAAGGAGTCTACAAGTATAAATAGACCCCATGGCTAAGGGAAATCGACACCTCTCCTAAAGCAAGAGAACCCTGGCCGATTTCCTCCCCTCTCCTCTCTCCTAAATCATCTTCTTTGCTATTGGTGTTTGTAAGCCATTAGAGGAGTGACATTTGTGACTCTAGAAGCTCCAAGACCTCAAAATCAACAAGGAACTCAAAGGTATGGTTCTAGATCTGTTTCAATGTTGTTATTTAACCTAATTAGCCATTAGAAGTCTTGGATTCAAAGCATGTTTAATTAGAAAGCCTAGATCCAAGCATTAGGGTTTTGCATGCGCACATAGGAAAGTTCTTATGGCTAAAACCCATCAGTGGTATCAGAGCCTAGCTTGGTTTTCTTTAAATTGTTGCTTGATTAACTGAAACAAACCTGCAAAATTCGATTTTTTGGTTTCTGATTCATGGACTCGGCGAGCTCCAAAGTGGACTCGGCAAGTAGGCCTGACTCGGCGAGTCCAGGAGTCACGAATGGCCAGATTCGGGATTTTTTCATAATTATCTTATGGAAACTTACCTTAATCATAATAGATCAATCTAAATCCGATTTTTTGATATATATGACTATTATCTTGATCTAGTTAAAGGTATTTATCAACTAATAAAATATTTAATTTCCTTATATGATAATTAATTAATTATTTTAATTATTTTGGTAATTATCTTTCAAAGAAATCTTGAATAAAATCAAATATAGATAATTAGGATATTAATTGTTAATTGGAATTATTTGTTATTTGATCCTCCATGTTTTAAAAATGTTTAAAACTTACCCACAAGTTTTGAAATTTATATTTGTGATTAAAAGTTTTAATTTAGACAACTTAAATTTCAAACCCTAGATTTTAAAAGCTTTAAAATACAACCATATACTAATATGATATTACTATAATAATATATATGTATAACTAATGCTAGTCTTACAATTAGTAGGCCTCATTCACGAAGCCGATCTATAAGGTGGGTATAAGGTTGCGGCCTATAAAATGGCGCTTAATGGGTGTACACTCACACCCACCGCTTGCTTGATTGGTGGAGGGTCGTTAGCCGAACGGGTAGGATAGGGCAACCTCATCCTCTCATTAAAAGTATAATAAGTAATACAAAGTAACTACACATATTTTAAAATTTCCCAATCTTAGTTACTTTAGGAAAAGTGAATTGATGCAATCCCATGAAATTACACTTTGCATCCTTGCTAAGAAGTTAGTGGAGCGTGTGTGGTTTACCGGCACACTAATTGGTTCTAAGCAAAGGTGGCAAAGGGTGATTCATTGTTTATCATAGTTCGATGGAGCGTGTGTGGTTTACCGGCACATCGAATAGGTGATCGTTACAATGAAGGCACCATGTGAATTTACATGGTAATTCACACCCGCTTTGTGATCCTCGGTATCCCAGTCACAAACAAGAGGGGCATATCGAGATTTAAACATGCCATTGAATAGTTTCAATGAATCTCATCCGGACCTAGGAATTCTCAATACACTTAGGACTAATAGTTTAAGTTTTTGTGATGGAGAATTAGTGAATCGTCATTCACTTACCTTCAATTTATTTGCATGTTAGATTACGGCATCCCTTTTCTAGTATGTAAATGTTATTGTTGGATCCTAGCCCTAATTTTTCTTATTGGGTGATAATTAGGGATTCTTATTCTAATCTATCTTTGTCTTTTGTAGAAGTCGAACGCAAACAACGCTGCTGCTAGTTCTTTCACGTTGATGAGCTTTTGCCAAAAGGTCACCTTCGATGGAACGAACTTTAGCGAATGGATAAGATACATTCACACCATTGCTCGCTGTGAGGATAAGGAGTATGTCCTCGATGAGAAGCTCGAGAAAATCAACCCCGAAATCGCTACACCGGCCGAAATCACCGCTTTTGAGACTCATGAGCGAGATGCAACGAAGGTACATTGCATCATGATTGCCACCATGAACTC